>NC_057803.1:129052606-129417127 GCF_018294505.1 Triticum aestivum | reverse complement strand
CATTTTGTAATATTAATATGTTTAAATTATGCTATTGCAGTCTGGCCTGTGACAGCTCCCCGCGATCCTCGATAGAGGGTTCGCTAGACTCAAAGGAGATGGCTAGCATGTATCCTCCGCCTGCTCACTCTGTCTCCCCATAGGTGATGACGAGGTGGTGTCCCAAAGGACCTTCCCTGACTAGGGGGAGGTTCCGGAGATCATCAAGGCGGCGCCCCAGGATGACTCCTCGGCCGCCGGACACATGGGAGAAAAAGCCCCCATGAGGACTGGTGATGGGGGCCGAGTTCCATTCGGCCCTCAGCCGGATACTATTCTGGAGACCTACACGGCTCTGGAGTCTTGCGAATGGCCTTCCTCGAAAGGAGGAGGTGTGCCTATTCCGCCGGTGACCTCTGTCCAACCAGAGGCACCAAATAATCTGCTAGAAGCGTTGCGAGGTGCCTCCATTGTTGATGAGCACCGTATCCTTATGGGTACAGTGATCGAAAAGGTCCAGTCTGCCAAAATAGGACTGACCGAGGCCTGCGCTAGCCTTTTAACAGGCTTTGAGGTAATAGAAAGAATAGCACAATGTAGACAGTAGCCCCTGATGCTCTGTTCGGTGTCCGGAAAGGAAAAGCCAAGCAGAGGATCAAAATATTTCACAGGAGTCTAACATAAGATGTCTATGTGAATATGCAGGTGTCGTTGCTGGCCGCTGCCTCTCATACTGCGGAGGTCTCTGGACTGAAGCAGAACCTGGAGCGGGTCGAGAAAGAGCTCATCCTCGTGAAACAGTAGGTGCAGGACAACCAAGGTATGCAGTAAACTGCGTGTATATTTAGGAAAGATGAATGGTTCGTGCTGACTAAAGTGCCATGAAATTTATTAGGGGCCACGACTGAGGTGGCGAACCTCAAGAAGGCGTTAGCCTATGCCGAGGACAAAGCGCCAAGGAAGCGCCGCACGCGAGAAGCACGAGGCTCGGATCAGCAAGGTCCAGCAAGAGCTCTAGGAGGCCATCAAGAAGTTTGAGTCCCTGGAGCGTGATTCTAAGATGCAAGGGTCTGAACTTGCAAAGGCCCGCCAGAGCGCACAAGATGCCCGAGCCAAAGCCCAGAGCACCCTTCAAGAAATCTAGGCGGCCAAGAAGATCGCCGTGGATAAGGCTTTTGTTATGCAAAGCTAGTCTGCGAAGGAAACATTCCTTTTGCTTACCCGAATTTGGAGCTCTCTAGGGGGTTTACGGATTTGCCGCGCAGCGTAGCGGTTGCTGCCGAGTTCTATCGAGCCGAAGAAGGGAGTTCTATGGAGAAGCTATTCTGGTCTCAATACCTTAGACCAGAACATCCGGTGCCCTTTAGAGACCAGCTGAAATAGCTGGTCGAGTTGCACAAGGCGGCCGAGCTAGCCATGAAGGGCCTAATAGTCCGACTATGGCCTGCGGAGTGCATGCCCAGCAGCTACTTCGGACTGGTGAAGCGGCTTGTGGGTGCCTGCCCACGGCTTGAAGTTATAAAGCGGTTGGTCTGTATCTAAGGTGAACGGATGGCCTTTGCCCGCGTCAAGACGCACTGGGCGAAGATGGATGCCAAGAAGCTAATGACCGAGTGGCCGCCTGAGGGCAAGGAGCACCGCCGAGCCGAGTTATATTTTGATGGTGTCCTGTAGGGATCCTGCCTTGTGGCGGAGCAATGTACGAAGGATGTTATATTCCCATGAAAACATTCGTATTATCCTGTCCTGTAATATCGAACAATGATGTTATGTAATATAATGCTTGTGATTTTTTTAAATTTCACCTCCTGTGCGGCCATTTATGAACTCTGAGGGTTGACCAGTCGTCGGCTTCTACCCCCATGTAGATAGTATGGGGGTGTTCAGGATAAATCTAAACACTCTTTACTCCATATTCTGGTCCTTAAAGGAGGTGTTTAGCGCAACGAATAAGGCAATCAGACTATACGGCCTTTATCGCCCTCACTTAGCCATAGGAATTTGACAATGAGAATTTTGGCGAAGCCCCTTGTATTCCGAAGACCGAACTTGGGGCGTTGCACGCACTTGATCGGATAAGAAACCGATTCCTTGCATAAAGCAGAAAAAATCTCGAAGGATTTGAAACGTATCGAACAGCTGACCAGCTCGTGCTGCATCATGACAGTCAGTTTTCGGCTTTCTCTACTGAGGCACTCATCCAGAAGAACCGGGACACAATCGCAGTAGTTCTGCCTTTACTACCCTAGCCAATATAGCAGAACATAAGGTAGTAAGCACAGGAGCCGGGCAACCGAACTATTGACCAAAGACATGATTCGGAGCCGATGCATATAATGCTATAAGTTCGGGGTGCCGAACTGCATTGAAAAAGGTGTTCGGACTTTGTTGTCGTACTGTGGGGCGCGAAAGCCCCTGGTGAAGTAAAATGTACCAGAGTGTACGTGTGCAATGAGTAATAAATATAAAGGTAAGAAAAAGGGAAAATTAAGTAATAAGCTGACGCTACCATTTACTTACCATTGTAATGTGATTAATACGTCGAGGAGTACTTGTACAAGTAATGCGATAAGCAAGTAAGGCTATTTAACATGCCACAACCAAGAGCGAGCTGTGTACGGGTATGTAAAACAGGTATAGCAATCGGTAGCAGAGACCACCTGGGGATTCCTTTGTACGCCAACGCTCCTTGCCTCCTTGGTGTGTCCGACAAACGTGTTGGCAGTAGAAACCTTGAAAAAGAGAAAACCCGAAATGAAAAGGAAAAGTAAAAGTGTGCGAATCCTAGGGTCGGTCGAACCGCACTGTGGATCGCGAGCTAGCTATGCCTCCGTCGATACCCATGGGATTTTGAGTGTGTAGTTATGTACGCGCGGTAAGAATGCTGCTGTTTGACCGGGACTGGGACGGAGGCCAAATTGCTAGTTATGCTCTTGACGAGCCAGGTTGTCTTGCTGCCGAATAGTCCGGACTCTTTTAATGGTGTCGGGGGGCTTGGCCGTTGAACTAAGGTTCTGTTGGAAAAGGCCGCGCTGTATTTCTACTGCTAAGGCCGTGGTATGCTCCTCGGTACGGAGGGAGCATTCCGTATTTCCATTGACTATTATGACACCACGTGGTCCGGGCATCTCGAGCTTGAGATAAGCGTAGAGAGGTACCGCATTGATCGAGCAAATGCGGTTCGTCCAAGCAATGCGTGATAGCCACTGTTAAAGGGGACGATGTCGCAGATTAACTCCTCACTTTGGAAGTTGTCCAGAGATCCAAAGACAACCTCTAGTGTTATTGATCCCGTACAGCGGGCCCCTACGCCTGGTATGACTACTTTAAAGGTAGTCCTTGTGGGCTTGACCCGTGATGGGTTAATGCCCATTTTGCACACTGTATCCTAATAGAGCAGATTGAGGCTGCTGCGATCATCCATGAGGACTCACGTCAGGTGGAATCCATCAATGATTGGTTCTAGGACTAGTGCGGCTGATCCGCCATGCCGGATACTAGTCGGATGATCCCGACGATCAAAAGTGATCGGGCATGATGACCATGGATTGAATTTTGGGGCGAGTGGCTCTATCGCATAGACGTCCCTGAGTGCGCGCTTGCGCTCCCTCTTGGGGATGTGTGTAGCATATATCATGTTCACCGTTTTGACCTGAGGGGGAAACTTCTTCTGTCCCCCTATGTTTAGCTGTAGGGGCTCCTCCTTCTCATCCTCGCTCTGTGATCCCTTTTCCTTGTTTGCGACATTTAACTTGCCGGCTTGCTTAAAAACCCAACAATCTCTGTTGGTATGGTTGGGTGGTTTGTCTGGGGTGCCATGGATTTGGCACGGGCGGTCGAGTATGCAGTCTATGCTGGATGGTCCCTCATTGGTTCTTTTATATGCCTTTTTCGCTGACCAGACTTGGAGCCGCTGAATCCGGCATGGATAACAGTGTCATCGGTGTTGTCTTCATTGCTTCGGTGTTTCTGTTTGCTGCGTCGGAGCTTGTCATTGCGGTTCTTAACCTCAGAGGGGCCTTCCTCACTGGCTATGTTTTTGATATGATCCAACCAACTATCCTCACCCGCGCAAAAGCGGGTCATGAGTGCCGTGACGGCTGCCATAGATTTCGGATTTTCTTGGCCAAGGTGGTGGGTGAGCCATTCGTCACTAATGCTATGTTTAAAGGCTGCTAGGGCTTCGGCATCCGGACAGTCGACGATCTAGTTATTTTTGGTTAGGAACCTAGTCCAAAATTTCCTGGCTGACTCTCCAGGTTGTTGGACTATGTGGCTTAAATCATCAGCGTCTAGTGGCCGGACATATGTACCTTGGAAGTTGTCGAGGAAGGCTTCTTCCAAGTCCTCCCAGCTGCTGATAGAATCATCGGCGTCTAGCAGGCTATTTAACCAGTGCCGAGCTGGCCCTTTGAGCTTTAGTGGGAGGTATTTGATAGCGTGGAGGTCATCTCCGCGGGCCATGTGGATATGGAGAATAAAATCCTCGATCTATACCGCAGGGTCGGTTGTTCCATCATATGATTCAATGTTAACGGGTTTGAACCCTTCGGGGAATTTGTGATCCATTACTTCATTGGTGAAGCAAAGAGGTTGTGCGGCGCCTCTATATCGGGCCGCGTAGCGAGGTAGCTCCGATGGAGTCCGTCTGCGGTTGTCGGCTAGGGTGTGACTAGGTTTGTCACGTCCGAATAGATAGCCATCATCACGTGTCGAGGAATGTCCTCGCGATCCGTAAATCGACCGTGTATATCCTGCTTTATTGTTCAGGTCATGTCGAAGGTCATATGTATGACCATGAGCTAATTTACCTCTGCCTTTGCGATGAGGCAGAGCGGTCTGGTGTTCGGCTTGAGTTGCCGCTTTGTCCCGTCCACGTAGTGGTCGGTCAGCCGCATTGCACGATGGTGGTATGTGTTCCGGTGCCTCGTCATCGAACTGAGGTAGTAATTTGCGCTTCGGGTGGCTTTTGGCCAGGCGCTTGAGGTCGTATTCTTCGTCTACTAGGATGTCGGCCCATTTATCATTGAGAAGATCTTGGTCAGCTTGAAGCTGCTGCTGCTTCTTTTTCAGGCTCCTTGCAGTGGCTATTAGCTGGTGCTTGAAGCGCTCCCGCTCAAGAGGTTCCTCAGGCACGATTGAATCTTCGGTGTCGAGGCTCTCCTTATCCTCGGAGAGCGGAAGATAATTACTATCCTCCGAGTCCTCGTGTGTGGCCTGTCTACCAGGGCTAACCTGCCCATTATCCAGTTCCCCCTGTTCGGAGGTTACCTTGGCGGGGTCTTCATTATTTTCATCATCGTCCGGAGTGTTATCTTCTCCTGTGCCCGTGTTGCTATTTTTACTGCGGCATGACTTAGAGCGACGTCACTGACGCCGGCATTTCGATTGTATCTCAGGGGGTTTATCCTCAACTGTGTCTTCTTTGTCATCGCCGCTATTCTCCTTTGGTGAATCCACCATGTACACATCGTATGAGGAATTGGCCATCCAGCATTCGATGAACGGTGGGTCCTGGGCCTCTTCTTCTCCGGCATCGTCGTCCATACCTTCGATGTCATCGGAGCCGTAATCGAGCATGTCTGTTAACTCTTTGACAGTGGCTATAAAGTGGGTGGCGGGCGAGGAGCGAAATTCCCTATCATCAGCTTCTAGTTGAAACCGGATATAGTTCGGCTGTGAGACCCCCGCCAAGGACAGGTTCTTTAATGAGCTTAGCACGTCACCCAAGGGTGAGTGCTGGAAGATGTCTGCGGCACTGAACTCGAAGATCGATAAACGATCAAGTTCGGCATCCGTGGACTCACATGGTTCGGAACATACACCCGGAAACAAGTCTGGGGTTTCGGTGATAAGAATATTGTGTGAGTTTAAGTCCATGTGCAGCTCCAATGCCAGGGAATCTATGGCCTCCGTGGTGGGGTTGAGCCTCCAAAACTTGGATGCCGCAGCGTGCTCTGGATCTAAGGCTAGACTGGTCACAGGAGCTATCTCTTGGATGCGGTCTGACGACAGATTTAGGTCATGTCCATCAAGGTGACCAGGAGCGGTCACCAAGGTCCCGAATCCGGCGAAGATCAAATCTCCACGGATGTCCGCAACATAATTCAAGCTCCCAAATCTGACCTGATGGACGGGCGCGTAGCTATCGATCTGCTCCAGGTGGCCAAATGAGTTGGCCTGCAGCGCGAAGCCGCCGAACACGAAGATTTGTCCGGGGAGGAAGGTTTCTCCTTGGACAACGTCACTATCGACGATTGAAGGGGCCATCGAACCTTTCATCGACGGCGCAGTGGAACTCTCAATGAAAGCACCAATGTCGGTGTCAAAACTGGTGGATCTTGGGTAGGGGGTCCCAAACTGTGCGTCTAAGGTCGATGGTAACAGGAGATAGGGGACACAATGTTTACCCAGGTTCGAGCCCTCTCTATGGAGGTAATACCCTACATCCTGCTTGATTGATATTGATGAATACGAGTATTACAAGAGTTGATCTACCTCGAGATCGTAATGGCCAAACCCTAGAGGTCTAGCTTGTATGACTATGGTAATGAATATCTCTCCTCCGGACTAAGTCTTCCGGTTTATATAGACACCGGGGAGATCTAGGGTTACACAAGTTCGGTTACAAAAAAAGGAATCTACATATTCAGTCACCAAGCTTGCTTTCCACGCCAAGGAGAGTCCCATCCGGACATGGGTGCAGTCTTCGGTCTTCGCATCTTCACAGCCCATCAGTCCGGCCCATGGCTAACAGGCCGGATGCCCGAGGATCCCTTAGTCCAGGATTCCCTCAACAAGCTCAAGCCCAAGTGGGAGGGTCCCTTCATATTTGACGAGGTTCTCATGGGAGCAGCGTACCGCCTACGTGCTGCATTAGACAAACGCCTAGAGCCGAACCCATGGAACGCGGCCAGACTCCGAAGATTCTATACCTAGCGCCGAACTATGTGTTTGTCTCCTTCTGCCTATTGTCTCCTTTATTTTTTCCTCTCTTTTTGTTTTTCCTTTTCCTAAAAACATAAACTCTTTCACATGGCTAAACCGTGCACTTGTGATGTACACATCCTTGAGCATGTACGTCCACTATACCTTGGGGCTTCTCAGACAAAAGCTTATTTTACGAGCATCAAGCTCATCGCATATGTGTTTTTTCTCATATGTACCTTTTCTTCGCCATTATATGCATCATTATGACTTAAGTTTTGGCCAGGCTGGGTTGCCTGGCTCATGTGCTTATACCCTACGTTCTCGTTAGTTCGTCTAGGGCATAAATGGAGCACCTCTGTGATTGTTACTGCCGGGTCATCCGTATGTGTACCTCAGACTGGGTGAAGCCGAAAGCTAGCGTTCCTAAGAGCATACTCGGTCGGCGGACTAAAGATGCTTTATATTCCTTCCATTATGAACCCCCAGATGATTACCTATACTGTAATGTGATCAATCACAGTTTGGACATGCATTTTAATGCATGCACACCCAGGGAAAGGAGCCCCTAACGGAACTATTCTCCCTAGAAGATGTTTCTTACAATCATAATGTAATATAACATAACTAGCCGGATACACATTGTCTGTTCAAGCAACTATGACCCCTACGCCTGGTTCCCATGCATACCCCAGTCTATTTTACCACTAAGCTATTCAGAAACACTCTGCACCTTCGGGTCCAGAGGTCGAAGCGAAAAAGTCTGCCATGACAATTGTTTTTATAATTTAGCTACAGTTACATATGTCAAGGAAAGTACATAGTCACTAGGACTCAAAAATTTCGTCCTCTATGCCGTCCAACAGGCGGTCTAACTTAAAATCCTACTAGGAATACTTGGCGGCTACTTCTACTTGGTCATATACCAAATTAACGGGAACTTCTTTTCCATCTGACCCTGGAGGTCCGACATGAGCCATATCATTCAGATCAAGCTTGGTATACTGTGTTTTCACCATGGCCCAGGCTTCCCGTGCACCATCCCGACAGGCCGATATCTTCCACAGTCAAAAGCGCCGCCGCGCTCCCTTGAATAGCTATATCAGCTCCTCCATCTTTCCCGGAGGGGAGGCGGATGGCCATAGGGCCTTGGCAACACTTCGCATTGCCTACCGAGCTTGCTCGTGCACCTGCGACAACTCTTGTAGGAGATCACTCGAAGATCCGGACATCTCCTCTTTGAGACCACCGGTCAGCATACCTGCAGACAGAACTCTATCAGCCCCTTCTGCCTCCGAATTATTCAAAGGAAAGTTCGACCACATACTGAATATGTCGCCTCACAACCTTTTATTCTCCTTTACGGAGTCCGCCAGCTGGGCTCGTACATCTTCTAGTTCCTCGCCCAGTTGGGTGTTTGAATCCCGGAGCTTGTTTTTCTCCACAACGACTTTTGTTAGCACATGGTCGCCTGTGGCTAGCAGTTTTTTTGGCTCCTCGTTCTCCGCTTCAAGCGGCTTCCAGTTGTTCTTGTAGTTGACCTAATGATCCAATTAAGAGGTAAGCAACCGTGTTAGCACTATTGGTATAACATTATGTTTTCTCGCTGGAGGGAAACATTACCGGGAGATGCCTTCTTGGATTTCTCCAGTTCGGTGATACGTCTCCAACGTATCTATAATTTTTGATTGCTCCATGCTATATTATCTGCTATTTTGGACATTATTGGGCTTTATTATCCACTTTTATATTATTTTTGGGACTAACCTATTAACCGGAGGCCCAACCCAGAATTGCCGTTTGTTGCCTGTTTTAGGGTTTCGAAGAAAAGGAATATCAAATGGAGTCCAAATGGAATGAAACCTTCGGAAACGTGATTTTCTCATCAGATAAGATCCAGGAGACTTGGACCCTCCATCAAGAAAGCCATGAGGTGGTCACGAGGGTGGAGGGTGCGCCCCCTAGGGCGCGCCCCCTACCTCGTGGGCCCCTCGAAGCTCCACCGACGTACTTCTTCCTCCTATATATATCCACGTACCCCCAAACGATCAGAGACGGAGCCAAAAACCTAATTCCACCACCGCAACTTTCTGTATCCACGAGATCCCATCTTGGGGCCTGTTCCGGAGCTCCACTGGAGGGGGCATCGATCACGGAGGGCTTCTACATCATTATCCAAGCCCCTCCGATGAAGTGTGAGTAGTTTACTTCAGACCTACGAGTCCATAGTTAGTAGCTAGATGGCTTCTTCTCTCCTTTTGGATCTCAATACAATGTTCTCCCCCTCTCTCGTGGAGATCTATTCGATGTAATCTTCTTTTTGCGGTGTGTTTGTTGAGACGGATGAATTGTGGGTTTATGATCAAGTCTATCTATGAATAATATTTGAATCTTCTCTGAATTCTTTTATGTATGATTGGTTATCTTTGCAAGTCTCTTCGAATTATCAGTTTGGTTTGGCCTACTAGATTGGTTGTTCTTGCCATGGGAGAAGTGCTTAGCTTTGGGTTCGATCTTGCAGTGTCCTTTCCCAGTGACAGAAGGGGCAGCAAGGCACGTATTGTATCATTGCCATCGAGGATAGCAAGATGGGTTTTTTATCATATTTCATGAAACTATCCCTCTACATCATGTCATCTTGCTGAAGGTGTTACTCTGTTTTTAACTTAATACTCTAGATGCATGCTGGATAGCGGTCGATGAGTGGAGTAATAGTAGTAGATGCAGAATCGTTTTGGTCTACTTGTCTCAGACGTGATACCTATATACATGGTCATACCTAGATATTCTTATAACTATGCTCAATTCTGTCAATTGCTCAACCGTAATTTGTTCACCGACCATAGAATACTTATGCTCTTGAGAGAAGCCACTAGTGAAACCTATGGCCCCCGGGTCTCTTTCTCATTATATCAATCTCCGTCACTTTATTATTGCTTTTCTTTTACTTTTCCTTTTACTTTTTACTTTGCATCTCCATACCAAAGATACCAAAAATATTATTTATCATCTCTATCAGATCTCACTTTTGTAAGTGACCGTGAAGGGATTGACAACCCCTAAGCGCGTTGGTTGTGTTGAGCTATTGTTTTTGTGTAGGTATGAGGGACTCGTGCATAGCCTCCTACTGGATTGATACCTTGGTTCTCAAAAACTGAGGGAAATACTTACGCTACTTTTCTGCATCATCCTCTCCTCCTCGGGGAAATCCAACGTAGTGCTCAAGAGATAGCAAGAAGAATTTCTGGCACCGTTGCCGGTGAGTCTGCCCAAAAGTCAACATACCAAGTACCCATCACAATCCCTATCTCCCGCATTACATTATTTGCCATTTGCCTCTCGTTTTCCTCTCCCCCCAATTCACCTTACCGTTTTATTCGCCCTCTCTCTCTCTATCCTCCCTCTCCCTCTCTATTTGCCTCTTTTTGCCCGTTTGCCTTTTGTTTGATTGTGTGTTAGTTTGCTTGTTTGTCGCGATGGCTCAAGATAATACTAAATTGTGTGACTTCACCAATACCAACAACAATGATTTCCTTAGCATTCTGATTGCTCCTCTTACCGATGCTGAATCTTGTGAAATTAATACTGCTTTGCTGAATCTTGTCATGAAAGATCCATTCTCCGGCCTTCCTAGTGAATATGCCGCTACCCATCTTAATAGCTTCGTTGATTTGTGTGACATGCAAAAAAAGAAAGATGTCGATAATGATATTGTTAAATTGAAGCTATTCCCTTTTTCACTTAGAGATCGTGCTAAAGCTTGGTTTTCGTCTTTGCCTAAAAATAGTATTGATTCATGGAAAAAGTGCAAAGATGCTTTTATCTCTAAGTATTTTCCTCCCGCTAAGATCATCTCTCTTAGAAACGATATTATGAATTTTAAGCAACTTGATCATGAACATGTTGCACAAGCTTGGTAGAGAATAAAATTAATGATATGTAATTGCCCTACTCATGGTTTGAATTTGTGGATGATTATACAAAAATTTTATGCCGGATTGAATTTTGCTTCTAGAAATCTTTTAGATTCGGCCGCAGGAGGCACTTCTATGGAAATCACTTTAGGAGAAGCTACTAAACTCCTAGATAATATAATGATTAATTATTCTCAATGGCATACTGAAATATCTACAAATAAAAAGGTGCATGCGATAGAAGAAATTAATGTTTTGAGTGGAAAGATGGATGAACTTATGAAATTATTTGCTAATAAGAGTGTTTCTTCTGATCCTAATGATGTGCCCTTGTCTACTTTGATTGAGAATAATAATGAATCTATGGATGTGAATTTTGTTGGTAGGAACAATTTTGGTAAAACGCATATAGAGGAAATTTCAATCCTAGGCCTTATCCTAGTAATCCCTCTAATAATTATGGAAATTCCTACAACAATTCTTATGGAAATTATAATAAGATGCCCTCTAATTTTGAATCTAATATTAAAGAATTTATTTCTTTGCAAAAGAATTTTAATGCTATGATTGAAGAAAAATTGCTTAAGATTGATGATTTGGCTAGGAACGTTGATAAAATTGCTCTTGATGTTGATTCTTTGAAAATTAGATCTATTCCACCTAAGCATGATATCAATGAGTCTCTCAAAGCCATGAGAATTTCCATTGACGAGTGCAAAGAAAGAACAGCTAGGATGCGTTCTAAGAAAGATGCCTTTATAAAAGCATGTTCTTCTAGTTCCTATGAAAATAATGATGAAGATATAAAAGTTATTGATGTGTCCCCTATTAAATCTTTGTCTTGCAATATGAATCTTGATAATGATGGGACTGAATATGATCCACCTTTACCTAGAAGGCGTTATAAGAATTCGGAATTTGTTGATCTTGATGCTAAATTTGATAAAAGTGGGATTGAAGAAATTAAAATCCTAGATGTTGATAAACCCACTATTATGGATTTTGAGGAATTTAATTTTGAAAATTGCTCTTTAATTGATTGTATTTCCTTGTTGCAATCCTTGCTAAAATCTCCTCACGCCTATAGTCAAAATAAAGTGTTACTAAACATATCGTTGATGCCTTGATACAATCTTATGAAGAAAAACTTGAATTGGAAGTTTCTATACCTAGAAAACTTTATGATGAGTGGGAACCAACTATTAAAATTAGAATTAAAAATTATGAGTTCTATGCTTTGTATGATTTGGGTGCTAGTGTCTCTACTATTCCCAAAACTTTGTGTGATTTGCTAGATTTCCGTGGTTTTGATGATTGCTCTATAAACTTGCATCTTGCGGATTCCACTATTAAGAAACCTATGGGAATAATTAATTATATTCTTATTGTTGCAAATAGGAATTATGTACCCGTAGATTTTATCATTCTTGATATAGATTGCAATCCTTCTTGCCCTATTATTCTCGGTAGACTTTTCCTTATAACGGTTGGTGCAATTATTGATATGAAGGAAGGGAATATTAGATTCCAATTTCCATTAACAAATGGCATGGAACACTTTCCTAGAAAGAAAATAAAATTACCATATGAATCTATCATGAGAGCCACTTATGGATTGCCTACCAAAAATGGCAATACCTAGATCTATTATTGCTTGTTACGCCTAGCTATGGGCGTTAAACGATAGCGCTTGTTGGGAGGCAACCCAATTTTATTTTTATTCCTTGATTTTTGCTCCTATTTAGTAATAAATAAATTATTTAGCCTCTGTTTTTGTTGTGTTTTTTGTGTTTAATTAGTGTTTGTGCCAAGTAGAACCGTTGGGAAGACTTGGGGAAAGTCTTGTTGAACTTGCTGTAAACAACAGAAACTTTAGCGCTCACGAGAACTGCTGTCATTTTTATTTGGAGAGTGATATTTAGTTAATTCTTTTTGCATATGATTAATAGATAAATTACTCACGTCCATAAATTTATTTTAGAATTTTTGGGGTTACAGATCTTGCGCTAGGTACAGATTACTACAGACTGTTCTGTTTTTGACAGATTCTGTTTTTCGTGTGTTGTTTGCTTATTTTGATGAATCTATGGCAAGTAAAATAGTTTATAATCCATAGAGAAGTTGGAATACAGTAGGTATAACACCAATATAAATAAAGAATGAGTTCATTACAGTACCTTGAAGTGGTCTTTTGTTTTCTTTAGCTAATGGAGCTCACCAGATTTTCTACTTTAAGTTTTGTGTTGTGAAGTTTTCAAGGTTTGGGTAAAGATTTGATGGATTATGGAACAAGGAGTGGCAAGAGCCTAAGCTTGGGGATGCCCATGGCATACCCAAGATAATCTAAGGACACTTAAAAGCCAAAGCTTGGGGAAGGCATCCCCTCTTTCGTCTACTTCTATCGGTAACTTTACTTGGAGCTATATTTTTATTCACCACATGATATGTGTTTTGCTTGGAGCGTACTTTATGATTTGAGTCTTTCCTTATTAGTTTACCACAATCATCCTTTCTGTACACACCTTTTGAGAGAGCCATACATAATTTCGAATTTGATAGAATACTCTATATGCTTCACTTATATCTTCTGAGTTATATAATTTTGCTCTAGTGCTTCACTTATATCTTTTAGAGCATGGTGGTGGATTTTTTTATAGAAACTATTTATCTCTCATGCTTCACTTAGATTATTTTGAGAGTCCTAATAGCATTATAATTTGCTTAATAATAAATGTGCTTGGTATTCAAGATTTGCAAAACTTTCTTTTGAGTGCGTTGAATACTAAGAAAAAATTGATACTTGATAATTGTTTTGAGATATGAGGATGGTGATATTAGAGTCATGCTAGTTGAGTAGTTGTGAATTTGAGAAATGCTTATGTTAAAGTTTGTGATATTAGAGTCATGTAGTTGACATCATATTTGTGGTAAAGGCACCGTTTATAATTCTTTCATACATGTCGCTCTTGATTCATTGCATATCCCGGTACACCACCGGAGGCATTCATATAGAGTCATATTTTGTTCTAAGTATCGAATTGTAATTGTTGAGTTGTAAGAAAAATAAAAGTGTGATGATCATCATTTTTAGAGCATTGTCCCAAGTGAGGAAAGGATTATGGAGACTATGATTCCCCCACAAGTCGGGATGAGACTCCGGACGAAAAATAAAAAAAAGAGGCAAAAAAAGAGAAGGCCCAATAAAAAATGAGATCAAAAGAGAGAAGGGACAATGTTACTATCCTTTTACCACACTTGTGCTTCAAAGTAGCACCATGATCTTGATGATAGAGAGTCTCTCATTCTGTCACTTTCATATACTAATGGGAACTTTTCATTATAGAACTTGGCTTGTACATTCCAATGATGGGCTTCCTCAAAATACCCTAGGTCTTCGTGAGCAAGCGAGTTGGATGCACACCCACTTAGTTTCTTTTGTTGAGCTTTCATATACTTATAGATCTAGTGCATCCGTTGCATGGAAATCCCTACTCACTCACATTGATATCTATTGATGGGCATCTCCATAGCCCGTTGATACGCCTAGTTGATGTGAGACTATCTTCTCCCTTTTTGTCTTCTCCACAACCACCATTCTATTCCACATATAGTGCTATATCCATGGCTCACGCTCATGTATTGCTTGAAGATCGAAAAAGTTTTGAAAATGTCAGAAGTATGAAACAACTGCTTGGCTTATCATCGGGGTTGTGCAAGATTTAAATACTTTGTCATAGAGCACAGCCATACTATATGATTTTGTAGGGATAGCTTTCTTTGGCCATGTTATTTTTAGAATACTTAATTGCTTTATTAGTATGCTTGAAGTATTATTATTTTTATGTCAACATGAACTTTTGTCTTGAATCTTTTGAATCTAAATATTCATACCACAATTAAGAAGATTTACATTGAAATTATGCCAAGTAGCACTCCGCATCAAAAATTCTATTTTTATCATTTACCTACCCGAGGACGAGCAGGAATTAAGCTTGGGGATGCTTGATACGTCTCCAGCGTATCTATAATTTTTTATTGCTCCATGTTATATTATCTACTATTTTGGACATTATTGGGCTTTACTATCCACTTTTATATTATTTTTGGGACTAACCTATTAACTAGAGGCCCAGCCCAGAATTGATGTTTTTTGCCTGTTTTAGGGTTTCGAAGAAAAGGAATATCAAATGGAGTCCAAACGGAATGAAACCTTCGGAAACGTGATTTTCTCATCAGATAAGATCCAGGAGACTTGGACCCTCCGTCAAGAAAGCCACGAGGCAGTCACGAGGGTGGAGGGCGCCCCCCCCTAGGGCGCGCCCCCTGCCTGGTGGGCCCCTTGAAGCTCCACCGACGTACTTCTTCCTCCTATATATATCCATGTACCCCCAAACGATCAGAGACGGAGCCAAAAACCTAATTCCACCGCCCCAACTTTCTGTATCCACGAGATCCCATGTTGGGGCCTGTTCCGGAGCTCCGCTGGAGGGGGCATCGATCACGGAGGGCTTCTACATCATCATCCAAGCCCTTCCGATGAAGTGTGAGTAGTTTACTTCAGACCTACGGGTCCATAGTTAGTAGCTAGATGGCTTCTTCTCTCTTTTTGGATCTCAATACAATGTTCTCCCCCTCTCTCGTGGAGATCTATTCGATGTAATCTTCTTTTTGTAGTGTGTTTGTTGAGATCGATGAATTGTGGGTTTATGATCAAGTCTATCTATGAATAATATTTGAATCTTCTCTGAATTCTTTTATATATGATTGGTTATCTTTGCAAGTCCCTTCGAATTACCAGTTTGGTTAGGCCTACTAGATTGGTTGTTCTTCCCATGGGAGAAGTGCTTAGCTTTGGGTTCGATCTTGCGGTGTCCTTTCCAAGTGACAGAAGGGGCAGAAAGGCATGTATTGTATCGTTGCCATCGAGGATAACAAGATGGTTTTTTTTATCATATTGCATGAAACTATCCCTCTACATCATGTCATCTTGCTTAAGACGTTACTCTGTTTTTAACTTAATACTGTAGATGCATGCTGGATAGCGGTCGATGAGTGGAGTAATAGTAGTAGATGCAGAATCATTTCGGTCTACTTGTCTCGGACGTGATGCCTATATACATGATCATACGTAGATATTCTCATAACTATGCTCAATTCTGTCAATTTCTCAACAGTAATTTGTTCACCCACCATAGAATACTTATGCTCTTGATAGAAGCCACTAGTGAAACCTATGGCCCCCGGGTCTCTTTCTCATCATATCAATCTCCATCACTTTATTATTGCTTTGCTTTTACTTTGCCTTTTACTTTTTACTTTGCATCTCTATACCAAAAATACCAAAAATATTATTTATCATCTCTATCAGATCACACTTTCGTAAGTGAGCGTGAAGGGATTGACAACCCCTAAGCGCGTTGGTTGCATTGAGCTATTGTTTTTGTGTAGGTATGAGGGACTCTTCCGTAGCCTCCTACTGGATTGATACCTTGGTTCTCAAAAACTGAGGAAAATACTTAAGCTACTTTGCTGCATCATCCTCTCCTCTTCGGGGAAATCCAATGCAGTGCTCAAGAGGTACCATTCGGCATTGGCAAGAGTTAGTTGGCTCCAACAGTTTTCTAGTTCCTGAGATAACAGGCTGTTCTTCTTGATAAGCACCTGGTTATACATTGATCCTTAAATCAGTTGTATCGACTACTTTAAGTCTCGAGGGTTACTAGTGTATGATTATTAAATCCACGCTTACCCGCATATCTTTCAGATGCTGGTTTGTGGCTCTGACAAGCCCATCCTTAGTAGCTCGGATGTACGCATCGGTCAAATTGAAGGCATTAAATGCTTCTGTTGAAAAACTGGGGTAACGAAGAACGGCCCTCCGACGACGATGATTCATAGCGCTCTCCACTTCAGAGTTCGTGATGGACATGTCGTCCGAATCCTCTGTGTAAGGACAGTTCGGCGCCACTCCCGTGTTTTCCCCTGTCCTTTGGGCAGGGTCCAAAACCTGACTAGTGGAGGCACGTTCGGCCGGATCCCCGGACACAGTCCGGCGGATACTTTTCTTGATAGAATGCGGCGAATGGCATTACAATTTGGTGTGAATATCGAAAAGGGTATTCTTGAAAAGAAAAGCCTTACCTCTTTGATGATGGTTCTGCCATGTTATCATTTGCCTTCCTCTTCGAAGATGTGCCAGGTGTGGGCGCTGCTCTCCTCGGAGATGCTTCTGGTGCATGTTGTGGTGCTGAGCGCCTCCCCTTTAGAACACGGAATAGTGTGGTGGGTGAGGAAAAGTAAGAGAACCCTTTCGAAGAAAGTGCCTTTTAAATTACTTACATGCGAAGCAGGAAGGAGGCCGGGGTAATCGGCGATGATGGGTACATACGTACCGTCATAGCTCGTCTGATACAATATTCCATCCTCGAGCTCCACAAATATGTCCGGATCTTCTTCTTGTACGGGGTCAAGATCTTGGTTGTGATTCTCCGGCTGAGGGGTAGGGTCACGGATCCCCTCGACAACCTTTCGCCATTCATGTTATGTGTGGATAGGATACTGCCCGTCAAAAATAATTCTGGGAGAGGAGTAAAATAGTTGAGTTAGAGCTTACCCAGCTAGGAGGATTATACATGGAAAATCTGTCTCGATATTGGAGACGGGTGAACTCCTCCTTCTCCCCATTATATAGTTTGGCCAATATTTTGGCCAGAGCGGGAGGGGTCTTCGGGCCCTTCCAACCGTAGCATGAGGCGTGGTCTTCCCCATTGTTGTGCAACATGGGTAGCCCTCTGTATTGGAGTGGTTGGACCCCCGTGCTATGGAGATCACGATTACCTCAACTATTGACAATCCGGACTGGGCGAGCATCTTAATCTTGCCTAGTAGCTGACTGACCTCTGCGCTATCCTCTTCCTCGAGGCTCTGAGAACGCCAGCTATGGCGTTTCTTCAACAGAGCACTTGAAAATTCGGGGAGGCCCATACTGATTGGGTCGGGAAGAGCGATGTCATCGATATAGAACCATTCGGAAGCCATCTTCAGCGTGCCGGACAGGTATCCAGTTCCAGCGATGCGACATACTTCGGCTCCCCCCACTTCAAATATTGACCCTCCTTGATTACGAGGGATGAGGCAGAACAGTCTTCTCCATAAATCAAAATGGGCCTCACAGCCCAAGAATAGCTCGCATAGAGCGACATAACCCGCAATATATAGGATGGAGGCGGGAGTGAGACTGTGCAATTGGAGGCCATAATAATCCAGCAAACCTCGGAGGAAGGGATGGATCAGAAATCCGACACCTCTTAACAAGAAGGGGACGAAGTATACTCGTTCCCCCCTGGACGGATTGGGGAAGTTCTCCACTTGAGCCCTGCCATTGAAGGACGTCATCCATGCTCGTACGGGGACTAAATCCAGGCGAGGAAGAAAGCCCCGTGTTTGCATCTTCACCAGCTGATTATGAGATACAAATCATTTCTCCCAATCACCCTTTTTGGAGTTGTGGGGACGAGAGGAAGAGCTGGGAGCGCTAGCCATGTTGGGGTGGTTCTTCTCCGGAAACTCTGAGGATTTTTTCCGTGGGATTTGGAAGGGATCTGAGACCTATTCTCTTTAAATAGGCACCTTTCTGGTACGGTGATAACCCACAAGTATAGGGGATCACAACATTTTTGGAGGGTATAGTATTCAACCCAAATTTATTGATTCGACACAAGGGGAGCCAAAGAATATTCTCAAGTATTAGCAGCTGAGTTGTCAATTCAACCACACATGGAAACTTAATATCTGCAGCGAAGTATTTAGTAGCAAAGTAATATGATAGTAGTGGTAACGGTGGCAAAAGTAATATTTTTTATTTTATAGTGATTGTAACAGTAGCAACGGAATAGTAAATAAGCGAAGAACGATATGTGAAAAGCTCGTAGGCATTGGATTGGTGATGGATAATTTTTTCGGATGCGATCAATCATGCAACAGTTATAACATAGGGTGACACAAAACTAGCTCCATTTCATCAATGTAATGTAGCCATGTATTCTGAATATAGTCATACGTGCTTATGGAAAAGAACTTGCATGACATCTTTTGTCATACCCTCCCGTGGCAGCGGGGTCCTATTGGAAACTAAGGGATATTAAGGCATCCTTTTAATAGAGTACCAGACCAAAGCATTAACACATAGTGAATACATGAACTCCTCAAACTACGGTCATCACCGGTAAGTATCCCGATTATTGTCACTTCGGGGTTAACGAATCATAACACATAATAGGTGACTATAGACTTGCAAGATAGGATCAAGAACTCACATGTATTCATGAAAACATAATAGGTTCAGATCTGAAATCATGGCACTCGGGCCCTAGTGACAAGCATTGAGCATAGCAAAGGCATAGAAACATCAATCCCAGAACATAGTGGATACTAGGGATCAAACCCTAACAAAACTAACTCGATTACATGATAATTCTTATTGTGGAGTTGTCACGGCAGATGTCCTAGTGTGAGGACTTAGTCGTGAGGCCAACACATCTATGTGGTAGCTTGAGAGGGGTTTAGTAGAATCGAGAGACATAACGCAAGACAAGGGTTTAGACAGCTTCAGGCCCCGAGAAACATCATCCGGTAACAACCCTATGTGCTGTTTGAGTCTATCTCTCATTATGATCATGAGGAAGTCGCCGTAAACCGGATCTCCCAGTTAACCCTAACCCTTTAAGATTGTTTCTTCTTACTTGTCCCTCTTTGGGGAGCCCTGCCCCTCCTTATATATGTTGAAGGGGCGGGTTACATGTAGAGTCCAACTCAGACTTAAGACTTAACTATTATGACTTCTCTTCTTGGGCTTCTTAACATCTTGGGCTTCATAACTCCTGTCAACCTAGTTACCACTACCTGCCAGTTGTTAACTGGTGCCGGTTTAAGATGGTCTGCCGGTTTAAGAATGTCTGATGAGTTATTATCTGACTTAACTCCTGTCTTAACTGTCAGCCGGTTTAACAACCGGCCGGTTTACTGTTTGGGTTAACTGCCTGTTTTACCTGTCTGTCCTAACTGTCAACTGGTTTAACAACCTGCCGGTTTACCGTCTGACTTAACACCAATCGGTTTACCACCTGCCTTAACACCTGCCGGTTTACTAAGTCCCAGCCGGGTTACAACTCCGGTCGGATCATAGCGCGGGGTATATCCCCGACATTAGCCCCTAGTTTAATTTGGATTTATCCATGTTAAACTGATCCTGATCATCCTTAAGTCCTTGTCACTTCCTTCTTCTATAAAATCCGAGTCAATAGGACAGCTTCATAATCAATTTGCTGACATTGGTTTGTCACAGAGAAATATTGTGAAGAATAACTCCTTTCACTTTAGCTCCCAATGCTTAACAAAAATATTGGCCTTTGAAATACTCATTTGATCTTCAGCCGGTTTAAGAATGTAGAACTTGCCGGTTTTAAGAATGTAAAACTTTCCCGGTTTACCATTGCCAAAATTGTCGGTTTAAGAATATTGATAGCACCAGATCAGAAATGTTTGTTAACATCAGTTTTGAAAATATACCTCTTATATGCCTATCACTTGTAGCCCCCAAGTCTTAAGAAGGTATCATAGCAACAGCTTAAGACTTGCTTCAATATGAATGTCACAAGCTTGAAGAAATCCATGTTGTTCATCCCAATCACCAGTCAGAACTGAGTATTTCACATATGTAGCCCCCAAGTGTCGGGTTGTCATGCTTGCAGCAACCTGGGACTTGAAATTGCCTTATGCTTAAAAAAATTCAACCAGTGTAGCCCCCAAGGGCCGGGTCATTATGCAATAATGAGCAGGGACTTTGTAATCATGTAGACTTTGAACATCAACATGTAGTCCCCAAGGACCGGCTCAATAAGATAATATTGAGCTGGGACTTTATATATACTTCATTGCGAATAACATTATATGATGTAACCCCCATCATGGGGCTTGAACCCACGTCCACAAGGTTAAGAGCCTTGTGCTTTACCAACTAAGTAGTGGACCCTTCAATATAATGGATTAAAAGCTTTGTACCTTGAATTGTTGACAGGAGCAATTGGTAGACCCCAAGGACCGGCTCATTATGATGTGATGAGTCAGGTCTTCCATAAGTTGAGCAAAAAATGACTTTGCATTAGCCCCCAAGTTTCATGGTGCATGCTCGCAGCGACATGAGACTTGTGTATTTGATGTAATCCCAACTTGAATAATGTAGCCCCCAAGTGCTGGGTCGTAAGCCTACAACGACTCGAGACTATTACTTCAATTGTAGAATAAATCATATCCATTGATAATATGATAGCCATTGCGCTAAAGCGACTTTGAAAACCTTAATCATAATACTGGTTATTGATAACCATAATAAAATCCAGCCATGTTGGCTATTAAAGATTTTGAATAGTATAACCTTGTTTGAAAACCGATTCCTGTCATATAAACCAGTATATCCATGCACATATGATACATGCTATGATGATGTAATGATGATGCAACGTATGATGCAATATATGATGATGTATATGTATGATCAAGAGGGTTTAAGCTATGGTTCGGATATGACCAGAACCCCCATGTAGTCATAATTGTAGCATTGTGCCAATCAAGAGGTGTAGCTATGGTTTGAAAACGACCAAGCCCCCAGGTGATTTCCCTGGTGCCCTTATGCCTATCAAGAGGTGTAACTATGGTTCGAACCCATAGCCCCCAAGTGATTTCCCTGGTGGCCTTATGCCTATCAAGAGGTGTAGCTATGGTTCGGATACGACCAAGCCCCCAAATGATTTTCCTGGTGCCCTTATGCTTATCAAGAAGTGTAACTATGGTTCGAACCCATAGCCTCCAAGTGATTTCCCTGGTGGCCTTATGCCTATCAAGAGGTGTAGCTATGGTTCGGATACGACCAAGCCCCCAAATGATTTTCCTGGTGCCCTTATGCTTATCAAGAGGGTATAAGCTATGGTTCGGATACGACCAGAGCACCCAAGTGATTTCCCTGGTGGCCTTAAGCCTATCAAGAGGTGTGACTATGGTTAGAACATAGCCCCCAAGTGATATTGTGAGTTGTGCTCAAGGGATACCCATGTTTGAGCTGTGCTGTGCAACAAACTCCCTTTGGCCCCTTATGATATATTGGCTTGATAGTCGGATTACCTAAATAACCAGAGCTTTGCTCTGATGATAACATTGGCTTGATAGCTGGATCAAGAGGTGTAGCTATGGTTCGAATACGACCAAGCCCCCAAATGATACTATGAGCTGTGCTCAAGGGGTATGAGGGAGTCCTGGATGAGGGGGTATCTGGTCAGCTGGATTATATCCCTTAGCCGGACTATTGGACTATGAAGATACAAGATTGAAGACTTCGTCTCGTGTCCGGATGGGACTCTACTTCGCGTGGAAGGCAAGCTAGGCAATACAGATATGTTTATCTCCTCCTTTGTAACCGACCTTGTGTAACCCTAGCCCTTTCCGGTGTCTATATAAACTGGAGGGTTTTCGTCCGTAGGACAACATACAATCATACCATAGGCTAGCTTCTAGGGTTTAGCCTCTCCGATCTCGTGGTAGATCAACTCTTGTACTACCCATATCATCAAGAATAAATCAAGCAGGACGTAGGGTTTTACCTCCATCAAGAGGGCCCGAACCTGGGTAAAACATCGTGTTCCCTGCCTCCTATTACCATCCGCCTTAGATGCACATTTCGGGACCTCCTACCCGAGATCCGCCGGTTTTGACATCGACATTGGTGCTTTCATTGAGAGTTCCTCTGTGTCGTCACTGTTAGGCTTGATGGCTCCTTCTATCATCGATAGCGATTTAGTCCAGGGTGAGAATTTTCTCCCTGGACAGATCTTTGTGTTCGGCGGCTTCGCACTTCGGGCCAACTCGCTTGGCCATCTGGAGCAGATCGAAAGTTACGCCCCTGGCCACCAGGTCAGGTTTGGAAGCTTAAACTACACGGCCGATATCCGCGGAGACTTGATCTTCGACGGATTCGATCGAACCTCTGCCTTGTGCGTCACGCGGTGACGATGAGTACGATTTAGCTCTACCATCAGACAGTGTTCAGGAGATCGCACCGGCAACTGCTCCGACCCTCAATTTGGAGCCAGTTGCGCTGTCCATGGACGGGTGGATGGACCCCACCATGGAAGCCTTATCCTCATCGGCGATCGAGCCGAACATTGACCTTACCCTGCACGAGAGCCATGTTGTCAAACTGCCGGATCCTTCTCCGGCCACGGACTCCGAACCGCCTGCTCCCGTTCCTAGCAAATCCGATAGGGCACCGATCATGGAGTTTACCTCCGTGGATATTTTTCAGCACTCGCCCTTAGGCGACGTACTGAACTCATTAAGGTCTCTCTCCTTGTCAGGAGGATCCTGGCCTAACTATGTCCGGCAGGATTGGGATGCGGACGACGAAGAAATTCGCGGCCCACCCACCACCCACTTAGTAGCTGCTGTCGATGACTTAACCGACATGCTCAACTTCGACTCTGAAGACATCGACTGTATGGACGATGATGCGGGAGACGAAGGGCACTGGACAGCCACCTCATCATACGATATATACATGGTGGAGACACCCAAAGAAGGCAACGATGACGAGACAGTGGAGGATGACCCCTCCAAGAAGCAACCCAAGCGCCGACGTCAGCGGCGCTGCTCTAAGTCCCGCCGAAGAAAAAGTGGTGATACCGGCACATGAGATAATAACACTCCGGATAGTGCCAAAGATGGCAACAATCCCCTCCAACATGATCTAGGACAGGAGGATGGAAAGGCCAGCCCTCCAGAGAGAGCGGCATATGGAGAGGTGGAGGATGATAATGACATGCGCCCCTCCGAAGATGAGGCAAGCCTCGACGATGCCGAATTCGTCGTGCCAGAGGATCCCGTCGAACAAGAGCGCTTCAAGCGCCGGCTTATAGCCACGACAAATAGCCTTAAGAAAAAGCATCAGCAGCTTCAAGCTGATCAAGATCTGCTAGCTGACAGATGGACTGGAGTCCTCGCGGACGAGGAATATAAACTCAAGCGCCCCTCCAAGAGTTACCCAAAATGCAGGGTGCTACCCCGACTGGAGGAAGAAGCATATGACGTGGCTGATCGGCCACCTCGTGGCCGCGATCGAGAGGCATTCCAGCCAAAAACTCAGCTTGCACCCTGACGCCATTCAAATAAAAAGGCATGGGGAAATATGCCAGACCTGCGAGACGTATTGGAGGACAAAGCAAAACATGCAAGATCGATCTACGGATCACGAGGGGGCACCACTATGCAAGACGATAAACGTCACGCCGGATACAGTAAAAGTAAGTCCGGCCGGGCCGACCACAGCGGACACAACTCATTCGAGCCATGTCGCGACATAGCCCAGTACAGAGGCGCCGCACACCCCCTATGCTTCACAGACGAAGTAATGGATCATCAAATCCCAGAGGGTTTCAAACCCGTAAATATTGAATCATATGACGGCACAACAGATCCTGCGGTATGGATCAAGGATTTCCTCCTCCACATCCACATGGCCCGCGGTGATGACTTACACACCATCAAATACCTCCCACTAAAGCTCAAAGGACCAGCGCAGCATTGGCTTAACAGCTTGCCAGCAGAGTCCATTAGCTGCTGGGAAGATCTGGAGGCCGCATTCCTCGACAACTTTCAGGGCACTTATGTGCGACCACCAGCTGTCGATGACTTGAGCCACATAATTCAGTAGCCAGAAGAATTGGCCAGGCAATTCTGGAATCGGTTCCTAACAAAGAAAAATCAAATTGTCGACTCTCCAGATGCAGAGGCCCTAGCAGCTTTCAAACACAACATCCGTGACGAGTGGCTAGCCCGGCACCTTGGTCAGGAAAAGCCGAAATCTATGGCAGCCCTCACGACACTCATGACCCGCTTTTGTGCGGGAGAAGACAGTTGGCTGGCTCGCAGTAATAACATATCAAAGAACCATGGTACTTCGAATACCAAGGACGACAATGGCAGGTCACATCAAAATAAACATAAGCGCCGCATTAACAGTGATAATACCGAGGATACGGTAGTCAATGCCGGATTCAAAGGCTCTAAACCCGGTCAGCAGAAAAAGCTATTTAAAAGAAGCACTCCGGGCCCGTCCAGCTTGGACCGCATACTCGATCGCTCGTGCCAAATACACGACACCCCCGACAAGCCAGCCAACCACACCAATAGGGATTGTTGGGTATTCAAGCAGGCCGGCAAGTTAATTGCCGAAAACAAAGATAAGGGGCCACATAGCGATGACGAGGAAGAGCCCCAGCAGCTGAACACCGGAGGATAGAAGAGGTTCCCCCCACAAGTGCAGACGGTGAACATGATATACGCAACCCACATCCCCAAGAGGGAGCGGAAGCGTGCTCTCAGGGACGTATATGCGTTGGAGCCAGTCGCCCTAAAGTTCAACCCATGGTCCTCCTGTCCGATCACCTTCGATCACAGGGACCACCCCACTAGTATCCGTCATGGCGGATTTTCCGCACTAGTCCTAGACCCAATCATTGACGGATTTTACCTCACTTGAGTCCTTATGGATGGAGGCAGCAGCCTGAACGTGCTTTATCAGGACATAGTGCACAAAATGGGTATAGACCCCTCAATGATCAAACAAAAAAAAACGACCTTTAAAGGCGTCATTCCAGGTGTAGAGGCCCATTGCACAGGCTCAATTACACTGGAAGTGGTCTTTGGATCCCCGGATAACTTCCGAAGCGAAGAATTAATCTTTGATATAGTCCTGTTCTGCAGTGGCTATCATGCACTGCTCGGGCGAACCACATTTGCGAGATTCAATGCGGTACTGCATTATGCGTACCTCAAGCTCAAGATGCCAGGACCTCGGGGGGTCATCACAGTTAATGGAAACACAAAGCGCTCTCTCCGCACGTAGGAGCACACTGCGGCCCTCGCAGCAGAAGCGCAAAGTAGCCTCTCAAGGCAATCCACCAGTTCGGTGTTTCAAGACCCGGACACCTTCAAGCACGCTCGGAGTAATCGGCAACTAGACCACCTGGCATGACCTGAGCTCGCGTAGCAATGCGGCTCGCACCCCAGTCCCAGCCAAACGGTGAAATCCGTGCCACGCGTACATAATTACGCATTAAAAATACCATGGGAACAGGTGGGGAGGGGCACAACTACGGCACGCCCCAAGACGCGGCTTAAACCGCACTAGGGGCTTCCCGCTTTGCTATCTTTCTCTTTTCAAGACTTTAATCTCTGGAAACCCCGACCGGTAGCATGATTGCCGAACACATGATGCAGCAACCAAGGAAGCAGAAAGCTACGTCACACCACGGAACTCCCAGGTGGATTACGATAACGAGTGAAATATTTGCTCTAATACTATTCCTCAACTTGCCCTTGGAAGGACATAGTCCTACTTTTTGCTTATCGCACTATCTGTATCAGTCTGCCTTAACGCACCTTTTTGAATAAACAATGCATAACATTACGAATATTATTGCATTCTCGTTTTAAATATATGTGTTCATTAATGATGCCTTGCAACCGTACACTTTGGTAAGGCCAATACACCAGGGGCTTATGTACCCCACATTATGGTGTGAAAAGTCCGAACACTTTCACAAGTGCGGCACCCCGAACTTATAGCATTATATGCATCAGCTCTGAATCATGTCTTTGGTCAAATGTTGGGTTTGTCCGGCTCCGATGTTTTGGTACCTTACGTTCCGCTCAATCGACTAAGGTAGCACTAGGAGAACTACTGCGATTATGCCCCGGTTCTGCTGGGCTAAGCACCTCAGTAGAGAAAGCTAAAACTGACTATCATGATAAAGCGAGAGACTGGTCGCTGTTCGGTGAGGTTTCGAGTCCCTAAAGACTTATGCCTCTTAGAGCGAGGAGCTGGTCCTGTCCGGCTTAAAGGCGTGTATCGCGCCCGAATTCGGCCTTCCGAATACCAAGGGCTTCGCCGAAATTTAAAATTATAGAATTCTATGGCTAAGTGAGAGTGGTAAAGCATTATTAGTCCGGTTGCCTTGTTCGCTATGCTGAGCACCACCCTCGAAGGACCCAAAAATGGGAACAAGAGTGCTCAGGTTTATCCCGAACACCCCAACACTCGCGGCATGGGGGTAGAAGCCGAGGACTAGCCATCTCTCAGATTGGATAAACGGCCAAACAGAAGGTAATATTTTAAATTCAAACAAGCGTTGCATAGCGCATATGAAACAAGTTTTCATCATACAGAATCACATGAGCAAGTTTACTCAAATATTACATCCTTTGGACATTCGTCCGCTACAAGACGGGCACCCTTCAGGACACCCTCATAATAAATTTCGGGGGTGCGATGCTCCTTGCCCTGAGGCGGTCCTTCCTTGATCAGCTTCACGGCGTCTAGCTTGGCCCATTGCACCTTCACACGGGCGGAAGCCCGGCGTGCACCTTCGATGCAGACGGACCGCTTGACGACTTCCAGCCATGGGTAGGCATCCACAAGCCGCCTCACAAGGCCGAAGTAGCTGTTCGGAAGGGCGTCGCCAGGCCATAGCTGGACTATAAAGCCCTTCATGGTCTGTTCGGCCGCCTTGTGTAGCTCGACCAGCTGCTTTAGCTGGTCGCTCATAGGCACCGGGTGTTCGGTCCCAGTATACTGAGACCAGAACAGCTTCTCCGTTGAGCTTCCCTCCTCGGCTTGGTAAAACTGTGCAGCATCCGATACGTTGCGGGGCATATGACTAAGTAATAGGTAATTTACTTTCACATGCTTGCTTTGCATATAGAATTCCTTACCCGTCGCTATTTTCTTCATCCCGTCAATCTCCTGGAGGGCCTTTTGGGCTTCGGCCTTGGCACTCTTTGTGCTCTCGAGGGCCGCGGCAAGCTCAGACTCTCGCGTCTTCGATTCAAGCTCCAACGCCTCGTGCCTTGTCACGAGAGCCTGGAGCTCTTGCTGCACCTCGCCCACCCGAGCCTCTTGCCTTTCCCGCTCGGTGCGCTCCTTGGCCGCTTTATCTTCGGCCTCGGACAGTGCTTGCTTTAGGGTCGCCACTTTGGTCGTGGCCCCCGGCAAATTCATGATGATCCTGTCATTTTGCAATCGCATTCTTTTTATACATATCCATAGACTAGGTACTACTTACCTTTGTTCTCCTCGAGCTGCCTCTTGGCAAGGCCGAGCTCGTCCTTGGACCCTTTAAGGTCCTGCTTCAGTGCGGCAGATGCCAGCAGCGAAGCCTGCATATGCATATTGACATACTTATATTAGACTCCTGCGATATTGTTTGATCCTCTGTTCGGCTTTTCTTTGTGAAAACCGAACAGAGCATCAGGGGCTACTGTCTATGTGGTAATATTTTTCCTGTATTTTAAACACTTACCTCAAAGCCTGTTAGAAGGCTGGCACAGGCTTCAGTCAATCCGCTCTTGGCGGACTGAACCTTCTGGACCACCGCTCTCATAATAGTACGGTGCTCCTCGTCGAAGGGAGCGCTGCGAAGCGCTCCCAGCAGATTGTCTGGCGCCTCTGGATGGATAGAGGTCACTGGCACAGGCGTCTTGCCCCTCTTGGAAGGAGGCCGCCCGCCCGAGTCCGGAACCACTGGAGGTTCCGGCGCGGCGTTCGGCTAAGGGCCGAACTCGGAGCCCTCAGGGGCCTTGTCACCTCTGCTCCCGGAGTCCGGAAGGTCGCCTTGAGGCGCCTCCGGTACTGTCTCCCCTCGACCCAGTGCCTCTTGAGACAATACATTGGCATCGTCTGCAGGGCAAGGGGAGGTGGCGGTCGGAAGTGGATCGCTATCCATATTCGACGAGCCCAGGGAGCTGTCTAACGATACATCGATACGGGCTCGTGGCGGCCTGCATAATCATATTTGGCGTTAGGGGAAGCAGTGCGACAAAGGAATGCTATGAGTTACTTTGGTATCCTAATACTTACGACTTCGCCAGGGGCTTAGCCCTGAGCAGCCACTCGTCTTCGCCTTCAACGGCGGTGGTGGAACTGTCCGGAAGGAGAGTCCTTCCCTTCTTGGACCCTTCGGCCTCCCCAGTTGGGGCGGCCTTCCTTTTCTTGTCTCCCCCCACTGAAGGGGGAGCATCTTCTTCTTCCTCCTTATCTTCGGGGGAGGAGTGTGTCGCAGAGTTATCGGACGATGAGTACGATGACGCCTGGCGTCGGGAACTCTTTCGGGTTCCCTTGGCCTTCTTGGTCTTCTCCGGCACCTTGTAAGGAGCCGGAGTCAGCATCTTCGTCAGGAGAGCGTCTGTTGGGCCTTCGGGCAAAGGAGTCGGAGAGTCGATCTGTCCGGCTGTCTCCTGCCAGTCCTGTCAAAGGTACGGGAGCTTAGATCCCACATAGAGTCAAACTATGAAAAACAAGTATCCTGTGAGAGGTAAAACATCTTACTGCCCTGGCTTGGCGCTTCGCGCAGAATTCGCGATCCTCGGTAGTGGGAGGGGGAACCTCGGCACCCTTGAATAGCACCTTCCAGGCATCCTCGTGAGTTGTGTCGAAGAGCCTGTTCAGAGTTCGGTGCTGGGCCGGGTCGAACTCCCACAAGTTGGAAGCCCGTTGTTGTCACGGGAGGATCCGGCGGATGAGCATGACCTGGACTACATTGATGAGTTTGAGCTTCTTGTTCACCATGTTTGAATACATGTTTAGAGTCCGGTCAGCTCTCCCGAACTACCCCAGGACAGGCCCTTCTCTTGCCAGGACGTGAGCCGCATAGGGATGCCATATCGGAACTCGGGGGTCGCTGCCCATTTAGGGTCACGCGGCTCGGTGATGTAGAACCACCCTGATTGCCACCCCTTTACGGTCTCCACGAAGGAGCCCTCGAGCCATGTGATGTTGGGCATCTTTCCCACCATGGCACCTCCGCACTCCGCCTGGCGGCTGCTCACAACCTTCGGCTTCACATTGAAGGTCTTCAGCCATAAGCCGAAGTGGGGCTTGATGCGGAGGAAGGCCTCGCACACGACGATAAATGCCGAGATGTTGAGGATGAAGTTTGGGGCCAGATCGTGGAAATCCAGGCCATAGTAGAACATGAGCCCCCGGACGAATGGTTGGAGAGGGAATCCCAGTCCCGGAGGAAATGGGTAAGGAACACTACCCTCTCATGAGGTCTCGGGGTGGGGATGAGCCGCCCCTCATCTGGGAGCCGGTGCGCGATGTCGTCGGGCAGGTATCTGGCTCTCCTCAGCTTCTTGATGTGTCCCTCCATGACGGAGGAGACCATCCACCTGCCTCCCACTCCGGACATGGTTGGAGAAGGTTGAGGTGGGAAGTGTGGACTTGGGCGTTGGAGCTCGAGTGCGCGAAAATGGATGAGCAAAGGAGGAAGAAGGCGTGGATGAAAAGGTGAATCCTTATCCCTTTATATGGGCGGACGAAACTATGCGTCCCCACTAGCCTGGTAAAACTCGCCTATCCCCAAGCGCCGTAATCGATGGCGCGGTTGGGTTACCCACACCCGTATTGATGAGAATCCCGTGATAAGGGGACACGATCTCTACTTTGACAAGACGTGTCAAAAAACTACCTCGCGTTATGTGCGGGGCTAGTTAAAGGAAACAGTTCGAATAATCACCGGGCCATGGCATAATGTCGTGTTGCCAAAACAAGTCAGCAAATTGGATTTGTGGAAATATTATTCTCTCTACGGTGGTATGTGGAACTTATTTTTCAGGGTCGGACACTATCCTTGTATTCAAATTCTTCCGTGGTGTATTCGGAGGAGGAACCCGCCTTGCAATGCTGAAGACAATACTGCGCGCCGGACTCATCATCATTGAAGCCTGGTTCAGGGGCTACTGAGGGAGTCCTGGATGAGGGGGTATCCGGACAACCGGATTATATCCTTTGGCCAGACTGTTGGACTATGAAGATACAAGATTGAAGACTTCGTCTTGTGTCCGGATGGGACTCTACTTGGCGTGGAAGGCAAGCTAGGCAATACGGATATGTGTATCTCCTTGTTTGTAACCGACCTTGTGTAGCCCTAGCCCTTTCCGGTGTCTATATAAACCGGAGGGTTTTAGTCCGTAGGACAACATACAATCATACCATAGGGTATCTTCTAGGGTTTAGCCTCTTGGATCTCGTGGTAGATCAACTCTTGTACTACCCATATCATCAAGAATAAATCAAGCAGGACATAGGGTTTTACCTCCATCAAGAGGGCCCGAACCTGGGTAAAACATCGTGTTCCCTGCCTCCTGTGACCATCCGCCTTAGACGCACAGTTCAGGACCCCCTACCCAAGATCCGCTGGTTTTGACACCGACAAGGTACCTATGTTTGAGATGTGCGGTGCAGCAGACTCTCTTTGGTCCCTTTAATTTTTCCTGAAAACTCGAAGTCACGAGAGATTTACTCTTTGTTGAACCGGAAATTGTTAAACCGGATACTGAGAGCTTCAAAGCTTTGTGGTAGACAGCTTTTCCTTGAGCCGGATTTTAAACCAGAGTCCTTTTTTTAAAGCCGGAAATTTTTCTGATGGCCTTTAAATTTGCACCAATATGGCGGTGTAGGGTCCTTCATTAGATAACTTTGCAAGCCGGAGTAGCTGCTCTTTTAAAGAAAACAATATATAATATAAAAATATACTGGATGGATTTCACCTGATACGCCAGGCTAGTAGTTATCCACCGCGGAGTTGATGACCACCATGGTGAAGCGGAAATCAATCATGGGTGAATCCGCCGTAGGAGCAGACATATGAGTCAGCCGCGATATTATAGGCTAATGCGGACGGGCTAGTTGTCCTCCGCGTTGTAAACCGGTTCGGACGCGTGACCCGACCGTCCGTTCATTACATAATGTGACACAGAGGAAAAACGCCTGTTTTGCAGAACGTTGCCAGTACATGCTTTATACCCGCTGCATAACAATAATCTTACCTGGTTTGTTCATACAACAGATGATCCGTATGTGGCATCTGTAGATAACCTTTCAGTACTGTTGCCGAATTCCATTTGATCCTTATATGCATCCGAAGGAATTTGTACTGATCACCTCGAGGACCTTGCCAAATGCTGCCACAGTGCTCATCCTTGATATCTTGCTGAGCTTTTGATAAATAGTGCAGCTGTGTTTGATTGGTCAACAATAACCACAGTCTACAACCGTGTGTGTAACTCGCTAGTAGTCATCAAACCGTGTTTTTTTCGATACCGTAATAAAAACATATCAGATGTCTGATGCTGCCATTGTACCGTATCCCATGCTCTTTTATACGATAGCAAACCAGCACAGCACTTGCACTTGTAGTAGTTATTCTACTAACACATGGGGCTGGTAGTGGACCTTTGACTTTTCCAGCATCCAACAACAGAGCATATTTCTTGTTACTGCCACTCCATAGCGTGAAGAGCCTGTGGGGGCATGGTATAGTTGATGTTTGAGGGAACAAAGCCACGGCAGTTTACCGCGGTGATGGTGATCCGACGCCGACTCAACGCAGAGGCAAACCCGGCGAGGCGCGGTGTTTCGACAAGGGCGTCCAGGAGGTAAATCCACTGCGGCGACTCGTGAGAGATGACTCACAGACCGGCGGTGACTCACAGGCCGACAATGACTTGGAGCGGCGACTCTAAAACCGCGCTGAAGTGACGGTGGTTCAAGGAGGAACTGGGTTGAAGTTGGTGCCTGAGAGGTGACCTGTCGAGGCAGCGGTTCACTGGTGACTCGGCGAATCCGGGTCCATGGCTGGACGGACGCAATTGCTGGTGAAGAGGCCCGCGGCCGGGCGGATCATGGTGGCGACCTAGCGAAAGCGAATCCGGGTCATCTCGGTGAAGGCGAATCTGGGCCATGGCCGACGGGTCAACAGCTCCAAGGCGGGTCATGGCAATGACTCAGGACAAATCTCATCCCACCCATCACCGTCCAGCAAGCCCACGATGGAATTACTCACGCACGGCGGTGAGCATCATGAAATTGGTGATGGAGGAAGGTTGATGATGACGATGGCGACGGATTCCCCTCTCCGGAGCCCCGAACATACTCCTTATCAGCCCTCCCGAGGGAGTTTAGGGCGTGGCGGTGGCTCCGTGTCGTAAAACACGATGAATCCTTCTCTCTGATTTTTTTCCTCCCCAAAAGTGAATATATGGAGTCAAGGTGGACGTGGTGGAGCGTCAGGGGGCCCACAAGGCAGGGGGCGCCCCGGGGGGGTAGGCGCGCCCCACCCTCGTGGACAAGGTGTGGGCCCCCTGACGTGGATCTTTTCGCTAGTATTTTTTATATATTCCAAAAATAATCTCCGTTGATTTTTAGGTAATTCCGAGAACTTTTATTTCTGCACAAAAATAACACCATGGCAATTCTTTTGAGAACAGCGTCAGTCCGGGTTTGTTCCATTCAATTCATGCAAGTTAGAGTCCAAAACAAGGGCAAAAGTGTTTGGAAAAGTAGACACGACGGAGACGTATCAACTCCCCCAAGCCTAAACCTTTGCTTGTCCTCAAGCAATTCAGTTGATAAACTGAAAGTGATAAAGAAAAACTTTTACAAACTTTGTTTTCTCTTGTTGTTGCAAATATGTAAAGCCAGTATTTAAGTTTTCAACAAAGATTATGAACTAACTATATTCACAATAACATTTAGGTCTCATGTTTACTCATATCAATGGCATAATCAACTAGAGAGCAATAATAATAAATCTCGGATTACAACACTTTCTCAAAACAATCATAATATGATATAACAAGATGCTATCTCACTAGCCCTTTTTGAGACCGCAAAACCTAAATGCAGAGCACCTTTAAAGATCAAGGACTGACTAGACATTGTAATTCATGGTAAAAGAGATCCAGTCAAGTCATACTCAATGTAAACTAACAATAATACATGCAAATGACAGCGGTGCTCTCCAACTGGTGCTTTTTAATAAGAGGATGATGAGTCAACATAAAAGTAAATAGATAGGACCTTCGCAGAGGGAAGCAGGGATTTGTAGAGGTGCCAGAGCTCAATTTTGAAATAGACATGAATAATATTTTGAGTGGTATACTTTCATTATCAACATAACAACCGAGAAATCTCGATATCTTCCATGCTACACACATTATAGGCGGTTCCCAAGCAGAATGGTAAAGTTTATACTCCCCCACCACCAACAAGCATCAATCCATGGCTTGCCGGAAACAATGGGTGCCTCCAACTAACAACAATCCTGGGGGAGTTTTGTTTGCAATTATTTTGATTTGATTTGAGCATGGGACTAGTCATCCTGGTGACCAGCCATTTTCTCGTGAATGAGGAGCGGAGTCCACTCCTCTTGAGAATAAGTTGCCTAGCATGGAGGATACAGACAACCCTAGTTGATACATGACCTATTCGAGCATACAAAACAGAATGTTTATTTGAAGGTTTAAGTTTGGCACATACAAATTTACTTGGAACGGCAGGTAGCTATCGTATATAGGAAGGTAAGGTGGACTCATATGGAATAACTTTGGGGTTTATGGAATTGGATGCACAAGAGGTATTTTTGCTTAGTACAAGTGAAGGCTAGAAGAAGACTGGGAAGCGACCAGCTAGAGAGCGACAACACTCATGAACATGCATTAAAATCAATCAACACTGAATGCAAGCATGAGTAGGATATAATTCACCATGAACATAAATATCATGGAGGCTATGTTGATTTTGTTTCAACTACATGTGTGAACATGTGCCAAGTCAAGCTACTTGAATCGTTCAAAGGAGGATACCACCCCATAATACCACATCACAACCATTTTAATAGCATGTTGACATGCAAGGTAAACCTATATAAACTCCTAGCTAATCAAGCATGGCATAACCAACTATAATCTCTAATTGTCATTGCAAACATGTTTCATTCATAATAGGCTGAATTAGGAACGATGGACTAATCATATTTACAAAAAAAGAGAGGTCGACTTTATACTAGCTTTTCTCATCTCAATCAGTTCATCATATATCGTCATTATTGCCTTTCGCTTGCACGACTGAATGGTGTGGATAATAATAATAGAGCACGTGCATTGGACTAAGCTGGAATCTGCAAGCATTGAATTCATGGGAGAAGACAAGGTAATATGGGCTCTTTGTTAGATCAACAATAATGCATATAAGAGCCACTCAACATTTTCATTCTGGTCTTCTCCTCTCGACCCCAAAGGAAAGAAATAAAACAAAACTATTTACACGGGAAAGCTCCCAACAAGGAAAAGAAGAACGAGAAATATTTTTGGGTTTTCTTTTTAATTACTACTAGAGGCATGATAAGTAAACTAACTAAAAGCTACAACTAATTTATTTGGTTTTTCTTAAGGTTTTTCAAACACACAAGAAGAAAGCGAGAAAATGAAAATAAACTAGCATGGATGAAACAATGAAAATGTATGAGCACCGAGAATTGGCATGAGTGTGTGAACATGAATGTAATGTCGGTGAGAGATACGTACTCCCCCAAGCTTAGGCTTTTGGCCCAAGTTGGTCTATGCCCATGGATGGCCTGGTGGGTATCCGAAGTTGAAGCTGGGGTCGTAGTGAGATGCATCAGCTACTGCCTGAAGAGCTGCAGCTTGGAGGCGGGCTGCCTCCGTCCTCCTCTCGTACTCATCCGCCTCCTCCCTGGTTACAACATATCTCCTTTTTGCCTGAAATTAAAAGAAAGCAGGAGCAGGGAGAGCGACGTGATAGGTGCGTCATTTGTCAAAGATTAGTCAGTACTGGAGGGACTGATTGTTCCTCTCAACAAACTGATGACGAACCATAGCATCATAATCTAAATAAGCAGGAGGCAACTAAATATCATATCCACGAATGGGTATCTCAAGAAAATCAGCTAAACGGGTTGCACAAATTCCACCAAAGAAATCTCCATTAATTTTGTTATTATGCAACCTTCGTGCAATAATGGCCCCCAAGTTATATTGTCTATCTCCTCATACAAAACTCCTAAGAACACTAAGATCTGGCACACATGCACATGTGACATGCCTCATCCTTACCATTTATGCATCTACCTATAAAGAGAGCAAAATAATGTATAGCAAGAAAATGAATGCTCCCTATGGTACCTTGCATGATTTCCCTAGATTCCCCCACAGTGATACTAGCAAGAAAATCCTTATATTCAGATTTACGAGGTTCACTAACATTACCCCACTGTGGGAGTTCATAAGCAGTATTAAAATCTTCTAAGTCTATGGTATAAGATTTATCATAAAGATCAAAAAGGACAGTTTGAGAATTGCATGATGATGTAAATTCAAACCTTCTCACAAAGGAATCAGTGAGGTAGTAGTACTGACGACACTTATCTGCCCCGAAGCTCTCTAGATGAGTGTTACGCACATATGCGTCAAATTCCTCCTTGATTCCTGCTCGAACCATGAAGTCCTCTAACGGCCATTCACAAGGCCACACTTGAGCCTCCCTTCATAGTTCATTGTCCGGCTCACGTATTGCACGCCTGGGTCCTTGTTTCCTTGAGGAACCACCTTGGTACATTTTCCTAAACATATTTCTTCCTTTGAAAAATTTATGAAATGTTTGGTGACTCAAAATAAAAGTGAACCAAACTCAACAAGATTCATAGCAACTACTCCTACAAGTGCCTAGAGGCTATATCATGCATTAAAGCTACTTTTGACCACATAAATTTGACATGCAAGCTGAAGAACAGGGTCACCTAAGCAGCAAAAAGTTGCAATAAATAAAGCACTAGAACAAAAATTAATTGGACCATTGGAGGAGTCACATACCAAAGAACAATCCCCCGAAGTAGTTTTGTGAGAGGAGCTTTGAGCAAGGAGATCGAAAATGGAAGCAAGATGAGCAAGAACTAGGGTTTGAGCTGGCTAGCGATTTTTTCTGGAGCAAGACGAAGTGTGTAGGTGCAAGGATAAGTGGAGGGGACCCATGTGGGGTCCACGAGGCAGGGGGCGTGCCCTCCACCCTCGTGGGCACGTGGCTGCTCCCCCTGTTGTGTTCTCAGTAACGGATATTCTCAAATATTCTAGAAAAAATCATATTTAATTTTCAGGGCATTTGGAGAACTTTTATTTTCGTGGTATTTTTCATTGCATAGATAATTCAGAAAACAGACAGAAAATACTATTTTTGCTTTATTTAATATAAATAACAGAAAGTAAAAGGAGGGTACAGAGAGTTGTGTTTTCTAACTTCATCCATCTCATGCTCATCAAAAGGAATCCACTATATAACAAGGTTGATCAAGTCTTGTTAACAAACTCTTTTCGAATAACATGAAACCGGAGAAATTTTGAATAACACTAGGTTACCTCAACAGGGATATGCACATCCCTAACAATAAGAATATCATGTTTCTTCTTGACAGTAGGGAGAGGAAATTCAAAACCTCCAATAGTGATTGTTGAAATTTTTCCAATAGAATTTATACAGTGGACTTGAGGTTGTTTCCTCGGAACGTGTACCATATGCTCATTACCATTAACTTGAAAAGTGACATTGCCTTTGTTGCAATCAATAACAGCCCCTGCAGTATTCAAAAAGGGTCTACCAAGGATAATCTACATACTATCGTCCTCCGGAATATCAAGAATAACAAAGTTCGTTAAAATAGTAACGTTTGCAACCACAACAGGAACATCCTCACAAATACCGACAGGAATAGTAGTTGATTTATCAGCCATTTGCAAAGATATTTCAGTAGGTTTCAACTTATTCAAATCAAGTATGCGATATAAAGAGAGAGGCATAACACTAACACCGGCTCCAAGATCACATAAAGCAGTTTTAACATACTTTCTTTTAATGGAGCATGGTATAGTTGGTACTCCTGGATCTCCATGTTTCTTTGGTATTCCACCCTTAAAAGTATAATTAGCAAGCATGGTGGAAATTTCCGCTTCCATTATCTTTCTTTTATTAGTAACAATATCCTTCATTTATTTAGCATAAGGGTTCATTTCTAGCATATCAGTCAAACGCATACGCAAAAAGATAGGTCTAATCATTTTAGCAAAGCGCTCAAAATCTTCATCATCCTTTTTCTTGGATGGTTTAGGAGGAAAGGGCATGGGTTTTTGAACCCATGGTTCTCTTTCCTTACCGTTCTTCCTAGCAATGAAGCCTCTCTTATCATAACGTTGATTCTTTGATTGTGGGTTATCAAGATCAACAACAGGTTCAATCTCTACATCATTATCATTGCTAGGTTGAGCATCAGCATGAACATCATCATTAACATTGTCACTAGGTTCATGTTCATTACCAGATTGTGTTTCAGCATCAGAAATAGAAATATCATTGGGATTCTTAGGTGTGTCAACAATAGGTTCATTAGATGCATGCAAAGTCCTATCATTTTTCTTTTTCTTCCTTTTAGAAGAACTAGGTGCATCTATATTAGTTCTCTGAGAATCTTGCTCATTTCTCTTAGGATGGCCCTTCGAATACAGAGGTTCCTGAGTCATTTTACCCCCTCAAGTCATAACTCTAACAACATTATCATTTTTCTTATTATTTAATTCATTGAGCAAATCATTATGAGCCTTAAGTACTTGTTCTACTTGAGTGGTAACCATAGAAGCATGTTTACTAATAAGTTTATGTTCACTTTTAACTCTAGACATATAATCACTCAAGTGTTCAAGCATATTAGCATTGTGTTTCAATTGTCAACCAACATAAGCATTGATGTTTCCTTGTTTAACCATAAAGTCATCAAACTCATCCAAGCATTGGCTGGCAAACTTAGTAAATGAAATTTCACATTTATCAAATCTATAGAGAGAATTTACCTTTACTACCTGTGTCGGGTTATCAAGACCATGTATTTGTTCAGTAGGTGGTAAATTCTTAATATCTTCTACTTTAATACCTTTTTCTTTCATAGATTTCTTTGCCTCTTGCATATCTTCATGACTGAGAAATAGAATACCCCTTTTCTTCATAGTTGGCTTAGGAGTTGGTTCAGGAAGTGTCCAATTATTTTCATTTGTCAACATATTATTCAATAGCAATTCAGCTTGATCAACAGTTCTTCCCCTGAAAACACAACCAGCACAACTATCCAGGTAGTCTCTGTAAGCATCGGTTAGTCCATTATAAAAGATATCAAGTATTTCATTTTTCTTGAGAGGATGATCAGGCAAAGCATTAAGTAATCAGATAACCCTCCCCCAAGCTTGTGGGAGACTCTCTTCTTCAATTTGCACAAAATTATATATTTCCCTTAAAGCAGCTTGTTTCTTATGAGCGGGGAATATTTAGCAGAGAAGTAATAAATCATATCCTGGGGACTACGCACACAACCAAGATCAAGAGAATTAAACCATGTTTTAGCATCACCCTTTAATGAGAACGGAAACAACTTAAGGATAAAGTAATAGCAAGTTTTCTCATCATGAGTGAACAGGGTGGCTATATCATTTAATTTAGTAAGATGTGCCACAATAGTTTTAGATTCATAGCCATAGAAAGAATCAAATTCAACCAAAGTAATTAACTCAGGATCGATAGAGAAACCATAATCCTTATCAGTAATAAAGATAGGTGAAGTAGCAAAAGCAGGGTCATATTTCATTCGAGCATTCAAAGACTTTTCTTTAAGCTTAGCTAATAATTTCTCAAGATCAGATCTATCATTTCAAGCTAAGAAGTCTCTAGCAGTTTCTTCATCCATAACATAACCCTCAGGAACGACAGGCAATTCATATCTAGGGGGAGAATCTTCATCATCAGTTTCATCAATATTATCAGTTTCAATAATTTCATTCTCTCCAGCCCTAGCCAGTTGTTTATCAAGAAATTCGCCTAGTGGCATAGTATTATCAAGCATAGAAGTAGTTTCATCATAAGCATCATGCATAGCATAAATGGCATCATCAATAACATGCGACCTATCAGAATCAATAGCATGTGTATGTGTCACAAGTTTACTCAAAACATAAGGTGAATCAAGTGCAGAGCTAGATGGCAGTTCCTTAATTACCTCCCCTTGTAGTTGAGGGAAAATCTTGGTTCTTTAATCTTTCAAGTTCTTCATAGTGACCAGAAGATATATATCCCAAGTGACTCAAAGAATAGAGCTATGCTCCCCGGCAACGGCGCCAGAAAATAGTATTGATCACCCACAAGTGTAGGGGATCGCAACAGTTTTCGAGGTTAGAGTATTCAACCAAAATTATTGATTCGACACATGGGGAGCCAAAGAATATTCTCAAGTATTAGCAGCTGAGTTGTCAATTCAACCACACCTGGAAACTTAATATCTGCAGCAAATTATTTAGTAGCACAGTAATATGATACTAGTGGTAATGGTGGCAAAAGTAATATTTTTTATTTTATAGTGATTGTAACAGTAGCAATGGAAAAGTAAATAAGCGAAGAACAGTATGTGAAAATCTCATAGGCATTGGATCGGTGATGGATAATTATGTCGGATGCAATCAATCATGCAACAGTTATAACATAGGGTGACACAAAACTAGCTCCAGTTCATCAATATAATGTAGGCATGTATTCCGAATATAGTCCTACGTGCTTATGGAAAAGAACTTGCATGACATCTTTTGTCCTACCCTCCCGTGGCAGCGGGGTCCTATTGGAATCTAAGGGATATTAAGGCCTCCTTTTAATAGAGTACCGGACAAAAGCATTAACACATAGTGAGTACATGAACTCCTCAAAGTACGATCATCACCGGTAAGTATCCTGATTATTGTCACTTCGGGGTTAACGGATCATAACACATAATAGGTGACTATAGACTTGCAAGATAGGATCAAGAATTCACATATATTCATGAAAACGTAATAGGTTCAGATCTAAAATCATGGCACTCGGGCCCTAGTGACAAGCATTAAGCATAGCAAAGTCATGTCAACATCAATCTCAGAACATAGTGGATAGTAGGGATCAAACCCTAACAAAACTAACTTGTTTACATGATAAATCTCATCCGACCCATCACCGTCCAGCAAGCCCATGATGGAATTACTAACGCACGACGGTGAGCATCATGAAATTGGTGATGGAGGAAGGTTGATGATGACGATGGCGACGGATTCCCCTCTCCGGAGCCCCGAATGGACTCCAGATTAGCCCTCCCGAGAGAGTTTAGGGCTTGGCGGCGGCTCCGTATCGTAAAACGCGATGAATCCTTCTCTCTAATTTTTTCTCCCCGAAAGTGAATATATGGAGTCAATGTGGACGTCTGTGGAGCTTCAGGTGTCCCACGAGGCAGGGGGCGTGCCCACCACCCTTGTGGACAAGGTGTGGGCCCCCCTAACATGGATATTTTCGCCAGTATTTTTTATATATTCCAAAAATAATCACCATTGATTTTTAGGTCATTCTGAGAACTTTTATTTTTGCACAAAAATAACACCATGGCAATTCTTCTGAAAACAGCGTCACTCCGGGTTAGTTCAATTCTATTCATGCAAGTTAGAGTCCAAAACAAGGGCAAAAGTGTTTGGAAAAGTAGATACGACAGAGATGTATCATACGTTCAAGGTGGTATATGTAAAAATACCCCGACCTCTTGTATTCACTCGACATGTGGAAGCTGAAGTCAGGAAGGCACGGAAGCCGAGGGGTACGACATTGAATGGAAGCCGAATACATCACTTTAAAGTCATAGGAGGAGGAACCCGCCTTGCAATGGCGAAGACTATCTGCAGACCGAACACCTCGTCACTGAAGTCTTGTTCGGGGGCTACTCAGGGAGTCCTGGACTAAGGGGTCCTCGGGTGTTCGACCTATTGGATATGGGCCGGACTGATGGGCCGTGAAGATATGAAGACCGAAAACTCTACCCGTGTCCGGATGGGACTCTCCTTGGCGTGGCAGGCAAGCTTGGCGACCAAATATGAATATTCCTTTCTCTGTAACTGACCTTGTGTAACCCTAGATCCCTCCTATGTCTATATAAAACCGGAGGGCTAGGTCCATAGATATATCCTCATAATCATAGTCTGGCTAGACTTTTAGGGTTTAGCCATTAAGATCTCGTGGTAGATCAACTCTTGTAATACTCATATTCATCGAGATCAATCAAGCAGGAAGTAGGGTATTACCTCCATAGAGAGGGCCCGAACCTGGGTAAACATTGTGTCCCCTGTCTCCTATTACCATAAATCCTAGACGCACAGTTCGGGACCCCCTACCCGAGATCCGCCGGTTTTGACACCGACAGCAGTAGCAAAGAAATCGCTCGATCGGGTTCAGTTAACATCCATCGATCGATCGCTCGGGGTCAGTAATGCGTAGCCTATAGTGCAACCGCTTGGGTTTAGTTAGAGCCCAACGCCTCACTCGGGTTCATTTAGAGCGCAACTCCTCACACACATGCGCGTACTTACAAGAGAAATGTGCATTGCTCGACCCCCGACCACCCACCGTAACCGGGAACTGCCCCGATATTTTCCTTGCCCTCGCTTCTACCACGGTTTTTTCCATGATGGACGGCCCAAAGAATGTCTTGCAGCTGCGTCTCCGGCCCGCCTAGGACAAAAAGCCCATTTTCCATCATGATTTTTTGTCATAGAAGTATGATCCCACCACATCTATGATGATACCGGGTTTTGTCATAATTATCGTCATAGAAGTGTCATAAGCATGACAGGAAAAAAATTCGTTCGGCCCAAAATGTCACGGATGTGTCTTTTTCGTAGTGGTATAATTGGATCATATAACCATCCCTCAACGTGCGATGAAGAATCACTCCAAAGTTCCTATCTAGTGGAGAACATAAGAAGAAATTGCTTGTAGCTATTCTTTCCGATCGATCTGTCTAGGAGTTCGTACTAAAATAACATCAAGTTATTCTTTCTGATCGATCTATCAAGAGTTCGTACTAAAATAACGCCAAAGCAAATTCAGATTCATAATACTCAATCCAACACAAAGAACCTCAAAGAGTGCCCCAAGATTTCTACCAGAGAAATAAAAGACGAGAACGTGCATCAACCCCTATGCATAGATTACCCCAATGTCACCTCAGGAATCCACGAGTTGAGTGCCAAAACATATCTCAAGTCAATCAATATAATACCCCATTGTCACCATAGGTATTCATATGCAGGACATATATCAAGTTCTCTCAAATCCATAAAAGTATTCAGTCCGATAAGAACGAAATCTCAAAGGGAAAACTCAATTCATCACAACAACATAGAGAGGGGAAAACACCATCTGATCCAACTATATTAACAAAGCCCGCGATACATCAAGGTCGTGACATCTCAAGAAAACGAGAGAGAGAGAGAGAGAGAGAGAGAGAGATTAAACACATAGCTACTGGTACAAACCATTAGCCCCGAGGGTGGACTACTCCCTCCTCATCATGGTGGCCGCCGGGATAATGAAGATGGCCATCGGTGATGATTTCCCCCTCTGGTGGAGTGTCGGAATGGGGTCTTGATTGCTTTCTCGTAGCTACAGAGTCTTGCGGTGGTGGAACTTCTGATCTCGGGTTACCCAGAGGGTTTTTGGAATATTTGGGATTATATAGGGCAAAGAGGGGGTGCTGGAGGCAACCAAGGTAGGAACAACCCACCTGGGCACGCGTGGGCCCCCAGGTGCGCCCTGGTGGGTTGTGCCCCCCTTGGGGCACCCCCGAGGTGCTGCTCTGGCCCATTGGTGGTCTTCTGGTGGATAAAAAATCCACAAAAATTTTTGCAGTGTTTGGACTCCGTTTGATATTGATTTCCTACGATGTAACAAACAAGCAAAAAACAGCAACTGGCACTGGGCACTGGGTCAATAGGTTAGTCCCAAAATATGATATAAAGTTCCAATAAAATGATTGTAAAGCATCCAAGAATGATAATATAACAATATGGAATGATCAAAAATTATAGATACGTTGGAGACGTATCAGCATCGCCAAGCTTAATTCCTGCTCGTCCTCGAGTAGGTAAATGATAAAGACAAATTTTTTGATTTGGAATGTTGCGTAACATGTCATCTCATATTCTTTTCTTTATAGCATGGACATTTGGACTTTTATATGGTTCAAAGCAATAGTCTAGTTTTGACATGAGGACTTAAATACTCAAGCATACCAACAGGTAACCATGTCTTTCAAAATATCAACGCTAAAATAAGTTATCCCTAGCCCATCATGCTCAATCAATGATCCATTCATGAAGAACACTCACATATTAGCTACACCCAATGCTCAAGTATGATCATAGTGCCCCCTAGTTGGTGCTTTATAAGAGAATATGGAGACTCAAATTAAAAGCAAAAATTGCATAAAGCAAAAAAGAAAGGCCCTTCGCCGAGGGAAGTAGGGATTTGTAGAGGTGCTAGAGCTCAAAGCGAAAGTTGAGAGATAAAAACATTTTGAGAGGCATACTCCCCCCCCCCAACGAAAAAGACTTAGAGCTCCAAACACTTTCCATGCTAGATATATTCCTCTTTCCACCATACTTTCACTTTCCATGGCTAACCGTGTCCACGGGTGCCCTCCATACCAACACTTTCCAAGGAATTTATTACTTGACAACATAAAGTATATTCATTTTTCATTTCGGGACTTGGCATCCCTAAATCCATTGCCTTACTCTCATGCAATGACAATTGAATAAACTCTCATCGTGATAATAACACGTCTAGCATGGAAAATATTGGCCACCCCTCACCGCCTTGAGAGCGGTACGATCACACAAAAGAGAAATTTATTTTAAAAATTAGAGATGACACACACAAATTTTCTTACCATGGCAAAAGAATGCCGCATATAGGTAGGTATAGTGGACTCATGTGGAAAAATTGGTTTAAATGATTTTGGATGCACAAGTAGTGATCATACCTAGTGCAAAATGAAGGCTAGCAAAAGATTGAGAAGCGACCAACCAAGAAACGAATATTCTCATAAGAGAGCATTGAGCATAATTAACACCGAATAATGCACCCAAAGTAGGATGTAATTTCATTTCACAACTATTGACTTTCGTGCTTGCATAGGGAATCACAAACCTTAACACCAATATTCTTAGTAAAGTATAATTACTCATCAACATGACTCACATATCACATCATCATATCTCAAAACTCTTACAACTGATCAAGTTTATTTTTTCCAATGATCTTCATGAAAGTTTTTATTATATCCTTCTTGGATATCTAACACTTTGGAACTAATTTTCATGTGTTGCTTTTCATAAGCTCAATCAAATATATGTGAAGATCATGAGCATAATATTTATTTGTCTCAAATTAATTTAAGTGAAGCAAGAGATAATTTCTTAAAAAATACTAAAGCACACCATGCTCAAAAAGATATAAGTGAAGCACTAGAGCAAATGACAAGCTACTCCAAAAAGATATAAGCGAAGATCAAACGAGTAGTTAGGTAAGTAGATAGCTATGTGAGGACTCTGTCTTATTTAAAACTTTCAGATCTTAGTATTTTATTAAAATAGCAAGCAAAATGAAACGACAGTAGTATCCAGCTAATCCAAGAAAACTCCAGATTTGCAATATGGTTGTGGGTGGCAACCAATCGAGCACATCCTTTACTTTGCTCGGGTCCACGGCTATGCCTTCGGCGGATAGCACATGTCCAAGAAATCCAACTTTCTTGAGCCAGAACTCGCATTTACTAAATTTGGCGTATAGCAGATGGTCATAGAGTCGTTGTAACACAGCTCTAAGGTGTTCTTTGTGCTCTTCTTCACTTTTTGAGTATATAAGTATGTCATCGATGAAGACTACCACGAATTTATCGAGGAAGTCCATGAATACTTTGTTCATCATATGCATGAAGAAGGCAGGGCATTGGTGAGACCAAAGGACATAACTATATGTTCATAAAGACCGTACCGAGTAGTGAATGCGGTCTTAGGAATATCTTCCTTTTTAATCTTGAGTTAATGATATCCTATCCTTAAATCAGACAAGTCATCAATCCTGGGCAGTGGATATTTATTTTTGATGGTGACATCATTCAACTGACAGTAATCCACACACATGCGGAGGCTGCCATCCTTCTTATCCACGAAGATAGCAGGTGATCCCCAAGGTGAAGAGCTGGGACGGATATATCTTTTTTGGAGCATTTCATCAAGTGGTTTCTTTAGCTCCACTAATTCTGATGAAGGCATCTGGTAATACTTCTTGTACAATGGTGTGGTTCCGGGCACAAGATCTATTGAAAATTCAAGCTCTCGATCTGGTGGCATGTCTGGCAGTTCTTCTGGAAATATATCTGGAAACTCACTGACCACAAGAATTAATTCCAACTCACCAGTCACAACGGTGAAGACCATCTCTTTCTTGGGTATGCTCCTCCGAGCATAAAATTTGGTAGTCTGCCCCTCTTGACTAGTCAAAGTGACTTCTCAGGTCGCACTGTTTATGCATACTTGATATTGGGTCAGCCAATTCATACACAAAATAACATCCAACTTTATAGACTGAATGATTATCAAGGATGTTGGAAAACAGGCTCCGTTGATATTGAATTCCAGATTACGGCAGACCAAATTGCTCCTGATCAACGATCTCGAGGATTGTACCAGCATATTCTTGCCCAAAAGGGAACAAGGAAATTTTTTTTGGGCAACAAAACTCCGCAAAATAAAAGAGTTGAATCCCTAGAATCAAATAAAATTATGGCATGTATGTTATTAACAGAGAACATAGCAATGAAGACTTCGGGGTTCTCTTGAGCTTCGTCTGCGGAGAGGTGATGAACGTGCCCAGTGATGTTTTGCCGGGTAGGGCATGACTCCATAAAGTTGACTTATGGCTGAATAGAGCATTTGCCTTGCTGCTCTTGGGACATTGTCTGGCATAATGTCCGGTTTTCCCACAATTGAAGCAAGAATTGTTGCGCTGGCACTCTTCTCGCACCGGGTTGGTCACGACATTCTTGACTTGTGTGGTGGTCTTGTTAATGTTCTCCTACAAATTGGGCTTGTATTCCACCTGAGTATGCTACCAGGTACGAGCCTTTTGTACTGGCTGCACTTCCTTCCTTGGCTCGAACTTGCGCTTGTGATTGTTATTAGCAGGCCTATTGTCCGATACAAGCTTGTGTTCCCTTTTAGTAATGAAAGCCTTGTATACCATAGTTTGGAAATCTGGGAAATCAAACATACTGAGGGTACATTGGCGTTGCGGGTTTAATCCCCCAAGAAACCTGTCAATCTTTCTTTCTTCGGTGGCCACGTCATAATGAGCCAGATGATTGAACTTTTGCAAATATTCACCCACAGACTGATTTCCTTGAAGGAGCTTGAGAAATTCATGCTGCTTAACCTTCATCCTTCCAGTAGGAATATGATATTTCTGGAACTAATCCTTGAATTTTGCCCAGGTGATTTCTTCATCAGCAGGCCACATGGCTTTTGTGTTTTCCCACCATATGGCGGCAGCGCCTTCAAGATAATGAGTTGCAAATGGAACTTTATCATTTACTTCAGTACGAGAAATCTCAAGCTTCCTCTCAATGGTTCGTAACCAATCATCTGCATCCAAGGGGTCAATAACCTGACTGAAATTGGGAGGCTTGGTTCTCTGAAAATCTGACAGCTTGGAGTGGTGACCGTTCTGATTTCCATTCTGTCCAACCATAGCTTGCACACTCCTTAATATTTCAATCAGATCATTGTTAATCCTTTCCTCAAACATACGCAGAATTTGTTCGGTGGAGGCGGATTTGGCGCTGGAGGCGGTGGTGGAACGTACGGCTCGGGGGAGTGTCTTGCCTGTTGTGCGGAACGATGAACAGGAGCGTCCTCACGAGCGTTCCTACTGCTGCCTCTCCGCGTCATCCTAGAGTGGATTTTTCCCAAGACAACGCAACCGAGATGAGAAACATCCAAAATAAATTGGGGAAAATCCAGGAACAAATCTCGAGAGAAAACGAAATAGCGGAGAAAACACAACGAATAAAACAGAGTTCCAACATAATTATACATAGCCTCATACATGAAAGACAAACAACATGCCAGGTTCAACTACTCTCATACATGGAACGGAGCATCATGACTACATCCGTACATCATCCTGACAATCGCGGATACTCAAACGCTCTACTGCTCTGCTGGTGTTGCGGGGTCCTCTCCTGAAGCGGACTCGGATCCCGAACTGACGACGTTAACTGAAACATCCGGGTTAAAGGTAACACGACGACGCTGCCTCGAGGGCTCTCCTTCCGTGGCAGGTGTAGGGTGAAGCATCGGGGCTAAAGGAGTAGTGAGAAGGGAAACCCACTCAGCAGGAGCACTGAGAGGATTTATGGTCAAGGTGCCCGAGCTACTCGGAGGAGTAACAGGTGAAATAGGTGAACTAGAACTGGATGGAATATAAGGGGTAAATCACGTAGAGGATGGAGTAGTGAAAGATCTAGTAGTGGCTAAAGCAGTACGAGCACAAGTCAGCTCTCGAGCCAGCTCGTGGATCATAAGGTAGCTAGAAGTGATATAAAGAGAAAGGTGACTAGCAACACTATCAGACTCCAGATCAATGATGGGAAAGCGGACACGACCAGTGTCATGCGGAGAGGGATAGTAGTGGAAACCTTGGAGGTTCTGCATCTGGACCTCGTTATAACGGAGCTCGACGAGGACCTCGAATGTAGCAAATTTGACAGCCTGAGAAGCAGTAGAGGCAAAACCTCTCCAAGAGGTACGAGTGTAAGTGCTGGAATCGGAATTGGTGCGCAGAGTAACCACTGCGCTATACTCATACAATGAGTCTGCAAGACGCTCCCGGTACACACGATAGACTGGGTCGTCACCGAGGGGGTACAGCTAATGCCACAAGTTACAAAGGAGATGCAGCGACGTGTACGACATCAGCTGCAAGTGGCACGGATACGGTACTGGAGCCATCTACACTCACAACCATTAGCAGGTTAGCATAAAAATAAAACAAGCGCATACAATGCAACAACCTGCTACAAATACTACCGGCACTCAACTTAAACTCGTAACTAACGTCCAGTTAACACGTCGTAGTCTAGCATGGACTACAGTCAGCGCGGCTCTGATACCAAGCATTGTGGCACCCCGGCTCAGAGCAACCGGTTTACCATGCATTGCCAGCCCAGAGACCATGTCTTCTGGCAACACACAACATCTTGGTACAGAAGACAACTGCTTTATTAATGTTAGCGGATCACAGTTCATATTACAATAGGTGACGAGGCCAAGCGGCACACACGGTGCGGCTGAACAATATGTACATTATTTAGTGAACATAAAGGGGCCTCGATCATAGCAACTACGCGGCAGCGAAACAACGTCGTAGTGGAACTCCATAGCACAGGGACACCGATGTGGACACGATCTAGACTTGGACAGCACTCCCTTCCAACGAGACTTACCTGAAAGCTGGCATGACACGCCAGGTCGGTACATTGAATGTACTTGCAAGCTCACAACAAACATAAACATAATGACAAACAACATCATGATATTTAACCAATTGATTTACTAATGTAGCATCATATCATACATGTCGTGATCATACTCTTATGAAATAAGTCCCTCGGACTTGCTTACCAACGGTGATCGTTTTCGGATCACAAACGGCCCAACCTCGTGGTCTTTGATCGGGTTACCTCGTAACCAAACGACGATCTTTTCAGCGATCACAACCATGACCAACACTTGGTCGCCAACATCAAGATGATTTTCCCACCATCATCCTCTCAACAGTGCAAAGTTCATAACTTAGTGTGCAAAATTAATTAAACATTGACCCATGGTGTGACCTACTTTGGAGTGTGTCCATGACCATGGACTCGGCTATCGATAGATTGAATACACTCTGCAGACATAGTGCACTGTACCCACACCACGGAAGCCATGGCCTCGCACTCCCATTCAGCTAGTCCAATGGCGTTCTGACGAAACCCCACCATTGCCATGACACTCTCCCGGCCACTCCGACTCACTCCCCACTGGGCTAGTCCTGGGTGGCCCCGTGTCTATGAAAGACACCAATGCCACCGTCGTGGCAAAACATAAACGGTCCCAAACAGGGATAAGGTACCATAACAACAACGGGCACACAAGGTTATGTATGCTTACCGGGCTAGGGTACCGCATGCCCATAACCTTCCCTCATTGGAGGCACCGACCAGAGGCATGACAACGGACCAAATAAAGGCCTTCCCATAAAGCCAAGTGTGGTTGCACTGGGAAAAACTCGATTCAGTGGCACCATGACCCGGTCAACGCTATTTTCAAGTTGAGTTATTATCAGGTTCAACTTAAAGTGAATGTAACCGGTGCCATAATATGACATGAAATGCAGCACTAACATATGCATCATATCTCAACGGAAATAAATGGGTCAACTATATCCACACTAAGCATAATCAACAACAACTCATAACACTCCTTTGGTTATGATTAATCCTCACTTTAAACAGAATCATTACTAGCAAATTTATTATTTTTCTAATCCAAGAAAATACTCAAAATAATACTTATATCCACAACCATATTACTTCTTCATAACAAGTATTACTTCTAGTTACTTAACCAACTTAGTTAGCTTCAAACATCTGTAAATTAAGCATATCCATTTAAACAGACAACCAGTAGAATATAAATAATATTCTAGTGATTTAAATGCATGGATTAATCCATTAATTCAAGTTGAGAAAAATCATAAATATTGTAATGGCACCATGAAAATGTTGTTGTGGCTTGCCTTAGTGCAGATGAGGGTCACAACCCTCCTGGCACTACAGGAATCAGCTACTTTGCCGTCTGCCAAGGAAGACGGCAAAGGCATGGAAGGCGGATGGCAAAGGCCTTTGCCGTCTGCCGCGGACGGCAAAAGGTGCAGGCAAAGAAAGGATCGGCAAAGACCTTCTTTGATGTCTGCTTCCTGACGCGAACGGCAAAGGAGCCTTTGCCATCAGTGGCGGACGGCAAAGAAAGTAGACGGCAATAAACTCGTTGTTAGTCCGTTAGGTGGCTAACGGTAGTCTTTGTCGTCCGTGGCTGACGGCAAAGAGCATCAGGCCTTTGCCGTCTGCCACTGTAGGCAAATTGAGCAAATGGTCAGCTGCCAGAAAACACATGTGGTTGCCACGTGGCTTCTTTGCCGTCCATGGCGGACGACAAAGAGCCCGTTGCCACCGGTGACAGACGGGAAAGAGCCTGCATTGCCTCTTTTTCTTTTTTTTCTTATACTCAACCATTTTCACAACAAATAGATGATACATATATATTTTTCACATGGCAAGTTCACAACAAACATATGAGATATCCAACACATATAATTTCATCATAAATGTATAGTTCCATCAACCATACATAGCAAGTTCCACATACATCCATCCAACCATACATATTACAATAGTGTCATCAAAGCATACATGCATAGTTCATCGATACAAAAGAAACATAGTTCAGCCAAACAAGCACTCCATGTATGCAAGCTTCCGTGAAGCAAATGAATTCTGCAAAATGGGAAAAAAGAAAGTTAGAAGAAGAAGAAGATGAAGAAAATGAAGAAGAAGAAGAAGAAGAAGAATATATGACATTTATGAGCTAATTTAGGTGAAATTGATCGTTTGTGAGCTAACATAGGTGAAATGGATCGTTTATGAGCTAACCTAGGTGAAATGGATCGCTTATGAGCTAACTTAGGTAAAATGCATCATTTTAGAGCTAATCAAGGTAAGATGGATCATTTTGGAGCTAACCTAGGTAAGATGGGTCATTTTAGAGCTAACTTGGGTAAAATGGATCATTTATGAGCTAAGTAAGGTAAAATGGGTCATTTTAGATCTAACTTAGGTAAAATGGATCATTCACAAGGCCTTATCTCAGGAGCGGATCTCGATTGGCGCGCCTTGATCTCTGGGAGAGTGCTAGGACAACGGATAAGTCCATCTCCAATGGCTATCGAACCATGGGTCCTCCCGCCACCAGCTACCATCACCAGCTCTGGATCAATGGGACCATGGCTCGGGTTAAAGTACTCCCCTTTCATCGCCTTCCCTTCATCTCTATATTTCATGAGCTTGTCGTGGGAGGAGATGTTGGTGAAGTTGTTTGCATCATCGAGGTTAGACGGAGAGAATGCCTTGACTTTCTTGTAAGAGGTAGTATGGGCCATGGCATAGAGGTCGTACACCTCTGGCACCTTATCCGCCTTATTATATCATGCCTGAAAGAGAGAAACAACGTAAATTAGTAATTAAAGGGCTAAAGCTAGAATGATGAATGAATTGCATGAATCATGAAGCAAACCACATACCCAGTTCTGCCCGAACTGATATAAGTTGGAGCTGCCTTGATGGTGTGGAACACCTTCCATTTGGGCACGTTTGTCCTTGGCCGTGTTGTGGACGGCTAGCCATTCTTTTGAGCACCACTCATTGACCAACACCTCCCAACAATCCATCCGATCCGCACACCATCTCGGAGGCGCCTAAGTTAGCAAATAGAAACTTGAGCGCTACGACTATGAATTAATAAATGAAGGAAGTAAGTACAAGTCCTTAAGAATTACCTTCATGTATTGCTCCTTACTCAGGAACTTCTCGCGGCACGCCGGCTTGGGCTTCTTGATACCACACAAGGCGTAGTAGTCTCGAACAGCCTGCACCCGAGCCTCATACCGTAAGTTCTATAGTAGGCGCTTGCAGACGTTCTCGATAACATTTGCCGCCTCCTCCTCGTATCCCTCCTCAAACTTGTAGAATGTCTGCAATCAAATGAGACAATATTGATTAGTACAATTAATAACTAGCTAGTTGAAGATTTTTAATTGTGTAAAGGAGAAATTACCCAGAACTTTCTAATCACCACGTCTGCCCTCGTGTTGCACAAGACACCATCGACAATCTCACCCGGCAGGGCCGGGGCAGCCAAGTAGTACTCCCAGCTCAATCGAAGTTGTGGAAGCCGACCCTCACCAGGCAATGTGACAAACCCCGAGAAGTTTTGCCGGCAAAGCACTCCAAGGACGAAGTTGGGCCGGCGGACCTTCTCATAGTGGTCCCAACCCCTGCAGCATGACAAGGACAACGCATTAGATATTTGAAGAAACGTGAATGCGGAAGGTACAAAAATATTAAATGCACTTACCTCTCCCCATCAGGGAAAATCAACCACCTCTGCTCACGGGTCGCCGGCACAGACGGGAGCCATATACAATTACGCTGGTAGACGGTGCCCCCCTCCTCCTCAATATCAGTCGGCTCCCTACCATCATCAGCATGGCCACTCGGCCCCTCAGGCTGATCCGGCCAGGTACCCCATCCAGACGTGTGCTTATCCGGGGTTTCGTGGGCCCAACTATCATGGGCCGAAGGCCCGTGGACCCAAGGCTCGTGGACCGGAGTCTGTGTAGCCTCCTCCTCGGATGTGTCCACCCTAGCAGTCACGTGCTCGGGTGAAACAGCTGGAGGTGGCGGCAAGGAAGGAACCCTAGCAGTCACGTGCTCGGGTGAAACAGCTGGGGGTGGCGGCAAGGAAGGCACCCTAGCAGTCACCCTACCTCCTCTCCCGCGACCACGTGCTCCAGCTCCTCTCTTCTTCCCTCCCTTTCCTCGTCCCCTGCTGGACACCGCGGTTGATGAAGAAGGGCCCGGCGGTGTCGCCATACTGTCCAGCAATGCTCGTTGGATTTGTGCGTGTGGAATGGAAGACCTCCCACCACGCGCCGACGAAGAAGGGGCCTCAGAGCGCTCCGGACCAGCGCCCACCATGTTTCAACACATGCCATGACAAAGAGTAAACGAAATTAATACAACATAAAAAAATACCAACATGAATAATAATATATGATGTTTTTCATAACAAAATCAAAAAAATATATATGGTGTCGGAGTGGCGTGTCGGGTTCGGGGTGCCATGTCGGGGTCGGGGTGCTGTTTCGGGGTCTGGGTGTCGGGGGTCGGTGTGTCAGGGTGTCGGGGTTGGGGTGTGGTGTCAGGGTGTCGGGGGTCGGGGGTCGGTGTGTCAGGGGGTCGGGGTGTCGGGGTCGGGGTCGGGATGTGGGTCGCGGCCTGGGCCGGGGCACATGATAGCCTTTTCTTCTTCTCTTCTTCTCCTCCTCCTCTTCCTCCCTCCTCCTCCTCCTCCTCTTCTCCTCTTCCTCCTCCTCCTCCTCCGCCTCCTCCTCCCCTTCCTCCCTCCCTCCTCCTCCTCCTCCTCCTCCTCCTCCTCTTCTTCTTCTTCTTCTTCTTCTTCTTCTTCTTCTTCTTCTTCTTCTTCTTCTTCTTCTTCTTCTTCTTCTTCTTCTTCTTCTTCTTCTTCTTCTTCTTCTTCTTCTTCTTCTTCTTCTTCTTCTTCTTCTTCTTCTTCTTCTTCTTCTCTTCTTCTTCTTCTTCTTCTTCTTCTTCTTCTTCTTCTTCTTCTTCTTCTTCTTCTTCTTCTTCTTCTTCTTCTTCTTCTTCTTCTTCTTCTTCTTCTTCTTCTTCTTCTTCTTCTTCTTTCTTCTTCTTCTTCTTCTTCTTCTTCTTCTTCTTCTTCTTCTTCTTCCTCTTCTTCTTCTTCTTCTTCTTCTTCTTCTTCTTCTTCTTCTTCTTCTTCTTCTTCTTCTTCTTCTTCTTCTTCTTCTTCTTTCTTCTTCTTCTTCTTCTTCTTCTTCTTCTTCTTCTTCTCTTCTTTCTTCTTCTCTTCTTCTTCTTCTTCTTCTTCTTCTTCTTCTTCTTCTTCTTCTTCTTCTTCTTCTTCTTCTTCTTCTTCTTCTTCTTCTTCTTCTTCTTCTTCTTCTTCTTCTTCTTCTTCTTCTTCTTCTTCTTTCTTCTTCTTCTTCTTCTTCTTCTTCTTCTTCTTCTTCTTCTTCTTCTTCTTCTTCTTCTTCGTCTTCTTCTTCTTCTTCTTTCTTCTTCTTCTTCTTTTCTTTCTTCTTCTCCCTCCTCCTCTTCCTCCCTCCTCCCCTCTTCTTAAAACTAAAACTAATCTAAAATAAACTAAACTAAAACTAAAACTAAACTGAAACTAAAACTAAAGTAAAACTATAACTAAAACTAGGGTTTAGGGTTCCCTTTTCCTCGTCTTTTCTTTCTTCTTCTCCCTCCTCCTCTTCCTCCCTTCTCCCCTCTTCTTCTTCTTCTTCTTCCCCTTCTACATAGTCTAGCACTAAAACTAAACTGAATCTAACACTAAATCTAACACTAAAACTAAACTAAATCTAACAGCAAAAAAAGGAAGAAAAAGGAAAAAAATAACTCACCGGATCGAGCGGCGGCGACGGGGGCGATGGTGACGCCGGGGCGGTGAGCAGCGGCGCCGAGCTGGCAGGAAGGCGGGGGCGATGGGGTCACGATGGCGCTGGGTGGTGGGCGGGTGGAGGGGGCGCCGGGGTGGTGGGGGCACCGGGGCGGTTGGGCGGCGACGTGGTGGGGCACCAGGGCGGCGGGGTGGTGGGGCGACGAGGCGTCGGCATGTGGGGGCGGCGCGGTGGTGGGTCGATAGGGCAAGCGGCGGTGGGTGGCGGGGGTGGCGACGGGTAGTGGGGGCAGTGGCGGGCGTCGTGGAGGAGAGAGGGAGGGAAATAGAGAGAAGGGGCGGGGTGGGGCTGGGCAGTTAGTTAGGAAGAATCTTTGACGTCCGCCCACTCTTTGCCGTCCCTTTGTTTCCTCTTTGTCGTCTGCTAGCAGACGGCAAAGAGGGGGCCATTAAGTTTTCCTCAATTAACTAGTTTAGTGGGGCCAGCTCTGTCTTTGTCGTTAGCTAGCGGACAACAAAAAACAGGCTGATGGCAAAGACCTTATTTGCCGTCTGCCAGTTATTTGCCGTCCGTTTTCCTTAAGCTGACGGAAAAGACCTTCTTTGCTTTGCATATCATTAGCATCATGGATATTCAAAGAATTCATAATAACAACATTGCAATCATGCTCATAATTTACACCAAACATTATATTGAATTCTTCCTCTATCAATTGAGCACAATTTTCCTTTCCATCATTTTCACGAAAGACATTATAAAGATGAATAATATGATGCAACCTTAATTCCATTTTTTGTAGTTTCTTTTATAAACCAAACTAGTGATAAACAAGAAACTAAATGATTCGATTGCAAGATCTAAAGATATACCTTCAAGTACTCACCTCCCCGCCAACGGCGCCAGAAAAGAGCTTCGTTGACGGGATGTGAGTGCCGCTTACCTAGCCTCCCCAGCAACGGCGCCAGAAAAGAGCTAGATGTCTACTACGCAACTTTATTCTTGTACACACATTTTGGGCCTCCAAGTGCACTGTTTTGTAGGACAGTAGCAATTTTCCCTCAAGTGGATGACCTAAGATTTATCAGGCCGAGGGAGGCATAGGATGAAGATGGTCTCTCTCAAACAATCCTGCAACCAAATAATAAAAAGTCTCTTGTGTCCCCAACACACCAAATACAATGGTAATTTGTATAGGTGCACTAGTTCGGCGAAGAGATGGTGATACAAGTGTATATGGATAGTTGATATTGATTTTTTTAATAAGAACAATAAAAAACAACAAGGTGGTAATTGATAAAACAGAGCACAAGTATTGCAATGCTTGAAAATGAGGCCTATGGTCCGTACTTTCGCTAGTGCAATCTCTCAACAATGCTAGTATAATTCGATCATATAACCATCCCTCAATGTGCGATGAAGAATCACTCCAAAGTTCCTATCTAGCTGGGAACGTTAGAAGAAATTGTTTGTAGCTATTCTTTTCGATCGATCTATCCAAGAGTTCGTACTAAAATAACACCAAGTTATTCTTTCCGATCGGTCCATCAAGAGTTCGTACTAAAATAAAACTAATTTATTCTTTCCAATCGATCTATCAAGAGTTCGTACTAAAATAACACCAAAGCAAATTCAGATTCATAATACTCAATCCAACACAAAGAACCTCAAAGAGTGCCCCAAGATTTCTACCAGAGAAACAAAAGACGAGAACGTGCATCAACCCCTATGCATAGATTACCCCAATGTCACCTTGGGAATCCGCGAGTTGATTGCCAAAACATATCTCATGTGAGTCAATATAATACCCCATTGTCACCACGGGTATTCATATGCAAGACATATATCAAGTGTTCTCAAATCCATAAAAGTATTCAATCCGATAAGAACAAAATCTCAAAGGGAAAACTCAATTCATCACAACAAGATAGAGAGGGGAAAACACCATGTGATCCAACTATATTAACAAATCCGTGAAACATCAAGATCGTGACATCTCAAGAAAACAAGAGAGAGAGAGATTAAACGCATAGCTACTGGTACAAACCCTCAGCCCCGAGGGTGGACTACTCCCTCCTCATCACGGTGGCCATCGGGATGATGAAGATGGCCACCGGTGATGATTTCCCCCTCCGGCAAAGTGCTGGAACGGGGTCTAGATTGGTTTCTTGTGGCTACAGAGTCTAGCAGCGGCGGAACTTCTGATCTAGGGTTAGCCCTAGGGCTTTTGGAATATTTGGGATTTTATAAGGCAAAGAGGGGGTGTGGGAGGCCACCAAGGTGGGAAAAACCCACCTGGGCGCGCCTGGTGGGTTGTGCCCCCCTCGGGGCACCCCCAGGTGCTTCTCTGGCCCATTGGTGGTCTTCTGGTCCATAAAAAATCCACAAAAAGTTTCGGGTGTTTGGACTCTGTTTGATATTAATTTCCTGCGATGTAAAAAACAAACGAAAAACAACAACTCGCACTAGGCATTGGGTCAATAGGTTAGTCCCAAAAATGATATAAAGTTGCTATAAAATGATTGTAAAACATCCAAGAATGATAATATAACAGCATGGAACAATCAAAAATTATAGATACGTTGGAGACGTATGACTCCACTATATACAATGGAGCCTGCCTGTCGGGGTTTGTCTCTCGTCACACTATCTCACACAAGGCGGTGACCTCTCTCTCTCACCATTGGTCACTGATTCGATCACGTCCCATCCGCCGGCGAAAAGGGAGGATGTGCATCATTTCTCCGTTCGATGGTGTCGATGTAGCACGTCTCGATCTGCGGTACCCACCGTTCTCTTTGACGAAGCTCGGGCGTGGTAGGGCCTTCACCACTTGCTCGCTGCCGCAGTATGGGCAAATCTCGGCCGCAAGCGCCCTCCTAATTATATCCCAGTGACCCTCAGGTACAGCTTCCTTCGGCCTTGCTCCACTTCACATCTTCCCACGTTGCTACATGTGGAAAATCCTGCATGTGGATCTTCCCTATTTCTTTGCCCAAAACATTGCTCGGCCGATGTACTTTCCATGTCGCAATCTTGTCCTCACACCGTTTTACATAAACAATGGTACTGCTATCTTCCCTTAGGACAAGGAATGTGCTTCTTTTTTGGTTGGCGTATGTCTCATCAACTGTTACTGGCCAGTAATTGTTTCCTTTCTACCTCTTTTTTGCAAACGGGGCTATCCATTTCAATTTGTTGCTATCGTGACCTTTTGGTGAACTGCACAAATCCCTTTTTTTTCTTAAAAGTATCTTTTGCAGTTCTACTAAAATGTCACACGGACAACGTCTCTACATTTCAGTGAGAATGCACAAAGGGAGATTGGTTTTGCTATCCTCCTCATCTAACTCCGAGCCTAATCTTCTCCAACAAGTGGTTAGTTTTATGATATTTTGCAAAGGTGACCGGCTTCTACTTGTGTGTGTATGTTTCATCAACCACTACTGGTGCTACTATTAATATAACGAAACAACTTTGGAGGCAAGAGGACACGTGAAAGCAAAGTTCAAAGCTTCATAGCATTACAACACAATTTCATTATGCTGGAAAATTATGTGTACACATAAACATATCCCGGAAGCTTGATAGTAGTGCCACAAATCATTCAAACTTCCTTTCACCCACATGTGGGACAGCCAAAATCCGGGTCAACGTGCCATGCACCAATATTGAGTGCACAACCACTGGCGAGACTCACCCTGCTCATTGCGCCGTTGTAATAATGACTAACGAGCGGTCAAATCACAGAGCCCCACCTTTCCCGCGGTACTAGTTAAAGTTGCTCAGGCGAAGCAACCATCATTTCACTCTTCGTTGAATGCGCTCGTACTCCAATATTCCAAGAGTAAGTTGCTTGGACGAAGCAACCATATGTACACGGTGCCAATGGTTGGTGAGATTTGTAAATTGAGCCCTGTATAAGGGCTTTTTTGATTCAAAGGATTCTTAAAGGAATTTTGGAGGATTCTAATCCTTAGGAATTTTTCCTATGTGCTTCCTTTGATTCGTAGGATTGTAAACCGGAAAGGGGGGTTGAGAGAGGAAGGTTAACCATGCGCGGTGGCTTTTTAGAGCTCAAGGACAAATGACGCACGAAATTCGGATTCCCCTACAATCTTGGTCCTTTACTATCGCACATGCTTCATTTCCCTCGCCTCTAGAAACTATGTGTGCTCACTCGACCGGGGTTGCATTGTGATTGCCCGGAACCCCAGGCATGCAGATCGCGCGTGTGCACCATAGGATGCACCACGATCAAACGACAATCCACATCCTTCCCATCACACCCGTGTAGCTATAGCTGGGTTTTTGATGTACTCCCTCCATATTTATTTACTCTGCATATTAGCTTTGGCCAAAGTCAAACTTTGGAAACTTTGACAAAGTTTTTATAGAAAAAAATATTATCATATATAATAAAAAATGAATATGATTAGATTCATCATTGCATACACTTTCCCATCATATAGATACGCTATTGTAAACGTTCATATTTTTTCTATAAACTTGGTCAAACTTTATCAAGTTTGAGTTTAGTCAAATCTAATATGCAGAGTAAATAAAAACAGAGGGAGTATCTAGGCTAATAAATGTCTAGAGAATGCATGGAAAAATGCCAAATTTGAGCAAGGTGCTTCCTCCGTCGAGGTGCATAAGTCACCTAACGAGAAACTGGACCCACTCACGGCACGCCTATCGTGTTTGGTCCGCCGGTCAGAGCACTTCCTATTATCATATCACTGTTATTTTTAGATTTATAACATGTGGGAACGAGTGTGAGCAAACCGACCTCAATTGATGGCAAAATCGCCTAGCATATGCACTTTGAGAGAGACGAGGAGCAAGAAGTGATACAGTTGGTCGTGTCGTGCAAGAAAATGGCTGGTCTCATGTTTAAAACTTGTTGTACTATAGTAGAGGTAGATGTATTGTAGTGTAGACGTAGACGTAGATGCAGATGTACATGTAGAGATGTAGAGTAAGTGATAATCACCAACGGTCACCAACGTAGGCTAAGTACGTGCACGAATCACTCGCAAAAAAGGAGTATGTTCATGAAGAGAAAAATTGCACGCACGGAGGCACGTACTCTGTGCCTCATTCACTAACACGCACGCGCAGGTACACGGTGGAGCTCATTTTTGGATGAAGAGGCAGCTCACGTGATAATTTGACGCGTGTAGTAGTTGTTCACTTAGTGGAGGGTCGGGAACCACATGTGAACGAATGAAAGTTTGACCATGATGCAGTGGCGTTTTTTTCTCAATTTTTTTTCAATGGCACATAAACAGTTTTTTTCTTGAATGACACGTGAATCGTGCACGTACTCAATGATAGAGCACGGGATGGGACGGTAGCCATGGACATGGTTTGGCCTTTTTGGAGACTACTACACTAGTACTTTGATGTACGTTTTAAAAAATACTACTACTTTGATGTGTCCAGTCAACTCGCAGAATGATGAGAAGCTTGCTTACTACGCCCTCCACATCGCCCACACTTACTGTACTAGCAGTTGGAGTATGGGAGCACCTGATATTTCCCCGTCCGGACCGATCCCAAGCTGGCTTATCACCTTCTTGGTCCACCAAAAACCCCTCCCCCCTCTCGCGAGCGCTTCCCGCCCGACACCAGCTCAGCCCGCCGCTCCAAATTGATGGCAAGTCGAGGAGACACGACCTCTCACTGCATCCGCTGTTGAAGCGGCACACCGGCCGAGGGCGTCTCCCGCTGCACGCCCGACATTTTAGACTACTCACAATGGAGAGTAACTTTAGATCAAGTACAATAAGGTGACATAAACAGGCTATAAGGATTAAACTATAGTATTTATGCTTAGTTGAAGGAGAGAGAAGAGGAGAGAGAATAGAAGCGGACTGTAAACTTGTAGCCGGTTGTAGCACGAGCTCCAACATACTTTGTGAGACAAAATGTGGGGCCATGTATTAATAATATAGTATACTAAAGGGACTAATTATTGTACTAGTAGGCTTTTAGGTTGGCTCTAGATGATGTGTCAACTTCATATAGCCGGATGTTGGTTGTACTATTAACCATGCTCTTAGAGCATGGTGTGGTGTGAGTGGGACTAAAGTTTAGTCCCATACTGCTAGGTGAGTGTGAGTTGCACCACTTTATAATGTGATCTATTCTAGCATTTGCATGAGCATGGTAATAGGAAACCTACTCGCGCGCTCTTCGGGAATGAGCCTGTCCAAGGACAAAAGCTATGTATGTGGTCTATATTTTTGTTGGTCGGAAAATTTATTAAGTCATTATAACGGACGCCTTAATTACTCAGCCATTTCCAATTCTTTTGGATAGTGAGGCTATTATTGACTTGGACATGGGGTTTGGGCCAAAGGCCTACTATTATACTTGCTCTTACCCTAGCCGCTGCTATATCATATGGTTTCGCACCTTTCCAGATCATAGTGCCACCACGCAAGTCTTCTCCATCCCTCCTTCCAGCGTGCACCGCGGGAAGGGACAGCAGTCCTCAGGAACCCCTCCTTTCATGATCCTGTACGGGAGAGAGGAGGTCAGGTTTTTGGGGAGCACACTCGTGCGACTGCTGCTAGCGATGACTTCCTCAATGACAACCTTCTTCCTTGACCTCGGTAACCTCGGTGATTTTGCTCCCGCTGCACAGTAGGTGATTATGTCCTCCTGTTTTAGTCCGCATCATTACTTTGATCTATGCAATTGTCATGCTGATCTATTTAATGTTGATTCAGATTAAATCTCATAGTAAATTGCTCATATATTCAACAATCCAATCCAAAAACCTGATTATAGGCAATTTACTCCGAGTGGTTTTGCTGCGCTTTTGAAGCCACCTACCTTTAAGGGGGTGCAATACAAAAGGTGGCGCATGAGAGCAGTATACTAGTTTTAGATCATGTACTACTATGACGCCACTAAAGGCAAGCCTGAGGGCAATCTTAATATTGCACAGCAAGAAGCTTTTGAGAACATAGATACCCTCTTCAAAGCCGCCCTTCTGAGTGTTCTTGATGATTCCATTGTGGATTCATATATGTCGTTTGACAGCGGCAAAGACATGTCGGCTGTGCTCGAGGCCATGTTTGGGGCCTCGGGCGCTGGCAGTGAGTTGTACATCATGGAGCAATTATGTGATTACAAGATGACTGATGAGTGCTCTATTGTTCACCAGGCTCATGAGATACAATCACTTGCTAAGGAACTTGAGTACTTTAATTGTGTGTTTCCAGACAAATTTGTTGTTGGGACCATCATTGCCAAGCTTCCACCTTCGTGGAACAATTTTGCTACTTCTCTGAAAAAAAGAGACATGACTTTTCCTTTTTTCGGATCTCATTAGCACTCTTGATTTTGAGGAGAAGGAGAGAGAAAAAGACACACGTGCTCGAGTCGCTGAGGGAGCTTCTAGTGACCACATGGTACACGAGAAGAATTTCCTGCCCAACAAGCCCAAAAACAACAAGAACAAATCTTAGGGGAAAGGCAAGTTTGATGCAAAGAACCAGCTGTCACATTCTACCAACTTCAAGAGGAATTCTCATAAGAAGGGGAAGGGACAGAAACCTCAATTTTGGTAGCACCGCACAAAATTATATGGCTGCATCTACCTGCTGTCAGCTAACTTCATGGTGCTCCGGGTATTCCTACACTCGTAACTAGGTACAATGACCACCGCAAGATGAAATAAGCTTATTCGTATGTTGACTTGCTGATTGCAGTGCGGGATGATCTTGTCATGTCTGGAGGAGCAAACAAGCAGTGCAGCCGCAAGGTCAACGCAAGATAAAAGAGTCCCGAGTCATATACAGCCTGGCCGGTGAGTAGGGGTCGTGCAAACAACGGTGCATAATTTTAGTGGAACTGCATAAAAAATATATCGGGGTGTGTCACAAATTTTCTACATCCACACGGAAGGAATTGCACTGATCGATTGGATAGAAATGCCTCCACGGGCAGCTGAATAGGTCGATACAAGTCTCATCTCTAGCCTGAAGGTAGAAATGCCTCCTTAGGCAAGTCAGTATTCTCTTCGTCCAGATGATCATGTTTTGTCATGCCGAGCTATTGATATGTGCTACTATTTTTCATCACCATTTAAGTGTATCTATTGTTTTCCAATCTTTTCAGATTCAGGACAATGAAGATGATTTCAGGGGAACTGCACAATATGGTCTGATGTTGAGTCATCTCTATTGCCTCCTATGTTTGCTATAGATGTGTCAGGATCAATTGCAAGATGAGGCAGCCAGCTAGCTGTGGAGTTGCCAACATGCTCAAAGTGCTCACAACATTGAGAAGAAACAAGCATGCACAGGAAATTAATGTGTGCGTAGGGAGGCCCTTTGCTCAGAGAAGCATCGACTGTTTTTCTTTATTTCTACACCTTCTCACACCTTTGTATTGGTTATAGTACGGTGAATCATTGAGATGCATAAACATGTTGAACTTTTGTGCTTGTGAATGTTAGTATGCAAACTGTATCTTGTGAAGCTTAGTTTAATGTGAATGTTAACTAGCCTATGAACCTTTACAATCTAGTAAGTATATTGAAGGCATGTTATTTGACACCTAATTTTGTAGCGCTATGACCAATGTGAGTTTATGCATGCAGTACCGCATCCGCTAATTTGGTGGATGCCAAGCCGGCCAAAGAAGGAGCTATAACCTTTTTCCAAGTTGAAAAAAGGTTACTCATGAGTAGCCATAAGTTGGAGGCATATCTTTTTTTCTCTCGAATGGGCAATAAGCTGGAGAGTGTCTCTAATGGGCTGCCTCTAGTACAAGGCCGTCCAATACGAAAAACGGGCAGCCGAATAGGTCGATACCAAAGCCTATCCATTTTAAAGCCCATTTGTTTTTGTTTTTTGCAAGGAAAAGCCCATATTTCTTGAAGAGCGGTGATCCCAGAAAAACTCTCCTTCCTCCTCGCCTCCACTTACTGCAGCTCGTTGGACTCTCCCGCTTCCGTCTCCCCTCAATTGCCCGCGCTCCCCATCTTCCTCACTCATACAGAAAACCCCCGCTCACCTTCTTCCCCACTCGTACAAAAGCGCCTGCTCCTCTTCTTCCTCGCTCCTACAGAAAACCCCAGCCATCCTTCTTCCCCGCTCACACTGCCACTAGGCTCGTCTCTTGCTACTCTGATCAAACCCGTGAGCTCAGCACGACCGCAAGGAAAATGGAGTCAGTTGGCCCCAGCGCCAAGAAAATGGGGCTCCCACCAGCGGCAATGTCGGTTGTCGATCCCGCACCCGGCAGCGCGGGGAAAAGCGGCGTGCCCCCTACCTGGATCTGAGGAACCCATAGAATCTCCGGTGGACTGCATCAGCGATCTCCTGGACAACATCCTTGCGGAGATCATCTCCCATCTCCCCACACCAAGGATGGCTTCCGCACACAAGTCCTCGCATCTTGGTGGTGCACACTCTGGTGCACTGCGCCTCTTAATCTCGACTATCATTGGATATTTGTCCTTCCTGAATTTGAACTACTCAGAGCCATCGTCTCCTTCCAATAGGGCCCAGCCGTTCAACGCCTCTGCATCTCGACATGCTACCTATTGTCCATACCCTACACGGTGGATGCCTAGATGACATCCATTGAATTCGAAAAACTCCAGCAGCTTGAGTTCTACCATTACTATGAAAAATATATGTCGCGATCCCAACTCCATGTATTTGTGCCCACACCACCACTGTCCATCTTGTGGTTTTCCTCCTCTCAAAACACCCTCACCATAGCCCGGTGCCATCTACCAGACAATCTGGTACTAATGATTCGACTCCCATTGCTAAAAAGACTTTTGCATGTGGTGGTTGATCTGTCGAAGGCCTCACTACACAGCATCATCCAATCCGATTGCCCTGCCTTGGAGCGCTTGCTGCTTGTTTTCGAATTAGAAATTTGTATCCATTGTCTCCAAATAAGTCACCTCACCTTAAAAGCATTGTAATTTATTTTGAAGGACAGCAGCTCATCATCGAAGATGCCCCTTCACTTCAAAGGTTGCTCCTTGATTATTGTTATAAACCTTCGCAAACAATTGTCGTCTTTGCGTCTAAACTTGAGGCCTTGGGTTCAATTCGTGATCCGTTTGAACATCACGACATGGTGTTTGACTCCACACTTATTCAAGTGTTGTATATTATCATCTACACTTTTGTAATCACAAGCTGCATTTTTCATTTGTGTGCATAAGTTTTATATCATCTTGGAGTACACTTTGGTTACTAATATTATGTTATATTCTCAATGAAGAGTTCGACCATTGATAGCCTATCAATGGTGTTGGATTCTGTCAAGATCTTATATATTGGAATGTTTAGTATTGATCTAAACAAAATTATTGGCTTGCTGCGATGCATTCAATGTCTGGATAATTTGTATATAGAGGTGATTATTTCATGAACATTGAAAGCCCATATATATTCTACTAGAATTACCGTTCGGTTGTCGCTCCATCAACATACTATTTTTTAGACCTTAACTGTTTTCGATCCTCATGTCTACATAGGCAGTAACACATGGAGAAAAACATATAACCAATCAGTGGCATAATAAGCACCGGGATTTTCTCGGTACTCATGACATTTGTTTGAGGACAATAACAATGGAAGGTTATGCATCCAATCAGGCAAATAGAAACTTCTTCACATTCTTCCTATTGAATGCGAGGTTACTATTGTCCATGAGGCTTAAGTTTTTCAACAAGAAATTTCTCACGGATGGATATGTTGAACAAAAAAAAAGAAGTTTCAGGTCGACAAATGGGCTTCTGTACATGCTCGGCTTCTATTTACAACAACTTGTCATCATATGCCAGTAAACTTTTTGGCACAGGATGTTGATTTTATGGATCAGACTGACCCATTTCTTTGTGACTTCCAAAAACTGTGGTTGGGTTAGATGTTATTGCCATGCATGTTCAGTCTGGGTTTTGTCTAAACCTAATGAACAATTAATCCTTGGGCTTTTGTACCGTTTTTAAGCTTGAGTTAGATGTTGTTGCCCTTTTCAACTCGGCTGTGACTGTCAAATTTTCTTTGAAACAAGGCAAGTGGCTTGCCATTTACTTTATTAAAGAGAGAAATATTGTAACAAATCCCAACCAAGGGAAATAACATCACTCTTGCCGGCTGCTTGACCTCACTGTGCATTACAGGACACAAGTGATTAGCCCCCACCAGTAGCCACAAACTTATTTTGAACGAGCGCACCAAATGGGTTGTAAATTTTCATAAGAAAGGCTGCATGGCCATGACAGATTTGGATTCTGACATTTGGGACCCATGAGGAAAAAGCCTATCCAAGGTGGTGTCGACTTACTAGTCAACAAACAATTCTGCCTACCAGCCGTTTGATTGACATCCAACATCTGTTGTGTATCTTCTATCTCTTGACTTCTTCCTCCATCCACCCAAACCAAACCACCTAGTCAGTTCCACATGCTCCTGCCTCCCACGGCTTGTTGCGCCTCTGCCGCCCTACCGTACCCTCAAACATTGGCTAGTCCATCCGTCTATTCCCCCACACGTCCTCTTATTCTCCGGCGACATCAGCCCCAACACGCACCCACACCTGAACCAGTCAACCCTCGTACCCCCCTCCGCGTGCGACTAGACTGGCGCATCTTCCATGACTCCTGTTCATTCTGTCTGAGGTCTCGCCGTAGTCCTCCGCCTTGGTTCGCTCACTGTGTGGGGTGCGCCACCGTTTGGCGTTGTCAACCTGGTCAATAACCGAGAGGAATGAGGAGATGACTATACGTGGAGAGGACGATAGTAGGGACCCACCAGGGTCATGGCAGTACACAAGCAAGTGCCTCGTTATTACAAGACCAAAAAAGGTTACACCTAATGGTTGGACATCTGGGTCCCACGCTATTGTCAACGTAGTCAATAAATGAGAGAATTACACAACGAGCGACAGACACCAGGGACCCAAGAGGTCACGCAGTTGTTATTTACTTTTTTTAGGAGCAAGTAGTTGTTATTTACTAATTTTAGAGACAGATCAAGGTAACAACGGGGTTGTGCGGAGGTTGTGGCCCGTCTAGCCAGGGTTTTATTTTATATTCACCACATGATGAGCCCAGTTATGTTTTTTTCTTGCTGGAAATGGCTAGCCCAGTTCTACTTTTTTAAAGAAATACCCAACGGAGGCCTACTTGCTTTCTCAGCCCTGCTGGACTACAAATCTTTCAAGACGAGAGCGATATATTCACTTGCCCAGAAAATGAAGTAGTAAGAAATGGCATGTAAATTTTAAAAACACAGCAAACCGGCAATTATTTTCAAATATCATTTTTTTATTTTGAGATTTCGAATTTAATTGTTTTTTGCGGGGAAAATAATGTTGGATTTTAAATTGATATAAATTTAATATTTTTAAATTTGTTTGAACGTGATTCAAAATTTTGGGATTAAAAATAGTTTGGACTGCACCGAAATATGAAAATTTGGTTGAATTTTTAACCTTTGCCAGAATATGGGTTGTAATGGTAACAAAAAGAATGTGGTCTTCAAAAAATTCCTTAAGAATTAGCCAATGGGTTGTACATTTATAACAATAATGGCAGATGGGTAGTATGATGTTTTCCACATATTTGAGGCTGACTTGTGGGCCTACTAGGTTGACGCGTATGCTTTCCTAAAAAAAGTATGATGGGCAGGCAAGGCCTTGTCAACTTAGTCAACACATGAGAGCAATTACTGTTGGATGTCCATCAAACGGTTATCATGCTTCTTCAATCTCCGCTCTTCCTGCTCCAGCCGTTCAAACCAGCATCGGCGGGACTGCCTGCTCCCTCCTCCCGTGGCCGGCTATGCTGCCGCACATGCCTCACTGCCCCACCCTACTCCCATCGCTGGCCTGGCCATCCCTCTACTCACCCACACCTGTTGTTATTCTTCGGCGATGACAGACGAACCAGTAAACCCTCGTACTCCCCTCCGCGTGGGAAACAACTACCGAGTCTTCCCTGGCTCCGTGTCGTTGTCTTCCTAGGCCTCGTCGTCATCCACTGCCCTGGTGCTCTCGGCGTGGCGTGGTCAACGAACGACATCCATTGGAAGATGACTGTACATGGAGAGGCTGACAGCTGGGTCCACGGCCGCTCGCAAGGAAGTGCCTCCTTATTACGTGCAAAATAATGATTCCTCCACCTGATAGCGAGGACCCACCGAAAGGGCCTCTGTATTTCACGAACAAAACATTCCTCATGCTGACAGCTCGGACCCACTAGCTATATCTTTGCACGCAAGGAAGTGCCTCCTTATTACGCACAAAAATTGAATACTCCCCTGCTAACTGGGACCCACCATAGTTGGAGCCTGAGTTGTGGGCCTACCAAGTTGACGTGGACAGAGGGCTTTGTCAACTTAGTCAATATGAATGATTCTAGCTCCAGTGATCGTATGATGTCCATCCAACAACTGTAGTCCTTCCTCAACCTCTAGTCTTCTTGCACCAGCCGCCCAAACCAGCGTCGGTCGTTCCGCCTACTCCTGCCTCCAGTGGCCGTCTCTGATGCCGCACAGGCCTCACCACCCACCCTATTCCCATTGCTGGCTTGGCCATCCTTGTACTCACCCAAACCTCCTATTATTCTCCGGCAACGACAGCCTCACACTGCAGCCCAACCAGTAAACCCTCGTACTCCCCTCCATGTGGGAAACAACTTTCATGTCTTCCCCGGCTCCGAGTCATTCCCTTCCTAGGCCTCGCCATCCTCCACCGCCTTGGTGCTCTTGATGTGGCGTGGTCAATGTGGTCAAGGAAGGACTTACATCGGAAGAGGACTGTACGTGGACATGATGATAGTTGGGTCCACGGCCGCAGCAAGGAAGTGCCTGCTTATTATGCGCAAAATAATGATTCCTCCACCTGACAACGGGGACCTACCGAAAGGGCCTCTGTATTTTGGCTTAGCTGTATTTTGCAAAAAAAATGTTCCCCCCCTGACAAGTGGGACCCACCAGCTATATCTTCGGACGCAAGGAAGAGCCTCCATATTAGGCGCGAAAAATATGAATCCTCCCCCTGACAGCTCGGACTTGATGTCTACTACACAACCTTCTTCCTGTAGATGTTGTTGGGCCTCCAAGTGCAGAGGGTTGTAGGACAGTAGCAAATTTCCCTCAAGTGAATGACCTAAGGTTTATCAATCTGTGGGAGGCGTAGGATGAAGATGGTCTCTCTTAAGCAACCCTGCAACCAAATAACAAAGAGTCTCTTGTGTCCCCAACACACCCAATACAATGGTAAATTGTATAGGTGCACTAGTTCAGCCAAGAGATGGTGATACAAGTGCAATATGGATGGTAGATATAGGTTTTTGTAATCTGAAAATATAAAAATAGCAAGGTAACTAATGATAAAAGTGAGCGAAAACGGTATTGCAATGCTAGGAAACAAGGCCTAGGGTTCATACTTTCACTAGTGCAAGTTCTCTCAACAATAATAACATAATTGGATCATATAACTATCCCTCAACATGCAACAAAGATTCACTCCAAAGCCACTAATAGTGGAGAACAAACAAAGAGATTATTGTAGGGTACAGAACCACCTCAAAGTTATTCTTTCTGATCGATCTATTCAAGAGTCCGTAGTAAAATAAATTGAAGCTATTCTTTCCATTCAATCTATCCTAGAGTTTGTACTAGAATAACACCTTAAGACACAAATCAACCAAAACCCTAATGTCACCTAGATACTCCAATGTCACCTCAATTATCCGTGGGTATTATTACACGATATGCATCACACAATCTTAGATTCATCTATTCAACCAACACAAAGAACTTCAAAGAGTGCCCCAAAGTTTCTACCGGAGAGTCAAGACAAAAACATGTGCCAACCCATATGCATAAGTTCACGAGGTCACAGTACTCGCAAGTTGATCACCAAAACATACATCAAGTGGATCACGTGATCTCCGATTGTCACCACAGATAAGCACATGCAAGACATACATCAAGTGTTCTCAAATCCTTAAAGACTCAATCTGTTAAGATAACTTCAAAGGGAAAATTCAATTCATCACAAGAGAGTAGAGGGGGAGGAACATCATAAGATCCAACTATAATAGCAAAGCTCGCGATACATCAAGATCATTCTGAATCAAGAACACGAGAGAGAGAGAGAGAGATCAAACACATAGCTACTGGTACATACCCTCAGCCCCAAGGGTGGACTACTCCCTCCTCGTCATGGAGAGCGCCGGGATTATGAAGATGGCCACCAGAGAGGGATTCCCCCCTCTGGCAGGGTGCCGGAATAGGTCTAGATTGGTCTTCGGTGGCTACGGAGGCTTCTGGCGGTGGAACTCCTGATCTAGGTTTCTTTCTGGAAGTTTTGGGTTGTATAAGATGTGTTGGAGTCTGGAGCAAGTCAGGGGGGTCTCCGGGCTGTGCACGAGGTAGGGAGGCGTGCCCAGAGGGTGGGCGCTCCCCCCACCCTCGTATGCAGCCGAGGACTCTTCTGGCCCAACTCTTTTACTCCATGGCCTTCTTCTGGTCCAAAAATAAGTTCCGTGAAGTTTTAGGTCAATTGGACTCCGTTTGATTTTCCTTTTCTGCGATACTCAAAAACAAAGAAAAAACAGAAATTGGCACCGGGCTCTAGGTTAATAGGTTAGTCCCAAATATCATATAAAATAGCATATAAAACATCCAAGGTAGATAATATAATATCATGGAACAATAAAAAATTATAGAGAGGTTGGAGACGTATCAAGCATCCTCAAGCTTAATTCCTGCTCGTCCTCGAGTAGGTAGATGATAAAAACAGAATTTTTTATGTGGAGTGCTACCTAACATATTTATCCATGTAATTCTCTTTTTTGTGGCAAGAATATTCTGACCCATAAGATTCAAGACAAAAGCTTAATATTAACATACAAATAATAATACTTCAATAATACTAACTAAGCAATTATGTCTTCTCAAAATAACATAGACAAAGAAAGCTCATCCCTACAAAATCAGATAGTTTGGCCGAGCTCCATTTTCGTCACACAAAAAATGCTCTCATCATGCACAACCCCGATGACAAGCCAAGCAATTGTTTCGTACTTTAGTAATATCAAACTTTTTTCAACTTTCATGCAATACATGAGCGTGAGCCATGGATATAGCACAATGGGTGGAATAGAATAATGATAAGGGCTTATGTGGAGAAGACAAAATGGAGAAAGTCTCATATCGACGCGGCGAATCAACGGGCTAGGGAGATGCTCATCAATTGATACCAATGCAAGCAGTAGGGACTGACATGCAACGGATGGACTAGAGCTATAAATGTATGAAACCTCGACAAAAGTAACTAAGTGGGTGTGCATCCAACTTGCTTGCTCACGAAGACCTAGGGCATTTGAGGAAGCCCATTGTTGGAATATACAAGCCAAGTTCTATAATAAAAAATTCCCACTAGTATATGAAAGTGACAAAACAAGAGACTCTATATAATAAAGATCATCGTGCTACTTTGTAGAACAAGTGTGGACAAAAAAGGATAGTAGCATTGTCCCTTTTTATTTCTTTTTTTGGCCTTTATTTTTTGCCTTTCTCTCTCTTTTTTATTTGGGACAATGCTCTAATAATGATGATCATCACACTTCTATTTATTTACAACTCAATTATTACAACTCGATACTAGAACAAAATATGACTCTATATGAATGCCTCCAGCGGTGTACCGGGAAGGGCAGTGAATCAAGAGTGACATGTATGATAAATTATGCATGGTGTCTTTGCCACAAATACAATGTCAACTACATGATCATGCAAAGCAATATGACAATGATGAAGCGTGTCATGAATGAAACTGTGGAAATTTGCATGGCAATATATCGCGGAATGGCTATGGAAATGCCATAATAGGTAGGTATGGTGGCTGTTTTGAGGAAGATATAAGGAGGTTTATGTGTGACAGAGCATATCATATCACGGGGTTTGGATGCACCGGCGAAGTTTGCACCAACTCTCGAGGCGAGAAAGGGCAATGCACGGTACCGAAGAGGCTACAATGATGGAAGGGTGAGAGTGTGTATAATCCATGGACTTAACATTAGCCATAAAGAACTCACATACTTATTGCAAAAATCTACAAGTCATCAAAAATCAAGCATTACACGCATGCTACTAGGGGGATAGATTGGTTGGAAAATACCATCTCTCGTCCCCGACCGCCACTCATAAGGAAGACAATCAAAGAAACACCTCATGCTTCAAATTTGTAACACAACGATTACCATACGTGCATTCTACGGGACTTGCAAACCTCAACACAAGTATTTCTCAAATTTAGAACTACTTAACTAGGACGACTCTAATATCACCATCTTTATATCTCAAAACAATTATCAAGCATCCAACTTCTCATAGTATTCAATGCACTTTATATGAAAGTTTTTATTATATCCCTCTTGGATGCCCATCATATTAGGACTAGTTTCATAACCAAAGAAAACTACCATCTTGTTCTAAAGGACTCTCAAAATAATATAAATGAAGCATTAGAGTTCAACAATTTCTTCAAAATAAAACTACCGCCATGCTCTAAAAAGATATAAGTGAAGCACTAGAGCAAACGACAAACTACTCCAAAAGATATAAGTGAAGATCAATGAGTAGTTGAATAATTATGTAACTATGTGAAGACTCTCTGACATTTAATAATTTCAGATCTTGGTATTTTATTCAAATAGCAAACAAAGTAAAATAAAATAAAATGACGCTCCAAGAAAAACACATATTATGTGGTGAATAAAAATATAGCTCCAAGTAAAGTTACCGATGAACGAAGACGAAAGAGGGGATGCCATCCGGGGCATCCCCAAGCTTAGGCTCTTGCTTGTCCTTGATTATTACCTTGGGGTGCCTTGGGCATCCCCAAGCTTAGGCTATTGCCACTCCTTATTCCAAAGTCCATCGAATCTTTACCCAAAACTTGAAAACTTCACAACACAAAACTCAACAGAAAACTCGTAAGCTCCGTTAGTATAAGAAAACAAACCACCACTTAAGGTACTGTAATGAACTCATTCTAAATTCATATCGGTGTAATATCTACTGTATTCCAACTTCTCTATGGTTCATACCCTCCGATACTACTCATAGATTCATCAAAATAAGCAAACAACACATAGAAAATAGAATCTGTCAAAAACAGAACAGTCTGTAGTAATCTGTATCAACCGTATACTTCTCGAATTCATAAAATTCGGAAATAAATTTGTGGACGTGAGGAATTTTTCTATTATTAATCTTCGAAAAGAATCAACTAAATAGCACTCCTAGTAAAAAATGGGAGCTAATCTCGTGAGCGCTAAAGTTTCTGTTTTTACAGCAAGATCGCAAAGACTTTCTTCAAGTCTTCCCAAAGGTTCTACTTGGCACAAATACTAATTAAACACGAAAAACACAACCATAAAAGAGGCTAGATAAATTATTTATTGCTAAACAGGAGCAAAAATCAAACAACAAAAATAAAATTGGGTTGCCTCCCAACAAGCGCTATCGTTTAACGCCCCTAGCTAGGCATGATAATTTCAAAGATGCTCACATAAAAGATAATAATTGTAACATAAAGAGAGCATCATGAAGAATATGACTAGCACATTTAAGTCTAATACACTTCCTATGCATAGGGATTTTTTTAGCAAACAACTTGTGGGAACAAGAATCAACTCGCATAGGAGGGTAAAACAAGGATAACTTTAGAACTTTAAGCACATAGAGAGGAAACTTGATATTATTGCAATTCCTATAAGCATATATTCCTCCCTCATAATAAATTTCAATAGCATCATGAATGAATTCAACAATATAACCATCACATAAAGCATTGCTCTCATGATCTACAATCATAGAAAATTTACTACTCTCCACATTAGCAAAATTCTTCTCATTCGAAATAGTGGGGGTAACATAAGAAACTCGAATACTACAAATTGTTTCCACATTAAAAGAGTAATATTCAGGAAAAGGGTAATCATAATCATGATAAGTTTTAATATAATCATCACTACTTTTTATAGCATACGTGTCATCACAATAATCATCGTAAGTAGCAACTTTGTTCTCATCATAATCAATTGAAACCTCTTCCAAGATAGTGGAATCATTACTAAATAAAGTCATGACCTCTCCAAATCCACTCTCATAATTGTCACAATAAGATTCAACACCCTCCAAAATAGTGGGATCATTACTTCCTAAAGTTGACACTCTTCCAAACCCACTTTCATCAATATAACTATCATAAATAGGAGGCATGCTATCATCACAACGAATTGTCATATCAAAACTTGGGAGGTTAAACATATCATCTTCATAAAACATAGCATCCCCAAGCTTGGGACAAACATTAATTTCAGTAAATAAATTCTCAAACATGTCATCTTCATCAAACATAGCATCCCCAAGCTTGTGCCTTTTAGTATCATAAGCATAATCACTCTCATTGTAAACAGTATGGATAGCACCAATAGTATAGCAATTATCATCATCACAATGAGTGAAAGGAGCAACATCATTTGGGAGGGATACCTCTTTACCTTTACTTCTCCGTCTTTTATTTTTCTTATTCACATTAAGTATGGGTTTATCCCTTTTTTTGGAGCTCCTTATTAATGAGATTTGTTCAATAGAAGGCTCTTCATCGTTCCCTGACTCACCATATGAAATAATAGGAGGGTATTCGACAATCTCTTCCCTTTCATTAGTATTCTCTTCATCTTCTATTTGTTTTATAGACTTTATGTAATTGGCAATATAAGGATTCTCAATGAAATTCACCGCACAATACACATAAATTTCCTCTAGATCAAAATCAAGAACTTTATTAAGGGCAAATTCTGGAATATCCTTAGTTATATGTTTCATTTCTTCATAACCCAAAAGCAAACTAAGTTCATTATGATGTGGAAGGGAAATCAAGTCATCACAATTTTTGGACACAATTCATTCATGAAACAATTTGCATTGGATATTTAAATGATCACATTCATTGCAAAGTTCACAAGGATGGCAAAGACATTTTAAATCTTCAGCACAAGCATCTAGCCTTTCTTGCAACCATTTATTTTCTAAATACTTATTCCTCTTGCAAAATATATCTTCCCTATTTGGTGTGTACTTGCAAACTCTATGCACTCCACAAAAATTGACATGCTTATAAGAGACGTTTTCATCATGACTAGTGCAATCATCATTAGTACCATGGATATTCAAGGAATTCATACAAATAACATTGCAATCATGATCATCATTCAAAGATTTAGTGCCAAACATTCTAATGCATTCTTCTTCTAACACTTTGGCACAATTATTGGAATCCTTATTTTCGTGAAAGACATTAAAAAGATGAAGCATATGAGGTACCCTTAATTCCATTTTTAGTTTTCTTTTATAGACTAAACTAGTGATAAAACAAGAAAAAAAGATTCGATTGCAAGATCTAAAGATATACCTTCAAGCACTAACCTCCCTGTCAACGGTGCCAGAAAAGAGCTTGATGTCTACTACACAACCTTCCTCTTGTAGACGTTGTTGGGCCTCCAAGTGCAGAGGTTTGTAGGACAGTAGCAAATTTCCCTCAAGTGGATGACGTAAGGTTTATCAATCCGTGGGAGGCATAGGATGAAGATGGTCTCTTTCAAGCAACCCTGCAACCAAATAATAAAGAGTCTCTTGTGTCCCCAACACACCCAATACAATGGTAAATTGTATAGGTGCACTAGTTCGGCAAAGAGATGGTGATACAAGTGCAATATGGATGGTAGATATAGGTTTTTGTAATCTGAAAATATAAAAACAGCAAGGTAACTAATGCTAAAAGTGAGCGAAAACGGTATCACAATGCTAGGAAACAAGGCCTAGGGTTCATACTTTCACTAGTGCAAGTTCTCTCAACAAGAATAACATAATTGGATCATATAACTATCCCTCAACACGCAACAAAGAGTCACTCTGAAGTCACTGATAGCGGAGAACAAATGAAGAGATTATTGTAGGGTACGAAACCACCTCAAAGTTATTCTTTCTGATCGATCTATTCAAGAGTCCGTAGTAAAATAACATGAAGCTATTCTTTCCGTTCAATCTATCCTAGAGTTCGTACTAGAATAACACCTTAAGACACAAATCAACCAAAACCCTAATGTCACCTAGATAATCCAATGTCAATGCAAGTATCCGTTGGTATGATTATACGATATGCATCACACAATCTCAGATTCATCTATTCAACCAACACAAAGAACTTCAAAGAGTGCCCCAAAGTTTCTACCGGAGAGTCAAGACGAAAACGTGTGCCAACCCCTATGCATAAGTTCATGAGGTCACGGTACTCGCAAGTTGATCACCAAAACATACATCAAGTGGATCACGTGATATCCCATTGTCACCACAGATAAGCACATGCAAGACATACATCAAGTCTTCTCAAATCCTTAAAGACTCAATACGATAAGATAACTTCAAAGGGAAAACTCAATTCATCACAAGAGAGTAGAGGGGGAGGAACATCATAAGATCCATGTATAATAGCAAAGCTCACAATACATCAAGATCGTTCCGAATCAAGAACAGAAGAGAGAGAGAGAGATCAAACACATAGCTTCTGGTACATACCCTCAGCCCCGAGGGTGGACTACTCCCTCCTCATCATGGAGAGCGTCGGGATGATGAAGATGGCCACCAGAGAGGGTTTCCCCCTCTGGCAGGGTGCCGGAACGGGTCTACATTGATTTTTCGGTGGCTACGGAGGCTTCTGGCGGCAGAACTCCCGATCGAGGTTTCTTTCTGGAAGTTTTGGGTTATATAAGAGGTGTTGGAGTCGGGAACAAGTCAGGGGGGGTCTCCGGGCTATCCACGAGGTAGGGAGGCGCGCCCAGGGGGTGGGCGCGCCCCCCACCCTCGTAGGCAGCTCGGGACTCTTCTGGCCCTACTCTTTTACTCCATGGCCTTCTTCTGGTCCAAAAATAAGTTTCTTGAAGTTTCAGGTCAATTGGACTTCGTTTGATTTTCCTTTTCTGTGATACTCAAAATCAACGAAAAAACAGAAACTGGCACTAGGCTCTAGGTTAGTAGGTTAGTCCCAAAAATCATATAAAATAGCATATAAATGCATATAAAACAACCAAGGTTGATAATATAATAGCATGGAACAATCAAAATTATAGATATGTTGGAGACGTATCTGGACCCACCATCAATAACTTCGTACGTAAGGAAGTGCCTCCTCATCCTCCCTGACAGCCGGGACCCACTTGGTCGAAGCGTGCGTAGCATTGTCATTCTGGTTGCGAATGTGTATGTACACTACAAAAAAAATACACTTCCGTGATGATACGTGTTTGTCATAGTAGGTCGCTTTTTTGTCGTGCATGTACATCCATGACAGATTTATGACAGAATCAAGATAGTCATACTTGTGCTGTCGTAGAAGTGTTCCATGAGATTACCAAAATTATCATCACGGAAGTGTCCACTTACATGACGATAAATCGCGCGTCACAGAAGTGCTTTCGTCAAGGGTGACCGACCCGTGGCATCCACCGTAACGGAACACCGTTAAGCTATCGGGTCGGGTTTTGGATCCGATAACCTGTTAACAGCCCCGACCAATGGGGATTTTCCATGTGTAAAATCATCATTGGATGGAGGAAACACGTGTCGGCTCATCGTTGGGACAGATGTCAACCACTCATTGGACGGAAGGCGCCTATGATACGTCGACACGTGGCACGGCCCAACAGAGGCCCATTCCTGTGAAAAGGCTGGCCCGTTTGACTTGGTCAAAAGGTGGTGGGCCGGCCCATGGAAAGCCTGTTAACGGCATGTTCGCATATAGCCCATTTACAGCCCGCTAACCCAAGGCCCGTTACGCCCTATCCGAATTAGGCCCAGTAGCGTCATCTGGGCCATCCAATATGATTCCAGCTTGTTTTCACTTCTGGCCCATGTATGGCCCATGACGTCTTTCGGCCCATATGAGGCCCTATGTAACTCTTGGCTTATTAATGGCCCATGGTTAAACTGGCCCGTAATGAACAGTGTATCACTTTACACCCATTAACGGCCCATGGTGAAACTGGCCCGTAATGAACAGTGTATCACTTTATACCCATTAACTGCTCGTTATTCCGTTAGGCCATTTCCAGCCCATGTTATTTTTCGGCCTTCTCAGAGCCCATTTATTCTTGGGCTCATTTCCAGCATTCGTTTCTTACGGCCCGTTACTGTCATTTTCCGCTTGTGGGCCAAATTCAGCCCGTGGTTACAGTCGGCCCATTTGTGGTCCGTTAATACGTTGGGCCGTTTTCATAGCATCATCAAATACGGCCTATTAACGATGGCACGTTATGGTCGGCCCATGAACGGATGATTCCAACTCTAGCCCGTTCACGGCCATAATGCGGCCTGTTATTGGCCCATGTTTGGCCAATCGATCATAGGACCCGTATAAGGCCCATTGATGATACGGCCCATAGAAGGCCCATTGTTTCTATGGCCCGTAGAAGGCCTACTATTTCTACGGCCCGTAGAAGGCCCACTGTTTCCATGGCCCGTAGGAGGCTCAGTGTCACTACAGTAAATATTAGCCCATGGTTATTGTGGCCTAGTTTTAAAAAATAGGTTATTGCAGCCACTAGTTAACCGTGGAAAAAGAACTGCAATGACTACAAGCAAACAAATAAACAAGACAACAAGGAAATAAATAAGCAAGCAACTAACGCTAGGCTATCACGGCTATTACACATATTACATCCACTGGGCATCAAAGTTCGCCACTAGTGCAAATATAGGGAACAAAGCAGCATATCATATACATTGGCCGTCAAAATTGGCCACCAGTGCAAATAAACGCGGCAGCAAAACAAGAGCATAACTGAAACAACTTCAGAAGAGCTCAAGAAACATTATCCTGGGTATCCACCATGCTGGCAATAAGTTTAGCAAGCTGATTAGCTTTGTCCTGTTTGGCGCTAAAATACTCCAACGCTTGTTGTTGCACCAGAAAGTATGCATCTGAATGCTCCAGGGACTTCCACAGTCCTTCCGTTTCTTGTCGCAGCATAGCTGATCGATGTCTTTCAGCTTGTAGTTGAGACTCAAGAAACTGAACTGATTCAGACAGTGAGTTTGAATAGCTTGTGCAAGCGGTAGTGGCCAGTAACTCCAACACTAAACCAAGATACGATGTGTCACTATCCTGAAACTTATCTCCATTACTTCCTTTACCGTTGCTTAATAAGGCACTCTTCCCAAATATTCTGTCAGCATTCTAAAAGAAGAAACAAGCAGACACATAACAAGTTTAGCATGTACTAGTATATGAAACTCATTTCGGTGAACCAGTTCATTAGTAAGGTGGACAGGATTAAACTACCAAGTCTTCTATTGCCAAGTACTAGTACATAATAAAAGCATCAAACAAACATATATCTATGTCCTATGGTAGCAATGGAATCTTAAATTAGAATAGTTGTTCTTCAGGTTTAGGCACTTGTTCTACATGAACAGAGTACAGTAAGACGCAAGAATATAATACTTAAAAATAGAAAATGAGCTCATAGACCTTACCACATTCTTGGTTCGGGACCAGTACAGAACAAGGCGTTCCCAGTCATCGTCCAGTAAATGTGTCTCAGGAGAATGTAAGGGAATTTGATGAGTTTCTTTGCCGGTGAAGTACGTTTTCTTCAGGTAATTCTGATACTGCCACCAAGCATTCTTGAAGATAGCAGAGGTATTAGCACAGGTTACCTCATCCTGAGTTGGTAAATCGGTTCTTCTCTATAGAGAAAAATGGGAAAATTTGCTGTATTATAACCATCATGGAGGTAGGATGTATGGGACGAAGCAAAGTAATTGCCATGAATAACATTACTTACACATAACTCCTGGACAAACACCTGCAACTGGCATTTTCCTTCATCTTCAGTATAATATTTCCAAGATGGGAAGATACGCACATACGATTTAACAACATCAAATGCGATAGATGCTAAACTACGACTAGTTCGTTGTGCTTCCTCCACAGGAATAGGCGTACTAACTGGTGGAGTTGGGGTTCGCCGTGATAGTACTGGCCCTATGGGCACTGGAGCTGCCTTACTATTTGCTCTTGTTTGGGAGCTCTGTGGTGGAGATGGTGATGTGTCAACAGGAACTGGGTTACTATCGGCTGGGGTTGGGCTTAGATTGGGTGAAGCTGGTTCTTTGTCCATCGTAGTAGGGGTACAATATGCGAGAGTTTGGGTTATGTGTGGTAGGGCTGGTTCTTGTGCATCTACAACCGAGGTGCTATCTCCACCAAGAGGTAGCATTGTTTTATTTGAAGATCGTGTTTTTAGTCCGCTACATACTGGCATCACCCGCTCCAATTCAAATGGCTGATAAACAGGAAACATAGTTGAATGTACAGACATTGTATGAGAGACAGATGCAATAGATAGTGTGGAAAAAAGAGGGCACGAAATAGTTGACATGTATATTGTTTAACTAAAACGGATAGCATGACATAATTTCACATATATGATGTCTATCTAAACTGGATAGCATAGCATAACATAATTCAAAGATATGATGAATAACTAAACAGGATCGCATGACATAATTCACCTACATGTTATCTAAGTAATCAGGATCGCATCATTTAATTCACATATGTGATTTATATGCTAAACAGAGGGCATTCGATATGATGTCTGAACTAAGAACATGGTGTTGAATATTGTGTATATGATGTCTAAACTATGCAATGCAAGACACCGTATGCATGATATGAGCAGTATAACCGTGCCAAGTTAGAGCATACACCTCAGTGGGGGAATAGGACTGGTCATCTGTCTCTGAATCCATCTCTGAGGAGCTATCGGGACCCAACAAGAGATCTGCTTCGACAGGTAGCACTGTCTGCTCTGAAGGCCTTGTTTTCACTCCAGATTTTTCCATCTCCCACCCAAATGGCTGATTCACAGGAAGAGTAGTTTAATGTACAAACATTGTCGACAAATGGAAATGTAATGAAGAAAAGGATGGGCAAGATATCATTCAAATATATGATGCCTGGTTAAACAGGATGGCATTGCACATTTCACATATATTATGGCTAGCTAAAAGACATGAGACTGCATAATTCCCATATATGATATAGAAACTAAACAGGTGGCATTACAGAACATGTCTAAACTAAGCAGATGACATATATGATGTTAAAAGTAGGCACTGCAAGGCAACATATGCATGATATGACTAACATCATCATGCCAAGGTAGAGCAAACACCTTGGGGGTAAATAGGAGTGGTCAGCGGCGTCCGAATCCGCCTCAAAACAGATATCTTCCTCTGGATTACAATCTGGAGAGGGGTGGGGAGGGTTTGCCATTGAACCCACCATGGAGCAATGTCTGCATGACATTGTATTGCCGCGCAAAACTCTTCTCTTTTTCTCTACATGTTCAGCATGACTGTGTACAATATCTGACATGCATACGAAAAAAATATGGTGAGATTATGTAAGGAGAGCATGCAGAAATTTAGAGTGATGGTAACAACCAGTGGATCGATGTTTTTCCGTTGAACCAAAATAGCCCTAATTGATCGACGTGAATGTATAGTAATAAGTGATGCAACAAGTGTACAACCTCTTTGCCGTAGCCGTGTCGACCTCAGCATCATTGGGTTGGTCGCTGAAGCAGTTGAGGTAGAGGTGGCTGTCGGAGGTGTGGAGGAAGATCTAAGGAATCTGTAAACAGCGTCCAGGGCACTGCTCTGTTGTGACGGATCGTTATGTCTTTGGAGCAGCTCCGGTGAGCCGTAAGACGTCAAGGCTGAAGCAGCACAAGACATACATCGTCAATCTCAAGTGGGATTCTAATAGCATCTCCAATAGATGATGTAAAATGGATGTAAAATTAACATCACCAAAAACCACCTGACTACAACAGATGAGGTAAAAATTGTTGACTCTGAACTTAACTGTCTAAACTGAAATTTACTGTGGAATCTGAATGCTACTGTCGAAACTGAACGCAATGGTAGCAGAGAGGCACTTGACATGTAGTTTAGGGAGGGCCTGCAGGTCATCTTCAACCTGCACCCCCTGAGCCACCAGCCACCACCGTCCGAACCGCCGGCCCCAGCGCCGCCTCGCCGCCCCAAAACAACTCGCCACCGCCGCCCCGGCTAGCCCTCTAGGCCCCCCGCCCCCACCCTGAACCCTAAGATAGATAGTGGGGTACCTCTCCGGCGAGCCCCTGTCCCCACTGCGGGTGGTTCTTCCTTAACTCCGGAGAGCCCCCCAACCCCTGAAAAGCGACTGACCCAAAAGTAGATTTAGTCGACTAAAGTGTGGCTTAATCGGAGTAGAGCAGTAGGACGAGCAAGGGGGGAGCAGCAGTAGCAGCTGGGCGAGCGAGCGATCGAGCGAGAGCCAGAGCAGCAGTAGCAGATCCGGCTGGTATGGATGCCGCCGCCGAAGGGGCCTCGCACTGGGGGAGAGCCGCCCAGGAGATGTCGCCCGCGGTGCCATCTTCAAGGTAGCCGCTCCATGGGAGTGCGGGACGGAGCACCGTCGGCGCCGGGAGGTCGAGTTAAGGAGAAGGTGCGATGCGATGAGTGTACAACCTCTTTGGTGGCGCCAAGTAGGCCTCGGATTCGTCCGAGGAGTCTGTGAGGATGTTGCGGTTCCGGTGGAGCAGGTTAAGGCGACGCTGTGGGGATGGAGCACCCGCGATAGACGAGGCGATCGTCGGAGCAGCTCCTTGGAGGTGGAGGACGGGGCGGCTGAACTGGCGGGACGGCGAGATGGATGAGGATCCTCATCCGGGGAGGTGGACGAGGGACGTCGAGTTGTAGCGTTGGACGACGTCGTCGGGGAAGAGGCTCCGGCTGGGCAGCGGTGACGTGGCGGACGGAGGAGGGTGGGGTTTCGCGGCTGGAGCGGAGAGGTTATGGCAGCCTGGGATTTCGAATGGCGAAAAGGGGGCGATGGGAGGGGGTGAAGCATGACTTAGGAACGCGCTTGTCCAAAATGTAGGGTGTGTTACAAAAGTACCCCCCACCAATTTGAACTAGCGGCCCTTTCGACTCAAGGTTAGAAGGGGGATTTCGCGTGTCGGGATTTGGCAGCTGGAGGGAGTTTTCGTGCGTGTTGTAATTTCGGGATAGCAAGGCGCGGGTTGTGAAGGCGCCAGTTTTGGGAGCACGATATCTGAATTTTCGGGATATAACAAGACGCGGGTTGAATTTTAGGGACAAGCCTAACGTGTAGTAATATTGTACTTGTACGTACCAAATCAATTCACACTTCCCTCAACCAAAAAGAAAACGAAAAAAAATAAAACTATTCACACCACACAAAGAGAGAGTCTTGCCCTGTTTTACTATAGAAATGCTATTCAAAGCTACTCCCTCCTTCCATCTATATAGGGCCTAATGCGTGTTTCGATGCTAACTTTGACCAAATATTAGAGCAATGATATATGACATGCAACTTACACAAAGCACACCGTTAAATTCGTCTGTGAAAGGTTCTTTCAATGATATAATTTTCACATTGTGCATGTCATGTACTATTAATCTTGTCAATAGTCAAAGGCGGTCTTAAAAATCTCATTATGCCCTATATAGATGGAAGGAGGGAGTATGAATCCATGTTATGTCCGATTAATTTTTTTTCGCTTGCTGTATAATGCATGTAACCTACTCATACCAAAATTTTAGTGCATTCCAAATGTCTATACTACCGCTGCAATTCGAACTAAATTTGAATTCGTTTCTCTATTTCAATAAGAATCTACAATCATGATTGTTGCCAACTTCAACCATCATAGTTTCCTTGCTATCCGCCAGATATAAATCAGACAGCCTATAATGCAGGATGGAAGGCACACCATCATCAACAACTCCATTTTTTATAAGAGCAGAGATAAAACATATTAAATGTAGTATACCATGTTCATAACCACACCATGTGTATCACCGTTATATATATTCACACATCCGTCGGTTTGAAACACTATGATAAATTCTTCAAATATCTGAATTCGCTTTTTATAATGAAGTATATATGATCTCTATTCGTCTTTTACACCCACACAACCCTCTTATCTTTGTAGCTAGCGCTAACTTTCTCTTGTGCATGCACACGCCCGCATCCCTCTCACCCTCCCTCAGCATTCTCTAGCTCCATCGCGCAAATTCGTCTTTTCACTTTAGGTCGTTCACCCACGGTGTGTGTAGGCCCCCCAGCTCCTTCTTTACGGCACACATCGATCGATATGCCTCTCTAGCCAGGTGTGCCTAGCACAAACACAAGCTTCCCCTCTTCTCTTGTCACCGTCCATGCCTCACTCCCACCACTCTTTTCATCATTCTCGTACTCGCACACTCCTCCCCCTCGATATAGTATGCCTCTCGTACCACCTCCTACATGCATCCCTCTCTCTCTCTATCCTTCTCCTTGTGCCTCATTTGCTTCTAACACACACATGCATGTATACCGATCGATCTCCCAACATATACCTAGATCGACTTTAACTACCCCCCATCGATCGATGTACCTCACAAGTTATGTCTCTCCTTTATCTTACAAAGGGCGATTGATCTTCCTATGTAGTTACGTCTGCTTAGCACAGCCACATCGTCCCCCCTCATCATTCGTGCATGCCTCCTGACCCGTCTCTCACACGCACGTGCACAGACAACAAGCAGCCATATCCTCCCTTATTGATATTGCGGGCGTGCCCTCCGTTTGTCTAGCAAGCCTATCCCACCATTTGTTAGAAGCAACTCCACTACCACCCCCTCCAACACTCTAGCTCTGTCTCTCTCCCAACCTTATTCATCTCCTGCACATATGCATGGATGCCGATCGATCCCCCTTAATACATGAGGCAGATCGATCTCCTTAATACATGAGGTAGGCCTCTCTCCTCCTCCACACATATACCAGCCATTGTACCTCTATAGTTAATTGGGCATCCCTCTTCCCCCACCACACACCGATAGTCGAGCGCTACAGGTAGGTATCCATGCCACAGAGACAAACTGCACATGTCCCATCTCACGTTCCAGTAGGCCAGCCACTCTATATCTTTGACGTGGGCACACACAAATTCGATGGCACTCTTTATCGATCGCGCGCGCACACACACACACATCATCCCTCTCTTCGATTCTATGGACACCTCAAACCAATGATACCTCCACTCTCTTCTCGTGGATCACCCCCTCTATATATAAGTTATATCCATGACTCTATTTCACACACATTGCATATGTTAAATTTCTTGATTGACCCCCCCCCCCACAAAAAAAAATCTCAAGAACCCACACACTATATCTCTCTAGGTTTATCTCTCTCACACAACCCCATGTAGGTGGTGTACGTATACAAGAATAGAATAAGTGCACCATGCATGTACTCATGCTTTGTGCCTAGCCACAACCGCATGGGTACACGGTGGAGCTCATTTCTCCGCAGAAGCTGAATTTGTTTTTGAAACATCAAGTGGCCAGAGACTCGAAAACTTATTTGCCCATTAGTGACTTGTCAGGGCGGTGGATTTTAGTTTGTATGATAATGCTGCATCCACCTAAAGTAACGAAAGTTCTTACGTAAACTTCCTAGTAATTCCCTCTTCGTAGGTGCAGCATTACTCCTAACATTTGTAATATCAGTTTGAAACTTGTAATATTGCCATGTCCTATTCGGCTATTCCTGCGTTTTCAAAATCCTGCGAATCAAACAGGTCCTGAGTTGGTGATGATGTTGTGCCTCCCATCTTTCACCAATAGCCGTCGGATCTAGATCTGACGCATACAAACCAAGCTTCTCCATTTTTGCAAAAAGATGCCCGCACTTGTTCCCTATTTACAAACAACTCCTTGTCTCTCACAATCAGCCTCATCTCCTCCCCACCACATCTAGGAGTAGAAGGCCATGGAAAAATCTGGCGCGATGGCCGCTGCCGGAGCCGTCCACCCCCAATCTTGGTGTTCCGTGCAATGCACGGGCATCTACGCACGGGAAATTATGTCGAACAGGGCTAGTTGTAAGCAGGCTAGCTCTACAGCCATGATGATAGTGACTGCAGATGGTGAGGCTGACTATGGTATGCCGAACACGGCGCCTATACTCAGGTGTCATCTCCGGCGCAGGGTCTTGTCACTTCACTGTGAGGAGCAGCACGTAATAATTTGACCAACGGATAGTACAGTGCTAGTACTCCTACTACTACATTGGTAGTACTACTACTAGTACTAGTAGCACCACCGTCTGGATTTAGGAGTACTACCACGTCCATCTGGATTTTAGTATTTGACTAGCAATATCTAGTAATGCATGTCACCAAAAATGTACTACTCCCTCTGTAAATAAATACATGGTGTTTTATTCCTATCGGCGAGAGAACTTAATGTTTTTTGCTACTCCTAACTAGAGTACTAATAGGATTACATGCAATGAACTAAACACTGCATGTCATGTTTGGTAGTCTCAAGTCATTGAAAGCATGCACGGCCCACATCTCTCATTGGTTGATATGTCACGAAATAAGAAACAAGGAGGGAGTTAATGCACCGTGCCTAAGTATTTTGGGATTATTTGGTTTTCGTAAGGTGACTTACACAACATTTTTGTTTACATGCATTAACATTTAATAGTTAAATCAAAGGTCAAAACTTGGCGCAAAATGCAAAGGGGACCAATAAACTAGTAAACATCAAACTTCTCTCGTTTGGCCCCAACTAGAGGTCCGGTGAGATGACTATACTGCACCGACACGGAGGGGGACGCAGCTTCATTGACTTACGGCAACTGCCTTTGGGCGAATGACACATGGCCCTAGGGGGTGGCTGGCCCACCTATCATACAACCAAAGGCTGGTGCAGTAGAGGACCGAGGAGTAGTATGAAATCCTACGAACCTACACACACTAACCAAGGGCTGAGTGATCACTCGAATCGCAAGATCAGTTGCTACGCTAGGCCGGCTGTGTCAGATGGTCCATGACGCCGGCCTGCGGCCCGGCACCGAGGAATGTCTCCAGGTAGTATTGCTTGAGACCGCCAGGGCTAGGGGCCGCTTGGACGATAGATTCGTCTCCTTGTTCGACGAGGTCCTCATCGGTTTCCTCGACAAGTTCACCGTCGTCAAGAAGCTTGCGGACGACTTTGACATAAGCCTCCAGCCGACACGCCCAGGCTCTGCGATGCCCGCCACCCTCAACGGCCACTATGGTAACAACCTCTTCGACGCACTGGTGGCCCTGCGACTGCCCGCCATCGCGCCAGAGAATGTCCACCTCGAGGTCGCGCTCGCCACGCAGCGCCTGGCGCAGCAAGACACCATCGACATAATCACCCACGTCTACACGCAAATCGTCCACAAGGACTACTACATGCAAGAGGAGGACGATAGGATGCTGGCCTTCTTGGAGTGCAGGGCAACCTTGGACGGCACTGTTCAGAAGCACGTTGAGCTCGCCGCCAATGTCGCTGCTCCTCACACGTCAGTTGGTGACCCGGCGCACTAGGGCGTGAGGATGTCATTGAACGTTGATGGATCCGTATGTATTTTTATCTTTCCGTCAAATCCATGTAGTAGTATATGATACTACAGTAATTATCATGTCGGATGGCTAAGAAAATAGGAGGGAGAAGATATGGCTATAGCACGGACTCCAAGAAAATTGGTGTCGGATGGGACTCGTGTGGGTGGCGTGTGTCGTACTGCTAGACGTGAATGCTACTGAGTTATGGCCCATGCCACCCCACTATATCAAGGTACATAGAACAAATTTCCTGCAGTCTGTGCTCAGCCCTCCTCTATCTCTCTTCTTAGCTAGCCAGTGGACGTGCGGAGCCCATCGTCTGTTTGCTCACATGCGGCCCCACATGTCAGTGAAAATGCAAGAGGACCCACTGAACCTGCACATATTTCACCTCGACGTGCTGGTGATGAAAAACAAATCCAATAAAGATCTTCGGTGGCCGCTTTTGGAGTTACTCAAGAGTAGTAAGATTCTATTTACAGTTTAACCCAAGATGCACATCTCATGGCTTCAACTACCACTCTATTTTCTTTCATGAAACGACCTAGATGCTGGATGTCCCACGTGTCGGTAAAAGGAGGAAGAACCCGACAAAATCTTCGGTTCTGCTATCGGATGAGATTAGTGCACTTGTTGATACTCCTACTAGAATAGAGGCTAGACATGAGACTAGATGTGAGGAAGCAACGTCTACTTCTTTACACTCGAAGAAGAAAGAAGCACGCAAGATCGAGCCTCCGCAGATCAACAATGAATGCATCGAGAAGGCACTAATCCAACTTACAGGAGTAGTAAAATGTATTCTTGTGGTTCTTGTTTTCTTTGGTCTTGCTTTTCTAGTCAAAATTATCATTGGAGTTCGTGCAAAACGGAGGTCCGTTTGGGGTCGTGCGTTGGAGTTGGCCTTACAAGTGGGACCGCAGTTAAGGAAACCGACTATCGGCAAACCCCCACCTCGCCCGCCGCGCGATGGCTGAAGTTAGGCTGGTCATAGTGGGAGTAACTTAGCAAACATAGCGCATTTCAAGACAAGTTTGCTTATGTGGCATATAGTTAATGAGGAGAGAAATGTTTGGAGTAACATAAATATGTTACTATAACATAACGCAAACCAAAGCAAAATGAGTCTATAATGTAATAAATGCAATCATCTATGATACTACTTGTATGTTACTTTTCACTATGAAGGTAGTAACAAAGACTAGTGTCATATGCATGACACTAGTCTAAGTTACTCCCCACTATAACCAGCCTTAGAGAAACGACGAGGTTGAAGAGATTGCTCTAGCACGGACTCCAAGAAATAATATGGTGTCAGATGGATGTCTGTGGTGGCGTGTGCCGTACTCCTGGACGTGAATGCTTGTTCTGGCCCATGCCACCCTACTACTCCTACTACTTACTCCTACTAGTATATAGTATACTAGTATCGAGGATTCGAGGTGCTGGTTACGTACAACGAACACATTAACATATGGCTATAGTAAAAACACCCGCCCGACGCGCGAAGCATGTGAAGCTAGTACAAATTTAGAGAAGCGACTCGAAAGCCATTCATAAATTTAGTAAGTTTATCACAGGATATCATTTTATTACATACAACAGGTCATCAACCCACATCGACAACGAGGATACATTATAAATACTAAAGTTTTCACCACACAACAAATAACAAGCCATGAAATGAACTTCAACTCAACCATTCCGCGGCGTTGGAAACGCTTGCTTTGAACCACAACTGATTCTCTGGGACGGGCCATCTGTTGTCGATCTGGAGACCAACGCAGGACCGATCATCCAGGCTGAAGCGGCCTACTATATCAGTACGAGGGTAGGGAACCACCCAAATGTCCAAGGTATAGACACAGTTGCTTCTCATAAATATGTCAGCAGCAGTTGGATCGCCTTTCACCATCATCGGATAGTTTTGTCCAAGGAAGAGCGAGTTTTCTCCAAGACTATCAATTCTGTGCCAGGGAGAAGGAGTTGGCGCTAGCACACTAGTATCCATCCCGAATACCATGCAACGGGTGTTGGAATAGGTCTGGAGAGTGCGACCATGGGAGGCACCTGCTTCCTTACCAGTAACATCATCAGTGGGTTGTATACACACAAGAAGAGGTTCCATCGGAATTAGTTGCCAGGCGCCATAGAGTATATCTGCGCTACTCGTCCTCATGCTCGTGATCATCACCATCGTCATCTCCCCCTTGGTTATAAATTTTTTCAAGTATAGGTGGTGGGATGTACACAAGACCTTGGAAACACAAGAAGAAGGTTAATTAGTAAAGGGAAACTTGTTAACCCGCATGCATGTGGATGAAACAATTATAATTACGGTGGAAGACAAACGCACCAAAACTACTAGGATGCCATGCAAAAACAGTGCCACGAGTGGTGGCAGCAAACACAAGGCCCTCGTATTGAATTGCATCACAGAACTCATCCGTGTATAGAAACTGATTTTTGAGCAATATCCATTGAGTCAAACCACGAAGGATGGCAACAAGCTTGTCGAAGATAGGAACAACTTGATAGTTGTTGTAATTCCAAGAGCGGTTGGGAACTCGACAAATTGCTATCTTCCATAGAAGACAGTCACCATGATCGGATTTGAACGTGCGTACATTACCAGTGTGATCAACCTCTGGGCAGTGTGCTGAGATTTTTGGAAGTGGAACCCGGTGACGAGTGTACACATTCACAAGTTCCCACTCTCAGTTGGACCCAATGTAAACAACCCAATCTCCATTTGCACCCTCCCAAGCCTTGCCCTCGAGCGATGGCATCCTAACATCATACGTATCATTATCTAGCGGCATCAACTGGCACAGGGCGAGGCCGTCATCGTGTCGGTGCCAGTCATCAGGGTCACGGCAAAGAAGATAGGGGAGATCAAACTGCTCCTTGACTCTTGGGCTCTTTGTAATGATGTTATTAGTTGAGTCGAGAATGGGCTTGAATGAACCTGCCATGCTAGCCGAGGTGATGACGTCGCACCGATCAATGAGTTCCTCCACCACGTCATCTTTTAGATTGGGGCAAGAATAACGGGGTTGTTTCCAGCCTGTTCCCTCCATGGAGAAGATGGTCGAACAATGGCAGAAGAAAGGGTGAAGGGCTGAAGGTAAATGGAGGAGGGACAGGAAGAGCATGCGACAGCAGTTCCAAATCGAGAGGGAAAGGCGAAGAGTCGGTGGACGGTTGCGAGTTTGCCACGGTTCACGAAGTGGCGCCCCGGCCTACATGTCCGTTCGGAAATACCGGGCTGTGCGGGACACTCTGGCCTCTCTAGACAACCTTTCCTTTTATGTTTACCACACACCAGCCCAGTAGTTTTTTTTCTTTCTGAAAATGGCTAGCCCAGTTCTTTTGTGATTTGTCATGTAAGCCGCTTTATCAGGCCTGCTGGGCTGCAAATCTTTCAAGACGAGGAGAGCTTCATTCGGCTGGCCGAGAAAATGGCCTATCAGTAATGAGAAATGGGATGTACATTTTTAAAACACATCAAACCGGCAATTATTTTCAAATATGTTTTTTTCATTTCGAAATTTTAAATTGCATTGATTTTTATGTGTGGACAATTTATTGGATTTTATATTGATATACATTTATTTTTAAAATCAGTCTGAATGTGACTCGAAATTTCGGGATTAAAAACAGTTCAGACCGCACCGACATATGCAAAATTTTGTATAATTTTTTCACCATGGCCACAATATGGGCTGTAATGCTAACATACAGAATATGGGCTCCAAAAAAACCCGTAAGAATTAGCAAATGGGCTGTAAATTATTTGAAATAATGGCAGATGGGTTGTATGCTGTTTTCCACAGATTTGAGGCTTTCCACCGGTGGCATGTATACTGTTGGATGTCCATCCAATGGCCATCGTGCTTCTTCAATCTCTGCTCTTCCTACTCCAGCCGCTCAAACAAGCGCCGGCGGGACTGCCTGCTCCCTCCTCCCCGCGGCCGGCTATGCTGCCACGCAGGCCTCACCGCCCCACCATACTCCCATCGCTGGCCTAGCCATCCCTCTACTCACCCACATCTGTTGTTATTCTACAATGACGGTAGACGAACCAGTAAACCCTCGTACAGTCGTACTCCCCTCCGCATGGGAAACAAAAACAACGGTCGAGTCTTCCCTGCCTCCGTGTCGTTCCCTTCCTAGTTCTCGTCATCATCCACCGCCCTGGTGCTCTCGGCGTGGCGTGGTCAGCGTGGTCAACGACCGACATGCATCTGAAGTGGACTGTACGTGGAGAGGCTCACAACTGGGTCCACGGCCGCACGCAAGGAAATGTCTCCTTATTACGCGCAAAATAATGATTCCTCCACCTGACATCTGGGACCCACCGAAACGACCTCTGTATTTCGCGAAAAAAATATTTATCGCCGCTGACAGCTCGGTGATACGTCCATTTTGCATCATGCTTTTATATCGATATTTATTGCATTATGGACTGTTATTTCACTTTATGTCACAATACTTATGGCTATTCTCTCTTATTTTACAAGGTTTACATAAGGAGGGAGAATGCCGGCAGCTGGAATTCTGGGCTGGAAAAGGAGCAAATATTAGATACCTATTCTGCGCAACTCCAAAAGTCCTGAAACTCCACGGAACATCTTAAAATAAATAAAGAAAAATCCTCGCCAAAGATGAAGGCTAGGGGGCCCACACCCTGCTCACGAGGGTGGGGGGCGCCCCCCTAGGGTGCTCCCCCCTACCTCGTGGGCCCCCTGGTGGCTCTCCGACATCCATCTTCTCTTATATGAAGTCTTTCGATGAAAAAAAATCGGAGGGAACTTTTCGAGACGAGACTCCGCCGCCACGAGGCGGAACCTTGGGAAAACCAATCTAGAGCTCCGGCAGAGCTGTTCTACCGGGGATACTTCCCTCCAGGAGGGGGAAATCATCACCATCGTCATCACCAACGCTCCTCTCATCAAGAGAGGGCAATCTCCATCAACATCTTCACCAGCACCATCTCATCTCCAAACCCTAGTTCATCTCTTGTATCCAATTCTTGTCTCAAAGTCCAGGATTGGTGCTAGTAGGTTGCTAGTAGTGTTGATTACTCCTCGTAGTTGATGCTAGTTGGTTTATTTGGTGGAAGATCATATGTTCAGATCCTATATGCATATTATTACCTCTTTGATTATGAACATGAATGTGCTTTGTGAGTAATTACATTTGTTCCTGAGGACAATGGAGAAGTCTTGCTATTAGTAGTCATGTGAATTTGGTATTCGTTTAATATTTTGATAAGATGTATGTTGTCTAGCCTCTAGTGGTGTTATGTGAATGTCGACTACATAACACTTCACCATTATTTGGGCCTAGAGGAAGGCATTGGGAAGTAATAAGTAGATGATGGGTTGCTAGAGTGACAGAAGCTTAAACCCTAGTTTATGCGTTGCTTCGCAAGGGGCTGATTTGGATCCACATGTTTCATGCTATGGTTAGGTTTACCTTAATAATTTTGTTGTAGTTGCGGATGCTTGCAATAGAGGTTAATCATAAGTGGGATGCTTGTTCAAGTAAGAACAGCACCCAAGCACCGGTCCACCCACATATCAAATTATCAAAGTATCGAACGCGAATCATATGAACGTGATGAAAACTAGCTTGACGATATTCCCATGTCTCCTCGGGAGCGCTTTTCATATTATAAGAGTTTGTTCTGGCTTGTCCTTTGCTAAAAAGGATTGGGCCACCTCGCTGCACTTTATTTACTTTTGTTACTATTTGCTTGTTACAATTTATCCTATCACAAAACTATCTCTTACCACTTATTTCAGTACTTGCTGAGCATACCTTGCTGAAAACCGCTTATCATTTCCTTCTGCTCCTCGTTGGGTTCGACACTCTTACTTATCAAAAGGACTAAGATAGATCCCCTATACTTGTGGGTCATCACTCGGACCCACCAGCTATATTTTCGCACGCAAGGAAGTGCCTCCTTATTACGCACAAAGAAATGAATACCCCCATGCTAGCTGGGACCCAGTATAGTGGGCCTACTAAGTAGACAGGGACGAAGGGCTTTGTCAACTTAGTCAATATGCATGATTCTAGCTCGACTGACCGTACGATGTCCATCCAACGGCCATAGTGCTTCTTCAACCTCTGGTCTTCTTGCTCCAGCCGCCCAAAGCAGCGCCGGTCGTGCCGCCTGCTCCTGCCTCCCGTGGTCGGCTGTGCTGCCGCGGAGGCCTCACCGCCCCCATACTACTCCCACCGCTGGCCAGGCCATCCCTCCACTCCACTCACCCACACCCCCTATTATTCTGTAGCGACGGCAGCGCAGCCAAACCAGTGAACCCTCGTACTCCTCTCCGCGTGGGCATCCACTGCTGCATCTTCCCCTGCTTTGCGTCGTCCCCTTCCTAGGCCTCGCCATCGTCCACTGCCGTGGTGCTATCGACGCGGCGTGGTCAATGTGGTCAACGACCGAATTCCATCGGAAGAATACTGTATGTGGAGAGGCTGATAGCTGGGTCCATGGCAGCCGCAAGGAAGTGCCTCCTTATTACGCGGAAAATAATTATTCCTCCACCTCATAGCAGGGACCCACCGGACGCCCACCAGTATATCGCAAAAAAACGTTTGCCCCTGACTGCTGGGACCCACCTGACGGGCCACCGTATTTCGTGAAAAAAAGTTCCCCCTACTGTCAGCTCGGACCCACCGGAAGTGCCTCCTTACTACGCACAAAAAAATGAATAACCCCTGCTAGCTGGGACCCACCTTAGTGGCAGGCTGACTTGTGGGCATACTAAGTTGACGGGGACGGAGGGCTTTGTCAACTTAGTCAATATGCACGATTCTAGCTCCAGTGACCGTACGATGTCCATCCAATGGCCGTAGTGCTTCTTCAACCTCTGGTCTTCTTGCTCCAGCCGCCCAAACCAGCGCCGGCCGTGCCTCGTGCTCCTGCCTCCCGTGGCCGGCTGCAATGCGGCGGAGGCCTCACCGCCCCTACTACTCCCACCGCTGGCCAGGCCATCCTCTACTCACCCACACCCCCTGTTATTCTGCGGCGACGGCAGCCTCACACCATAGCGAACCAGTGAACCCTCGTACTCCTCTATGCGTGGGCATCCACTGCCATGTCTTCCCCGGCTCCGCGTTGTCCCCTTCCCCGGCTCCGCGTCGTCCCCTTATGGCCTCGCCGTCGTCCACCGCCCTGGTGCTCTCGGCGCGGCATGGTCAACGTGGTCAAGGAACGACTTCCATCGGACGTGGACTGTACGTGGAGAGGCTGACAGCTGGGTCCACGGCCGCAGCAAGGAAGTGCCTCCTTATTACATGGAAAATAATTATTCCGCCACCTGACTGCGGGGACCCACCGGACGGGCCACCAGTATTTTACGAAAAAAACCTTTTCCCCCTCACTGCTGGGACCCACCGGACGGGCCACCGTATTTCATGAAAAAAAGTCCCCCCCCCCCCGCTGTCAGCTCGGACCCACCGGAAGTGCCTCCTTATTATGCACAAAAAAATGAATACTCCCGTGGCTAGCTGGGACCCACCTTGCTGGGAGGCTGACTTGTGGGCCTACTAAGTCAACTTAGTCAATATGAACGATTCTAGCTCCAGTGACCGTATGATGTCCATCCAACAGTCGTAGTGCTTCTTCAACCTCTGGTCTTCTTGCTCCAGCCGCCCAAAGCAGCGCCGGTCGTGCCGCATGCTCCTGCCTCCCATGGCCGGCTGTGCTGTCGCAGAGGCCTCACCGCCCCCTACTATTCCCACCGCTGGCCAGGCCCCGCGGCAACGGCAGCCTCACACCGCAGCCGAACCAGTGAACCCTTGTAGTCCTCTCCGCGTGGGCTTCCACTGCCACGTCGTCCCCTTCCGAGGCCTCGCTGTCGTCCACCACTGTGGTGCTCTCCGCACGGCATGGTCAACGTGGTCAAGGAACAACTTCCATCGGAAGAGTACTGTACGTGGAGAGGCTGACAGCTGGGTCCATGGCCACAACCCAGTTTTTTGTGATTTGCCAAGTAAGTCGCTTTGTCAGGCCTGTTGGGCTACAAATCATTCAAGACAAGGAGAGCTTTCATTCGGCTGGCCGAGAAAATGGCCCATCAGTAATGAGAAATGGGTTGTACATTTTTAAAACACATCAAACCGGCAATTAGTTTCAAATATTTTGTTTCATTTCAAGATTTTAAATTACATTAATTTTTATGCGTGGAGAAGTTGTTGGATTTTATATTTATATACATTTATTTTTAAAATCAGTTTGAATGTGAGTCGAAATTTCAGGATTAAAAACAGTTCAGAACGCACCGCAATATGCAAAATTTCGTATAATTTTTTAATCGTTGACACAATATGGGCTGTAATGCTAACAAAAAGAATATGGGCTCCAAAAAAACCTTAAGAATTAGCAAATGGGCTGTAAATTGTTAGAAATAATGGCAGATGGGTTGTATGCTGTTTTCCACATATTTGAGTCTTTCCTAAAAGAAGGTTAACGCACAAGCACTGACTGTTGGATGTCCATCCAACGGCCATCGTGCTTCTTCAATCTCTGCTATTCCTGCTCCAGCCGGTCAAACAAGCGCCGGCGGGACTGCCTGCTCCCTCCTCCTCGCGGCCAGCTGTGCTGCCGCGTAGGCCTCACCGCCCGACCGTACTCCCATCGCTGGCCTAGCCATCCCTCTACTCACCCACACCTGCTGTTATTCTCCGGTGATGGCAGACGAACCAGTAAACCCTCGTACAGTCGTACTTCCCTCCGCGTGGGAAACAACTGCCGTGTCTTCCCTACCTCCGTGCCATCCCCTTCCTAGGCCTCGCCGTCGTCCATCGCCCGGGTGCTCTCAGCACGGTGTGGTCAACGTGGTCAAGGAACGACTTCCATCGGATGTGGGCTGTACGTGGAGAGGCTGACAGCTGGGTCCACGGCCGCGGCAAGGAAGTGCCTCCTTATTACGCAGAGAATAATGATTCCTCCACCTGACAGCTGGGACCCACCGGACGGGCCACTGTATTTCGTGAAAAAATGTTTCCCCCTGACTGCTGGGACCCACCAACTACATCTTCGCACACAAGGAAGTGCGTCCGGGCAAAAAAAAACGATTCGCCCCCTGACTGCTGGGACCCACCAGCTACATCTTCGCGGGCAAGGAAGTGCCTGACAATCGGGACCCACCTGGTCGAAGCGTACCTAGCGTTGTCATTCTGGTCGTGAACGTGTACGTACATACTAGTCGATGTAGAGGCGCACATGTGTCGTAGTAGAGGCGAGCACGTAGCATGTACACGTACGTACAACGGCCAAGGTGCAAGAAAGAAAATACGGTCACGTATGTGTACATACGGGCGGGTCTCGAACGCCTACTCACGCATACGTATGGCGAGGGCTCATGTACATGGCTGGGTCGGAATGGAGAAACACCATCATCGTAGTGTTCATAGGGAGGCAACGGAATGCATCATGTTCATGGGGAGGCAACGGAATGCCTCGTGTTCATGGGGAGGCAACGGAATGCGTCGTGTTCATCGGGAGGCAACAGAACGCGTGGGAGCCAACCGGCTGGGTCGGAACGGAATGTGTGGTCATGTTCATCGGGAGGGCTTGGACGGAACAGGCGATGGAAACGAGGCCTGGCATACCGCACAACGGAGGAAACGGACCTCCTACGTTCGGAACGGGGTCATGTTGATCAGGAGGGGTCTAACGTACCGCAAAACGGAGGAAACAGACCTCCTACGGTCGAAACGGGGGTCTTGTTGATCGGGAGGGTGTGGCGTACCGCAAAACGGACGAAACGGACTTGTGTTGGAGCGCTACGGTCGAAACGGGGACTTGTTCATCGGGAGGAGTGTGGCGTACCGCAAAACGGGACTCCACGGGATACTGTTCATCTCCACCATCGACCCCCTCCAGCCTCCACGAGCTACTGTTGGTCCACCGTCGACCTCCTCCATCCTCCACCTGTGACTGTTCATCCACGGGCTCCTGTTCATCCAGCCTCCACCGTGCGCTACTCCACCAGCTACTGTTCAACCAGCCCTCTCCACGGGCTACTATTCATCCTGCCCTCCACCGTCTACTATTCATCCTGCCCTCCACGGGGTGGTCCTGTTCATCCAGCCCTCCATGGGGTCCTGTTCATCTAGCCCCAACCGGCTTGATCGATCGGGATCCTGTTCATCCAGAGGCAACACCACGGGGTCCTGTTCATCCACCCCCACCGGGAACTGTTCATCCAAACCCCCCTCCCCCCGCAATGCTCACTGTTCATCCAGAGGCAGCATCGAACGGCTTCAGTTAGCAGCAGTAGAGAAGGAATCGCTCGATCGGGTTCAGTTAATAGCCATCGGTCGATCGCTCGGGTTCAGTAACGTGTAGCGTGCAGTGCAATCGCTCGGGTTCAGTTAGAGCCCAACGCCTCGCTCGGGTTCAGTTAGAGCCAACGCCTCGCACACACGCGCGTACGTGCACGAGAGAAACGCACATCGCTCGGCCCCCGACCTCCCACCGTAACCTGGAACTCCCTGAAATTTTCCTCGCCCTCACTTCTACCATGGTTTTTTCCGTCATGGACGGCCCAAAGAATGTCATGCAGTTGCGTCTCCGGCCCGCCCAGGACGAAAAGCCCATTTTTCTGTCATGATTTTTTGTCATAGAAGTAGGAGCCCACCACATCTATGATGATACCGGGTTTTGTCACAATTATCGTCATAGATGTGCCATATGTATGACAGAAAAAAAAATTGTTCGACCCAAAATGTCACGGACGTGTCTTTTTTTTGTAGTGGTACATACTGGTCGATCGGTCTCTCTCCAACGATGCACCATGCCCAAGCAGGCAGCGGCACGTGTAGTAGTAGAGCCCCCGACGTAGCAGTTCAGACAGTCCCTTCTAAACCATGTTCACATACGTACATCCACATGCCAAAAAATACGGCCACATACATACATACAGGCAGGGTCTTGAACGCCTACTCGCGCATATGTATGGCCAGGGCTCGTGTACATGGAGAGGCAATAGACGCCAGCAATGGCGTCCAGTTCATCGGGTAGCCAACCGGCTGGGTCAGAACGAAGAAACAACGTCTTGTTCATCTGGAGACAACAGACTCGGTTGGAATGCGTCTTGTTCAACGGGAGCCAACCAGCTTGGACGGAACAGCCGAAATAGGGTCTGGCGTACCGCAGAACAGAGGAAACAACCTTCTGTTCGACCGACTACGGTCGAAGCGACATCTGATGTCTACTACGCAACCTTCTTCTTGTAGACTCGTGTTGGGCCTCCAAGTGCAGAGTTTTGTAGGACAGTAGCAAATTTACCTCAAGTGGATGACCTAAGGTTTATCAATCTATGGGAGGCATAGGATGAAGAAGGTCTCTCTCAAGCAACCCTGCAACCAAATAACAAAGAGTCTCTTGTGTCCCCAACACACTCAATACAATGGTGAATTTTATAGGTGCACTATCTCGACGAAGAGATGGTGATGCAAGTGTAATATGGATAGTAGATATAGGTTTTTGTAATCTGAAAATATAAAAACAGCAAGGTAACTAGTAAGAAAAGTAAGAAAAAAACGGTATTGCAACGCTTAAAAACAAGTTCTAGGGTTCATACTTTCACTAGTGCAAGTCCTCTCAACAATGATAACATAATTGGATCATATAACAATCCCTCAATGTGCAACAAAGAATCACTCCAAAGTTTCTATCGGAAACGTAGGACGAAAATGTGCATCAACCCCTATGCATAGATTACCTTAATGTCACCTTGGGAATCCGTGAGTTGAGTGCCAAAACATACATCATGTGAATCAATAGAACATCCCATTGTCACCACAGATATCCCATCACAAGATATACATCAAGTGTTCTCAAATCCAATACTCAATCCAACATAACGAAACCTCAAAGAGCAAGACTCGGTTCATCCCAAGAAGATAGAGGGGGAGAAATACCATATGATCCAACTATAATAACAAAGCTCGCGGTACATCAAGATCGTGCCAATTCAAAAACACCAGAGAGTGAGATCAAACACATAGCTACTGGAACATACCCTCAGCCCCGAGGGTGAACTACTCCCTCCTTGTCATGGAGACCACCGGGATGATGAAGATGGCCACCGGTGATGGTTTCCCCCTCCGGCAGGGTGCCGAAATGGGCTCCTAATTGAATTTTCGTGGCTACAGAGGCTTGCGGCAGTGGAACTCCCGATCTAGGTTTATTTCTGGGGGTTTTTGGATTTATAGGAGGTGTTGGCATCGGGGACAAGTCAAGGGGGCCCACAAGGTAATGACAAGGCAGGGGGCGCCCTAGGCCCCCCCTTGTGGTTGCCTCGGGACTCCTCTCCGATATATTTTCATTCCAGTATTTTTTATATTTTCCAAAAATATTCTCTGTAAATTTTCAGCTCATTCGGAGAACTTTTATTTCTGCACAAAAATGACACCACAGTAGTTCTGCTGAAAACATCGTCAGTCCGGGTTAGTTCTAATCAAATCATACCAAAATCATATAAAATTATTATAAACATGGCATGAATACTTCATAAATTATAGATACGCTGGAGACGTATCAGCATCCCCATGCTTAATTCCTGCTTGTCCTAGAGTAGGTAAATGATAAAAGAAATAATTTGTGAAGTGTGAATGCTAGCAAGTGCACAAGTTTGATTAATGATAATTTCAGTCACTTTTTCTAGAATCATTATATATCATAACAGTAGATCGTATCATAAAGCTTCTCATGATCACGTAACAAGCTATTCACATGTTAAAGCATAGACCATAAACTTTCTTGAAAACTAACAAACTATATTCTCAGTCATCAAACAATTGCAATTCATCTTATTTTCAGGAAGGGTCTATGTAAGAGCTTTGATTTAGCAAATCCCACATAATCAACTATCATATGGGCTTCCATGATTGCTACCACTCGAAGCATATTTTCAGAACAAATAGCATCCATCGAACAGAAAGAAATATATGGGCTTAATGTTTTACCTCCCAACTTACTTATCATATAGATAATTATCAACAATAATAATTCATGATCAGATATATTTGAATGGCCATGTATGCTTAGATCTTTCCCCATCACATGATGCTTGCCAACTAAAGAGTAGGTTGGAACGATAAGTAATATAACTGACTCTTGCATAAAAGTAAAAGATATGCCCTTCGTAGAGGGAAGCAGGGATTTGGAGAGGTGCCAGAGCTCAAAGCTTTTAAAACAAAGACAAAAATAATTTTGAGAGGTATACTTTCATTGTCCACAAAACAACCAAGAGTTCTCACTATCTTCCATGCTAGACACATTGTAGGCGGTTCCCAAATAGAATGGTAAAGTTTTTACTCACCCACCACCAACAAGCACATTCCAGAGCTGGTCCAAAATAGTGGGTACCCTCCAACTATCAACAATCCTGGGGTAGTTTTGTTTGCAATTATATTTGAATTGGTTTGAGCATGGAACTGGGTATCCCGGTCACTAGCCGTTTTCTCGTGAATGATGAGCGGAGTCCACTCATCGTGAGAATAACCCACCTAGCATGGAAGATACTGATAGCCCCTAGTCGCTACATGAGCGATTCAGGCATACAAAACAGATTATTATTTGAAGGTTTAGAGTTTGGCCCATGCTAATTTACTTGGAACGACAGACAAATACCGCATATAAGTAGATATGGTGGACACTCATGGAAGAAACTGGGTTCAACGATTTTGGATACACAAGCAGTATTCCTACTTAGTACAGAAATTTTGGCCAACAAAAGATTCTAAAAAGCAAGCACCACATGTTGGAGCATCCATAACAATATAACTTCTATACAAATATACCCAAACATAACTCATTAAGTTGTCTTCCTTGTTCAACTTCAACTAATTTGCTCAAGTTTGAAAATAATCAATGGGGTTCACAATCATAGAAGATGTCCAAGATAGTATATTTATATGTGAAATCTCTGTTCCGTCAATATTCTTACATGAGTTGTTCAAGTGACCAATACTATGTTTTCTAACTGTCAATAAATTTGCCACATCTAATTCTTATATGTGAAGTCATTACACCCCATGGTATAAGCACATGAAACATATATATTCAGATTTATGATATTCAATTCATTCAACCATTTACTCATGGAATATAAGTGAAGCACAAGAGTAAATGACAAACTAATCCAAAAACATATAAGTGAACATCAATGAGTAGTCAAATAATTATTTAGCTATGTGAGGACTCTCTCTCATTTAAGTACTTCAGATCTTAATATTTTATTCAAGCAGCAAGCAAATCCTAATAAAATAAAATGATGGTCCAAGTAAAACACATATCATGTGGTGAATAAATATATAGCTCCAAGTAAGGTTACCGATAAATGAAGATGAAAGAGGGGATGCCATCGGGGGCATCCCCAAGCTTAGGCTCTTGCCACTCCTTATTCCGTAGTCCATCGTAACTTCACCCAAAACTTGAAAACTTCACAACAGAAAACTCGTATGCTCTGTTAGTATAATAAAGGAAATCACCACTTAGGTACTACTTTGAACTCATTCTAAATGTATATTGGTGTTATATCTACTGCATTCCAACTTCTCCATGGTTCATACCCTCTGATTGTAACATCCCAAATTTTCAATTTGGAATGTTATACATAGATCATCATGCATATCATATTTTCTTGCATTTTGGTCGATCCTAGAAATTTCACGCAACTCAAGGACCCTCGGAGAGAGTTGGAGATTTCGTTATTTTCATATTTGAGTTTTCTCAAATTTTGAAAAGAGGATCATTTGATTTATTTATTTTATCTTCAATTATTTTTCCGGTGTCAAAATATATGAGAGAGGGAATAATATGAATTTCCCAAATTTAGGAAAAATGAAGATTTAATAAATAGATCAATTTTGGTTTTGCCGGAGTTTTTTTATTTGCGTTTTATTTCGATAGGGAAAAAAGCGTGTTTCCAAAATTGCATATTAGGTCCGGAGTAAAGTTCATTTTGTTTGACTCATTTTTTAGGAGTCGGGGAAAATTTACTTTAGATTTTTTGGAGTTCGGATAGTTTTATTTTTGTTTTTTTTTCTGCGCGCGTAACCATTTAAAAAAAAGAGGAACTCCCGCAGGCCAGCCGGGCCAAAGGCCCAGCCCGTCGCCGCCCCCAGCAGCGCTGCGCGCCAGGCGCCAGCCGCCGCCTCCCCTCGCTCAGGCCGAGTCCCAGAGGGACCCAAGGCCGGTTCTAGCCCCTCTTTCCTTTGTTTCGTTTTCCTTTTCCTACTCTATTTCTTGTCCCCTACCCCAAGAAAACCCCCTCCCCTCACCAATATAAATACACCCCAAACCCCCCCTCTCCTCACACCAAAATCCCAAGCCCCTCTCCTCCTAAGCCGCAGCAAGCAGCAGCGCGCAGCCCCAAGCCGCTGCCTTAGCCACGCCGCCCCGCGCCTAAGCCGCCGCCGCCGCATTACATCGCCGCCGCCGCCGCCCTACGTCGCCGCTGCCGCCTTACGCCACCGTTCGCCGGAGCCCCTCGCCAAGGTTGCCCCGCACCGCGCCTCTTTTTCTTCCCTCGGTTCGGTTTTTCTTCTAAACCATTCCGGTTCTTTTCTAAACCGTTCCGGTTTTCGTTCCGGTTTTTCATTTCGGTTTTCTTCCGAAACCCTAGATCGGTTTTCCGTTTCTTTTTCGGTTTCTTTTCCGAAAACCCTAGATCGGTTTTCATTCTTCTTTCGGACCGTTCGTCTCAATGAACGTGATCACCGATTTTCTTTTCCCGGTTAACGACGCCCGTTCGTTTAATCGTTCTTCTTTTTCTTTTCGTCGGATTTATTTCGCGATCGTGATCTCAGATCCAATCTTCGTTCTAGTCTTTCTTCTCGCTCGTTTATCGGAATCAGGTGATTCAAGCGCCTGGAGTTTCGTTTCGAAACCGCCGTTCCGTCTAATCAACTTAAACAAGTTTTTACCCCGGTAAAATTTGACCTAGTTTCAACTTGCTAGAACCGAGTTGTTTTCTTCCGCCGTTTGGTTTTCCGTCGTCTGTTCGGTTCGTTCTTTCTTTGCAACCGGAGTTCTTAAGTTGAACTTTCTGGTTCGTTCTCTTGTTCGAGTTTTACCTGTGCATTAGATGAGTACTTGTTGTGTGCTTGTTGTTTGTCTACGATAGATCACCCGGATTGCGCCGCCTGTTACTTCGAAACCCTAGGTCTCGCGGATCATCAGCAAGGCAAGTAACACTTTGATCATACCTTTTCTACAACCCATGTTTTATTGCATTAGATCAATCCTCACACATTGCATGATTAGGATCTAATTAAACTGTGGGATGGGAAGTAGATGAGGTAGTACCTATCACCTGTATTATTATGAAACCTTTGGGAGTTACTTCTACGTTTGCTTATTATGCCATGCTATGCTAGTAGACGTGGATTGGGTGAGTGATATCCATGACAGATGTGAGTTGATAATTTTAATGGTTTATCTAAGGTGGCCACTTAAACACACATCTGGGTGGATTGAGGCACCTGATGTCTATCAGGACTTGCCTGTTTTATTTTGGACCGCCACCCAGGCTCAAAGGGATCATAAGATAATTCATGCTAGAAACTTCCGTGTGCAGCCACATGCTACTATGGGCTCTGGCATAGTTGACTAAGTTGTGCGAACTCTTACGGGGTGGACTAGCAGATGTAGGGGTTGTAGGTGGTACGGTCTACCCCACATGTAAGGTGCTAGCGCTTCTGAAAGACTATGTCTCGGTCATCCGTTTCTCAAACACCATGTAGTGCGAGAAAACAAACGGAGGCGATCGAGTCATGTGGGGAAAAGTGCGCAAACCTCTGCAGAGTGTACAAACTAATCATGATTAGCCGTGTCCCCGGTTATGGACAACTTGAGTATCTAGTACTTGAATATCATGTGAATCTCATCATGTTACTTCTAATTAATGTTGTTGGGTTTTAATTGTTCACTTAATTGGGATCGGAATGCTGTCAACCATTCTCGATGTTTAACAACTACCATGATAGTTAAATAAATTTATTCCTTTGCAGTAGGGAAAAATTGGCTTTACGCAAAACTGTAACCATAGAGCTTTCCACCAGCCATATATGCATATAGTATAGCTGTTTCATTCCATTACTCTCTATGTGTTACTTTGCCAGCATATTCCATGTGCTGACCCGTTTTCGGGCTGCAACTTTCATGTTGCAGACTTTTCAGACGACGAGTAAGGTGCTTTTAGGTCGTGGTTCTATACTCAGTGATGCCGTTGGAGTTGATGGACCCATTTATCTTCCGAGTCTTCCGCTGTTATCGTTATTAGATGGCCTTAAGCCATATTTATTGTAATAAGTTCTCTTTGAGACAACGATGTAATAAGTGTGTGATTGCCACTCTGCTATAAATCCTTCGATGTACTGTGTGGTGTCAGCATTACTGATCCAGGGATGACACCTGAGCACAGAGCACTTGATCCATTCGGGTCGGGTCGCTACAGAGATGGTATCAGAGCACACGCTGACTGTAGGACACGACCACTAAGATAAAGCCATAGATCACCATTCTCTTCTCATTTTCTAACTCCTCATCTTTTCTACTCTTTTAGGATGACGAACGTGAAGATTAAGTACGCTCAACCGGATGAAGGCACACCTTTTGGATTTCGCCTGAAGGAAGTCACCAAGTACCTGAACATTGGATTACCAAGCTTCACGGGAACCTTCAACGCCACTCTTCCTGAAGAGGAGCGCTGGAAGATTCAAGCTCACGTTCCAGGAAGAACATTCGCGCCAATCACGAAGCCTATAGATAGTGTTTTCAATGCACCAACCTGGAGTCTGGGAAGGAGCATGGCAGCCCATATCACCATAGGACGCATTGGAGAAGTTTACCAAGAAGACCTCAAGGACACTATCTACCAGATTTGTGGACGCCGAGATGAACAATGGGAGTTAGTCAGCACCAAGAAGGATAGATCCATTGCATCATTCATCCAGGAGTTAAACCAGCACATTCGACGCCACGAGAACCAGATGTGCAATGATATGATAGAGTTGAAGAATGCGAAGGCAAGGATCATCGAGCTAGAAGGAGAACTGAAGTCTACACGCAAGGACTACATGGACGAGATCGTAGCTCTAGCGAGACACAATGGCGATCTTAAGCAGGAGATTGAAGAACTCAAGGGGAAGTTAGCATCCAGGAAGGAAGACATGTACGTCGCATGTCCGGACAACTACATCATCATCGACGACACCGATTCGGATCCAAGTGAACCCGACTTTGAAGACGAAGCTGGAGCAGATATCATGGAGTCTTCCACCGGTTCAAATTTCTAGATGACCACCAGATAGTAGTAGCATTCCCCCCTGTAAACACAATAGTTCGAGCACTTTTGCGATAGTTAGACCGTTTGTAAGCCCTTGTTTGATTGAATGAAGTGATTTTGTGTGCATTTGCTCATGTGCATTGGGGTAGTGTTTTCCCTTTAGACCTCACTCTATTCTTAATTCTCGTCTTTTCTAAACCCTCAGATGCCTCCGAGACGTGACAATGGATTCCCACCGGAGCTCACTCAGTTGATCCAGCAACAGAATCAATTGATGCAGATGTTAGTCCAGAACCAGCAGAACAACAACAACAACCCACCACCACCACCTGTTGACCACTTAGCCCGTTTCCTTAGGCTGAATCCACCGGTGTTTTCCAGTAGCATTGAGCCAATAGTAGCAGACGATTGGCTCCGCAAGATAGGAAGGGAGTTGACCACTGCAGGATGCACGGATGGTGAGAAAGTGAAGTTTGCCGCTCACCAGCTTGACGGACCCGCGGCAGCATGGTGGGAGAATTTCACAGCCACTTACCCAGTTGACACTGTCACATGGGATCAGTTTCAGCAAGCTTTCCACACTGCCCATGTTTCAGCAGGAGCTATGGCCATGAAGAAGCATGAGTTTCGCAACTTACGCCAAGGAGGAAGGACAGTTGGCCAGTATGTTGACGATTTCAGCAAGTTAGCACGTTATGCCCCAGATGACGTTGCTACAGATGCAGCTAAATAGGAGAAGTTTCTGGAAGGACTGAATGATGAACTAAGCATGAAGTTGATGGTAGCGAGTTTCAACAACTACCAGGAGTTGGTAGATCGTGCCATCATGATTGAAGGAAAGCAACAGCAGATTGAGAACCGTAAGAGGAAGTATGGACAGGGGAAGTATAACTCTGGAGCCCAGCAGAAGCCCCGTTTTGCCCCTAAACCGGGATTTCAGTTTCAGCACACCCATGGAGGAGGTAGCTCGCACAACCATAATGGACACAAGAATGGTAATGGGAATGGAGGAAGCAACGGCCAGAACCGGACCACCCCATCGACCCCAACCAAGAGAGATCTGAGTCAAGTCACCTGTTTCAAGTGTTCCAAGACCGGGCATTATGCCAATGACTGTCCCGAAGGCTAGAATGGAAATGGCAATGGAAGCTCAGGGAAGAAGCCGAACCCTTTCAATAGGGGATAGGTGAACCACGTTAATGTGGAGGAGGTTGAAGATCAGCCCGATGCAGTAATCGGTAAGTTTTTGGTTAAGTCATTTACTGCACTTGTTCTTTTTGACACTGGCAAATCGCATTCATACATATCAAGGGGATTTGTGGATAAATATAACCTGCCAACCCAAGCCCTTAGGTCACCCATGTTAGTAAGCTCACTAGGAGCGGAGTTTATGGCTAGACGATGGTGTGATCGGTTACCATTAAGGATTGGAAACTATGTTTTTCCCTCAGACCTAATAGTATTGGAATCTAAAGGATTGGATGTGATATTAGGCATGGATTGGTTATCAAAGTATGAAGGGAATATTGAGTGTGCTAGTAAGTTAATTTTGCTTACCACACCAGAAGGAAGAAGGATCAAGTATGTATCTCGGCATGTGCCAAACAGGACACAAGTAAACTGCCTAACAGGAGTTGTGCAAGAAGAAGTACCAGTGGTAAAGGATTTCCTGATGTATTTCCTGAGGAACTACCAGGCGTGCCACCGGATAGAGACATTGAGTTTTTGATTGAGTTATTGCTAGGTACAGGCCCAATATCGAAGCGACCGTACCGGATGCCAGCAAAGGATTTGGTGGAAATTAAGAATCAGATTAAGGAGTTATTGGATAAAGGTTACATTCGCCCAAGTTCTTCGCCTTGGGGATCACCCGTACTTCTAGTGGAAAAGAAGGATGGATCATTAAGGATGGTTGTAGATTATCGAGGATTGAATGAAGTAACCATCAAGAACAAGTACCCACTGCCAATGATCAACGATCTGTTTGATCGGTTGCAAGGAGCTAAAGTGTTTTCCAAGATCGATTTGCGATCAGGGTACCATCAATTGAAGATTCGAGAGCAGGACATACCTAAGACAACATTCACCACAAGATATGGACTGTATGAGTATACCATTATGTCATTTGGATTGACTAATGCACCTGCCTATTTTATGAACCTGATGAACAAAGTGTTTATGGAGTTTTTGGATAAGTTCGTCGTAGTGTTCATTGATGACATCCTGGTTTATTCAAAGAATGAAGAGGAGCATAAGGAACATTTGCGTTTGGTTTTGGAGAAACTAAGGGAACATCAGTTATATGCCAAATTCAGCAAATGCGAGTTTTGGTTAAAGGAAGTTGGATTCCTCGGACACGTTATATCCGAAGAAGGTATAGCAGTTGACCCCACAAAGGTTGAGACCATAACCGAATGGGAAGCACCAACGACAGTTGGAGAGATCCGGAGTTTTCTTGGACTCGCAGGATACTACCGGAGATTCATTGAGAACTTTTCAAAGATTGCAAAGCCTATGACTGAATTGTTGAAGAAGGATACTAAGTTCAAATGGACTGAGGAGTGTGAGGCTAGTTTCCAGGAGTTGAAGAAACGTTTGGTTACCTCACCAGTATTGATTTTGCCAGATCAGACCAAGGATTATGAGGTGTATTGTGACGCTTCATGTCGAGGACTTGGAGCAGTGCTTATGCAGGAAGGAAGAGTTGTTTCGTATGCTTCACGACAACTGAAGCCTCATGAGTTGAATTATGCTACGCATGATTTGGAGTTAGCAGCCGTAGTGCATGCATTGAAAACGTGGAGACATTTCCTCATTGGAAATCATTGTGAGGTGTACACGGATCACAAGAGTTTGAAGTACATTTTCACTCAGAAGGAGTTGAACCTTAGACAAAGGAGATGGTTGGAGCTCATCAAGGATTATGATATGAGATTGCATTACCATCCCGGAAAAGCTAATGTAGTAGCTAATGCATTGAGCCATAAGAGCCATGTCAATACTCTAATGACGGGGAAAATACCCAAGGAGTTAGCAGAAAACCTTCGTGAGCTATGTTTGGAAATAGTTCCGAGAGGCTATGTAGCAGCATTGGAGATTCAGTCAACATTGATGGATAAAATCAGAGAAGCTCAGAAATCTGACAAGGAGATTGCTGCTATAAAAGAGAAATTGAATGAAGGAAAATCAAAGGGATTTCGTGAGGATGAGCACGACACCCTATGGTTTGTAGACCGTGTTTATGTGCCAAATGACCCGGAGATCAGGAAGTTGATTTTGCAAGAGGCACATGATTCACCGTATTCGATTCACCCAGGGAATACCAAGATGTATTTGGATTTAAAGGAAACATTCTGGTGGACCGGAATGAAGAAGGATATTGCAGCATATGTAGCAGTTTGTGACGTATGTCAGAGAGTAAAGGCAGAGCATCAGAAGCCAGCAGGATTGTTACAACCATTGCCGATACCTGAATGGAAGTGGGATAAGATAGGCATGGATTTTATCACAGGACTACCCAGGACGAAAGCAGGCTATGACTCGATATGGGTAGTAGTTGATCGTTTGACGAAGGTAGCACATTTTATTCCAGTTAAGACCACTTACACCAGTGCTAAGTTGGCAAAGATATACATGACAAGGATCATTTGTTTGCATGGAGTTCCGAGGAGTATTGTATCAGATAGAGGAACCCAATTTACCTCAAAGTTTTGGAATTAGTTGCATGAAACTTTGGGAACCAGACTAGAGTTCAGCACAGCTTTTCACCCACAGACAGATGGACAGACCGAGAGAGTCAATCAGATTTTGGAAGATATGCTGAGAGCTTGTGCACTAGATTATGGATCTAGTTGGGACGATAACTTGCCGTATGCGGAGTTTTCTTATAACAACAGTTACCAAACCAGTTTGAAGATGGCACCTTTCGAAGCTTTATACGGAAGGAGGTGCAGGACACCGTTGTCATGGGACGAAGTTGGAGACCGTCAATTCTTTGGACCGGATTTGATTAAGGAGTCTGAACGGAAAGTTAAGTTGATTCGCGATAGGCTCAAGGTAGCCCAGTCCAGGCAGAAGAGCTACGCAGATTCTAAACGCAAGGAGACAGTTTACGAAACTGGAGACAGAGTTTATCTTCGAGTATCCCCACTTCGAGGAGTTAAGCGCTTTGGAGTTAAGGGAAAGTTAGCACCGCGTTTCGTTGGACCGTATAAGATCTTGCAACGTATGGGAGAAGTCGCTTATAAGTTGGAATTACCAGAGGAGCTGTCAGGAGTTCATGATGTATTCCATGTTTCTCAGCTGAAGAAATGTCATGCCGAGATGGCGGAGGTACCGCTAAGAGATACCGTGCCACTCGAAGCGATTCAGTTGAAGGACGACTTAACGTATGAGGAGAAGCCAGTCAAGATTCTCGATTATGCCAGCAGAGTTACTCGCAGCAAGGTTATCAAGTTTTGCAAAGTTCAGTGGAACCACCATTCAGAGGATGAAGCCACCTGGGAGAGAGAAGAAGATTTGCTCAAGGACCACCCTCACCTATTTTCTAGCCAACCTGAATCTCGAGGGCGAGATTCATCTTAAGGGGGTTAGGTTTGTAACATCCCAAATTTTCAATTTGGAATGTTATACATAGATCATCATGCATATCATATTTTCTTGCATTTAGGTCGATCCTAGAAATTTCACGCAACTCAAGGACCCTCGGAGAGAGTTGGAGATTTTGTTATTTTCATATTTGAGTTTTCTCAAATTTTGAAAAGAGGATCATTTGATTTATTTATTTTATCTTCAATTATTTTTCCGGTGTCAAAATATATGAGAGAGGGAATAATACGACTTTCCCAAATTTAGGAAAAATGAAGATTTAATAAATAGATCAATTTTGGTTTTGCCAGAGTTTTTTTGTTTGCGTTTTATTTGGAGAGAGAAAATGCGTGTTTCCAAAATTTCATATTAGGTCCGGAGTAAAGTTCATTTTGTTCGACTCATTTTTTAGGAGTCGGGGAAAATTTACTTTAGATTTTTCGGAGTTCGGATAGTTTTCTTTTTGTTTTTTTTCTGCGTGCGTAGCCATTTAAAAAAAAGAGGAACTCCCGCAGGCCAGCCGGGCCAAAGGCCCAGCCAGCCGCCGCCCCCAGCAGCGCTGCGCGCCAGGCGCCAGGCGCCAGCCGCCTCCTCCCCTCGCTCAGGCCGAGTCCCAGAGGGACTCAAGGCCGGTTCTAGCCCCTCTTTCCTTTGTTTCGTTTTCCTTTTCCTACTCTATTTCTTGGCCCCTACCCCAAGAAAACCCCCTCCCCTCACCAATATAAATACACCCCAAATCCCCCCTCTCCTCACAACAAAATCCAAAGCCCCTCTCCTCCTAAGCCGCAGCAAGCAGCAGCGCGCAGCCCCAAGCCGCCGCCTTAGCCGCGCCGCCCCGCACCTAAGCCGCCGCCGCCGCATTACATCGCCGCCGCCGCATTACATCGCCGCCGCCGCCGCCCTACGTCGCCGCCGCCGCCTTACGCCGCCGTTCGCTGGAGACCCTCGCCAAGGTTGCCCCGCGCCGCGTCTCTATTTCTTCCCTCGGTTCGGTTTTTCTTCTAAATCGTTCCGGTTCTTTTCTAAACCGTTCCGGTTTTCTTTCCGGTTTTTCGTTTCGGTTTTCTTCCGAAACCCTAGATCGGTTTTCCGTTTCTTTTTCGGTTTCTTTTCCAAAAACCCTAGATCGGTTTTCGTTCTTCTTTCGGACCGTTCGTCTCAACGAACATGATCACCGATTTTCTTTTCCCGGTTAACGACGCCCGTTCGTTTAATCGTTCTTCTTTTTCTTTTCGTTGGATTTATTCCGCGATCGTGATCTCAGATCCGATCTTCGTTCTAGTCTTTCTTCTCGCTTGTTTATCGTAATCAGGTGATTCAAGCGCCTGGAGTTTCGTTTCGAAACTGCCGTTCCGTCTAATCAACTTAAACAAGTTTTTGCCCCGGTAAAATTTGACCTAGTTTCAACTTGCTAGAACCGAGTTGTTTTCTTCCGCCGTTTGGTTTTCCGTCGTCTGTTCGGTTCGTTCTTTCTTTGCAACCGGAGTTCTTAAGTTGAACTTTCTGGTTCGTTCTCTTGTTCGAGTTTTACCTGTGCATTAGATGAGTACTTATTGTGTGCTTGTTGTTTGTCTGCGATAGATCACCCGGATTGCGCCGCCTGTTCCTTCGAAACCCTAGGTCTCGCGGATCATCAGCAAGGCAAGTAACACTTTGATCATACCTTTTCTACAACCCATGTTTTATTGCATTAGATCAATCCTCACACATTGCATGATTAGGATCTAATTAAACTGTGGGATGGGAAGTAGATGAGGTAGTACCTATCACCTGTATTATTATGAAACCTTTGGGAGTTACTTCTACGTTTGCTTATTATGCCATGCTATGCTAGTAGACGTGGATTGGGTGAGTGATATCCATGACAGATGTGAGTTGATAATTTTAATGGTTTATCTAAGGTGGCAACTTAAACACACATCTGGGTGGATTGAGGCACCTGATGTCTATCAGGACTTGCCTGTTTTATTTTGGACCGCCACCCAGGCTCAAAGGGATCATAAGATAATTCATGCTAGAAACTTCCGTGTGCAGCCACATGCTACTATGGGCTCTGGCATAGTTGACTAAGTTGTGCGAACTCTTACGGGGTGGACTAGCAGATGTAGGGGTTGTAGGTGGTACGGTCTACCCCACATGTAAGGTGCTAGCGCTTCTGAAAGACTATGTCTCGGTCATCCGTTTCTCAAACACCATGTAGTGCGAGAAAACAAACGGAGGCGATCGAGTCATGTGGGGAAAAGTGCGCAAACCTCTGCAGAGTGTACAAACTAATCATGATTAGCCGTGTCCCCGGTTATGGACAACTTGAGTATCTAGTACTTGAATATCATGTGAATCTCATCATGTTACTTCTAATTAATGTTGTTGGGTTTTAATTGTTCACTTAATTGGGATCGGAATGCTGTCAACCATTCTCGATGTTTAACAACCACCATGATAGTTAAATAAATTTATTCCTTTGCAGTAGGGAAAAATTGGCTTTACGCAAAACTGTAACCATAGAGCTTTCCACCAGCCATATATGCATATAGTATAGCTGTTTCATTCCATTACTCTCTATGTGTTACTTTGCCAGCATATTCCATGTGCTGACCCGTTTTCGGGCTGCAACTTTCATGTTGCAGACTTTTCAGACGACGAGTAAGGTGCTTTTAGGTCGTGGTTCTATACTCAGTGATGCCGTTGGAGTTGATGGACCCATTTATCTTCCGAGTCTTCCGCTGTTATCGTTACTAGATGGCCTTAAGCCATATTTATTGTAATAAGTTCTCTTTGAGACAACGATGTAATAAGTGTGTGATTGCCACTCTGCTATAAATCCTTCGATGTACTGTGTGGTGTCAGCATTACTGATCCAGGGATGACACCTGAGGACAGAGCAATTGATCCATTCGGGTTGGGTCGCTACACTGATACTACCCACAAATTCATCAAAACAAGCAAACAACATAATGAAAACAGAATGTGTCAAAAATAGAATAGTTTGTAGTAATCTGGAAACTTCCTATACTTCTGTAACTCCAAAAATTCTGAAAAATTAGGACGACTTGGGATTTTTATATCAATCTTGTGCAAGAAGAATCAGTATTTTATCACGCTTTTGTAAGAAATGAAAATTATTTTACTAGGCACAAAAGTTTCTATTTTTCAGCAAGATCAAATCAACTATCACCATAGACCATCCCAAAGGTCTTACTTGGCACTTTATTGAAACAAAAGCTATAAAACATGAGTAAGACAATAGCCTAATCATGTGAACACACAAAAATAGTAGGTATAAATGTTGGGTTGTCTCCCAACAACTGCTATTGTTTACCACCCCTAGCTAGGCATGATGATTTCAACTATGCTCACATAAAAGATAAGAATTGAAACATAATGAGAGCATCATGAAGCATATGTCTAGCACATTTTAAGTCTAAACCACTTCATATGCATAGGTGTTTTGTGAGCAAACATTTTATGGGAGCAAGAATCAACTAGCATAGGAAGGTAAAGCAAGCGAAACTTCAAGATTTTCAGCACATAGAGAGGAAACTTGATATTATTGTAATAAGCAAAAGCATATATCCCTCTCTCATAATAATTTTCAGTAGCATCATGAATGAATTCAACAATATAACTATCACATAAAGCATTCTTTTCATGATCCAGAAGCATAGAAATTTTACTACTCACCAGATAAGCAAAATTCTTCTCACTCATAATAGTGGGAGCAAATTCAACAAAATAACTATCATGTGAGGCATAATCCAATTGAAAATTAAAATCGTGATGACAAGCTTCATGGTTATCATTATTCTTTATAGCATACATGTCATCACAATAATCATCATAGATAGAAACTTTTTCTCATAATCTATTGGACCTCATCCAAGATAGTGGAATCATTACTAAAAAAGGTCATGACTTCTCCAAATCCACTTTTATCAATATTGTGAAAAGATTCAACACCCTCCAAAATACTGGGATAATTATTTCCTAGAGTTGACACTCTTGCAAAACCACTTTCATCAATATAATCATCACAAATAGGAGGCGTGCTATCATTATAATAAATTTGCTCATCGCAACTTGGGGGACTAAAAATATCATCTTCATCAAACATAGCATCCCCAAGCTTGTGGCTTTGCATATCATTAGCATCATGGATATTCAAAGAATTCATACTAACAACATTGCAATCATCCTCATCATTAAAAAATTTAGTGCCAAACATTTTATAGACATCTTCCTCTAACACTTGAGGACAATTTTCCTTTCCATCATTTTCACGAAAGATATTAAAAAGATGAAGCATATGAGGCAATCTCAATTCCATTTTTGTAGTTTTCTTTTATAGACTAAACTAGTGATAAAACAAGAAGCTAAAAGATTCAGTTGCAAGATCTAAAGATATACCTTCAAGCACTCACCTCCCTGGCAATGGCGCTAGAAAAGAGCTTAATGACTACTACGCAACCTTCTTCTTGTAAACTCATGTTGGGCCTCCAAGCGTAGAGTTTTGTAGGATAATAGAAAATTTCCCTCAAGTGGATGACCTAAGGTTTATCAGTTCGCGGGAGGCGTAGGATGAAGATGGTCTCTCTCAAACAACCCAGCAACAAAATAACAAAGAGTCTCTTGTGTCCCCAACACACCCAATACAATGGTAAATTGTATAAGTGCACTAGTCTAGCGAAGAGATGGTGATAAAAGTGTAATGTGGATAGTAGATATAGGTTTTTGTAATCTTAAAATATAAAAACAGAAAGGTAACTAGTAACAAAAGTAAGCAAAAACAGTATTGCAATGCTTGAAAACAAGGCCTAGGGTTCATACTTTCACTAGTCCAAGTTCTCTCAACAATGATAACATAATTGGATCATATAACAATCCCTCAACTTGCAACAAAGAATCACTCCGAAGTTTCTATTGGAGAACGTAGGATGAAAATGTGCATCAACCCTATGCATAGATTACCCCAATGTCACCTCGGGAATCCGTGAGTTGAGTGCCAAAACATACATCCAGTGAATCAATAGAACTTCCCATTGTCATCACAGATATCCCATCCCAGTGTTCTCAAATCCAATACTCAATCCAACATAACGAAACCTCAGAGAGCAAGACTCAATTCATCATAAGAAGATAGAGGGGGAGAAACACCATATGATCCAACTATAATAACAAAGCTCGCGGTACATTAAGATCGTGCCTAATCAAGAACACCAGATCAAGATCAAAAACATAGCTACCGGTACATACCCTCAGCCCCGAGGGTGAACTACTCCCTCCTTGTCATGGAGACCACCGGGATGATGAAGATGGCCACCGGTGATGGTTTCCCCCTCCGGCAGGGTGCCGGAACGGGCTCCCGGTTGGTTTTTCGTGGCTATAGAGGCTTGCGGCGGCGGAACTCCCGATATAGGTTTATTTCTGGAGGTTTTGGGATTTATAGGAGGTATTGGCATCGGGGACAAGTCAAGGGGGCCCACGAGGTGATGACAAGGCAGGGGGTGTGCCCTAGGGGAGCGCGCCCCCACCCTTGTGGTTGCCTCGGGACTCCTCTCCGATATCTTTTTGTTCCAGTATTTTTTATATTTTCCAAAAATATTCTCCATAAATTTTCAGCTCGTTCCGAGAACTTTTACTTCTTCAAAAAAAAACACCACCGTAGTTCTGCTGAAAACAGTGTCAGTCCGGGCTAGTTCTAATCAAATCATACCAAAATCAGACTATAAAATTACTGTAAACATGGCATGAATACTTGATAAATTATAGATACATTGGAGACGTATCAACATCCTCTTCATCGGGAGGGTCTGGCGTACCGCAAAACGGAGGAAGCGGACTTGTATTGGAGCACTACGGTCGAAACATGGGTCCTATTCATCTCTCTCGTACACATCTATGATGATATTTTGTGAACACCCCTCCCGACGAATAGGACCCCTGTTTCGACCGTAGCGCTCCAATACAAGTCCGCTTCCTCCGTTTTGCAGTACGCCAGACCCTCCCGATGAACAGGATGTCGATACGTCTCCAACGTATCTACAATTTATCAAGTATTCATGCCATGTTTACAATAATTTTATAGTATGATTTTGGTATGATTTGATTAGAACTAGCCTGGACTGGCACTGTTTTCAGCAGAACTACAGTGGTGTTTTTTTTGCAGAAGTAAAAGTTCTCGGAACGGGCTGAAAATTTACGGAGAATATTTTTGGAAAATATAAAAAATACTGGAACAAAAAGATATTGGAGAGGAGTCCCAAGGCAACAACAAGGGTGGGGGCGCGCTCCCCTAGGGCGCACCCCCTGCCTTGTCATCACCTCGCGGGCCCCCTTGACTTGTCCCCGATGCCAACACCTCCTATAAATCCCAAAACCTCCAGAAATAAACCTATATCGGGAGTTACGCCGCCGCAAGCCTCTGTAGCCACAAAAACCAATCGGGAGCCCGTTCCGGCTCCCTGCCGGAGGGTGAAACCATCACCGGTGGCCATCTTCATCATCCCGGCGGTCTCCATGACAAGGAGGGAGTAGTTCACCCTCGGGGCTGAGGCTATATAACGGTAGCTATGTGTTTGATCATGATCTGGTGTTCTTGATTTGGCACGATCTTGATGTACCGTGAGCTTTGTTATTATAGTTGGATCATATGGTGTTTCTCCCCCTCTATCTTCTTATGATGAATTGAGTCTTGCTCTCTGAGGTTTCGTTATGTTGGATTGAGTATTGGATTTGAGAACACTGGGATGGGATATCTGTGGTGACAATGGGAAGTTCTATTGATTCACTGGATGTATGTTTTGGCACTCAACTCACGGATTCCCGAGGTGACATTGTGGTAATCTATGCATAGGGTTGATGCACATTTTCATCCTACATTCTCCAATAGAAACTTCGGAGTGATTCTTTGTTGCAAGTTGAGGGATTGTTATATGATCCAATTATGTTATCATTGTTGAGAGAACTTGGACTAGGGAAAGTATGAACCCTAGGCCTTGTTTTCAAGCATTGCAATGCCATTTTTGCTTAACTTTGTTACTAGTTACCTTGCTGTTTTTACATTTTCAGATTACAAAAACCTATATCTACTATCCACATTACACTTTTATCACCATCTCTTCGCTAAACTAGTGCACTTATACAATTTACCATTGTATTGGGTGTGTTGGGGACACAAGATACTCTTTGTTATTTTGTTGCAAGGTTGTTTGAGAGAGACCATCTTCATCCTATGCCTCCCGTGAACTGATAAACCTTAGGTCATCCACTTGAGGGAAATTTTCTATTATCCTACAAAACTCTACGCTTGGAGGCCCAACACGAGTCTACAAGAAAAAGGTTGCGTAGTAGACATTAAGCTCTTTTCTGGCACCGTTGCCGGGGAGGTGAGTGCTCTAAGGTATATCTTTAGATCCTGCAATTGAATCTTTTAGCTTCTTGTTTTATCACTAGTTTAGTCTATAAAAGAAAACTACAAAAATGGAATTGAGGTTGCCTCATATGCTTCATCTTTTTAATATCTTTCATGAAAATGATGGAAAGGAAAATTGTGCTCGAGTGTTAGAAGGAGATGTCTATAAAATGTTTGGCACTAAATATTTGAATGATGAGCATGATTGCAATGTTGTTAGTATGAATTCTTTGAATATCCATGATGCTAATGATATGCAAAGCCACAAGCTTGGGGATGCTATGTTTGATGAAGATGATATTTTTAGTCCCCCAAGTTGTGATGAGAAAATTTATTATAATGATAGCACGCCTCCTATTTGTGATGATTATATTAATGAAAGTGGGTTTGCAAGAGTGTCAACTCTAGGAAATAATTATCCCACTATTTTGGAGAGTGCTGAATCTTTTCACAATATTGATAAAAGTGGATTTGGAGAGGTCATGACTTTGTTTAGTAATGATTCCACTATTTTGGATGAGGTCCAATAGATTATGAGAAAAAGTTGCTATCTATGATGATTATTGTGATGACATGTATGCTATAAGGAATAATGATAACCATGAAGCTTGTCATCACGATTTTAATTTTCAATTGGATTATGCCTCACATGATAGATATTTTGTTGAATTTGCTCCCACTATTATGAGTGAGAAGAATTTTGCTTATCTGGTGAGTAGTAAAATTTCGATGCTTCTGGATGATGAAAAGAATGCTTTAAGTGATAGTTATATTGTTGAATTCATTCATGATTCTACTGAAAATTATTATGAGAGAGGGATATATGCTTTTGCTTATTACAATAATATCAAGTTTCCTCTCTATGTGCTGAAAATCTTGAAGTTTCGCTTGCTTTACCTTCATATGCTAGTTGATTCTTGCTCCCATAAAATGTTTGCTCACAGAACACCTATGCATATGAAGTGGGTTGGACTTAAAATGTGCTAGACATATGCTTCATGATTCTCTCATTATGTTTCAATTCTTATCTTTTATGTGTGCAGAGTTGAAATCATCATGCCTAGCTAGGGGTGGTAAATAATAGCACTTGTTGGGAGACAACCCAACATTTATACCTACTATTTTTGTGTGTTCACAAGATTGATATAAAAATCCCAGGTCGTCCTAATTTTTCAGAATTTTTGGAGTTACAGAAGTATAGGAAGTTTCCAGATTACTACAAACTATTCTATTTTTGACACATTCTGTTTTCATTATGTTGTTTGCTTGTTTTGATGAATCTGTGGGTAGTATCAGTGGGTATGAACCATGGAGAAGTTGGAATGCAGTAGATATAACACCAATATACATTTAGAATGAGTTCAAAGTAGTACCTAAGTGGTGGTTTGCTTTATTATACTAACGGAGCATACGAGTTTTCTGTTGTGAAGTTTTCAAGTTTTGGGTGAAGTTCCGATGGACTACGAAATAAGGAGTGGCAAGAGCCTAAGCTTGGGGATGCCCCGGATGGCATCCCCTCTTTCATCTTCGTTTATCGCTAACCTTACTTGGAGCTATATATTTATTCACCACATGATAAGTGTTTTGCTTGGACCATCATTTTATTTTATTAGGATTTGCTTGCTAATTGAATAAAATATTAAGATCTGAAATACTTAAATGAGAGAGAGTCCTCACATAGCTAAATAATTATTTGACTACTCATTGATGTTCACTTATATGTTTTTGGATTAGTTTGTCATTTACTCTTGTGCTTCACTTATATTCCATGAGTAAATGGTTGAATGAATTGAATATCATAAATCTGAATTTATATATGTTTCATGTGCTTATACCATGGGGTGTAACGACTTCACATATAAGAAGTAGATGTGGCAAATTTATTGAAAGTTAGCAAACATAGTGTTGGTCACTTGAACAATTCATGAAAGAATATTGAAGGAACAGAGATTTCACATATAAATATACTATCTTGGACATCTTCTATGATTGTGAACCCCATTAATGATTTTCAAACTTGAGCAAATTAGTTGAAGTTGAACAAGGAAGACAACTTAATGAGTTATGTTTGGGTATATTTGTATAGAAGTTATATTGTTATGGATGCTCCAACATGTGGTGCTTGCTTTTTAGAAACTTTTGTTGGCCAAAATTTCTGTACTAAGCGGGAATACTGCTTGTGTATCCAAAATCCTTGAACCCAGTTTCTTCCATGAGTGTCCACCATATCTACTTATATGCGGTATTTGCCTGTCGTTCCAAGTAAATTTGCATGTGCCAAACTCTAAACCTTCAAATAATAATCTGTTTTGTATGCCTGAATCACTCATGTAGCGACTAGGGGCTATCAGTATCTTCCATACTAGGTGGGTTATTCCCATGATGAGTGGACTCCGCTCATCATTCACGAGAAAACGACTGGTGACTGGGATGCCCAGTTCCATGCTCAAACCAAATCAAATATAATTGCAAACAAAACTACCCCAGGATTGTTGATAGTTGGAGGGTACCCACTGTTTTGGACCAGCTCTGGAATGTGCTTGTTGGTGGTGGGTGAGTAAAAACTTTACCTTCTATTTGGGAACCGCCTACAATGTGTCTAGCATGGAAGATAGTGAGAACTCTTGGTTGTTTTGTGGACAATGAAAGTATACCTCTCAAAATTATTTTCGTCTTTGTTTTAAAAGCTTTGAGCTCTGGCACCTCTCCAAATCCCTGCTTCCCTCTGCGAAGGGCATATCTTTTACTTTTATGCAAGAGTCAGTTGTATTACTTATCGTTCCAACCTACTCTTTAGTTGGCAAGCATCATGTGATGGGGAAAGATCTAAGCATACATGGCCATTCAAATATATCTGATCATGAATTATTATTGTTGACAATTATCTATATGATAAGTAAGTTGGGAGGTGAAACATTAAGCCCATATATTTCTTTCTGTTCGATGGATGCTATTTGTTCTGAAAATATGCTTCGAGTGGTAGCAATCATGGAAGCCCATATGATAGTTGATTATGTGGGATTTGCTAAATCAAAGCTCTTACATAGACCCTTCCTGAAAATAAGATGAATTGCAATTGTTTGATGACTGAGAATATAGTTTGTTAGTTTTCAAGAAAGTTTATGGTCTATGCTTTAACATGTGAATAGCTTGTTATGTGATCATGAGAAGCTTTATGATACGATCTACTGTTATGATATATAATGATTCTAGAAAAATTGATTGAAATTATCATTGATCAAACTTGTGCACTTGCTAGCATTCAGACTTCACAAATTATTTCTTTTATCATTTACCTACTCTAGGACAAGCAGGAATTAAGCATGGGGATGCTGATACGTCTCCAGCGTATCTATAATTTATGAAGTATTCATGCCATGTTTATAATAATTTTATATGATTTTGGTATGATTTAATTAGAACTAACCCGGACTGACGATGTTTCCAGCAGAACTACTGTGGTGTCATTTTTGTGCAGAAATAAAAGTTCTCCGAATGAGCTGAAAATTTACAGAGAATATTTTTGGAAAATATAAAAAATACTGGAATGAAAATATATCGGAGAGGAGTCCCGAGGCAACCACAAGGGGGGGCCTAGGGCGCCCCCTGCCTTGTCATTACCTTGTGGGCCCCCTTGACTTGTCCCTGATGCCAACACCTCCTATAAATCCAAAAACCTCCAGAAATAAACCTAGATCGGGAGTTCCACTGCCCCAAGCCTCTGTAGCCACGAAAATCCAATCAGGATCCCATTTCGGCACCCTGCCGGAGGGGGAAACCATCACCGGTGGCCATCTTCATCATCCCGGCGATGTCCATGACAAGGAGGGAGTAGTTCACCCTCGGGGCTGAGGGTATGTTCCAGTAGCTATGTGTTTGATCTCACTCTCTGGTGTTTTTGAATTGGCACGATCTTGATGTACCGCGAGCTTTGTTATTATAGTTGGATCATATGGTATTTCTCCCCCTCTATCTTCTTGGGATGAACCAAGTCTTGCTCTTTGAGGTTTCGTTATGTTGGATTGAGTATTGGATTTGAGAACACTTGATGTATATCTCGTGATGGGATAGTTGTGGTGACAATGGGATGTTCTATTGATTCACATGATGTATGTTTTGGCACTCAACTCACGGATTCCCAAGGTGACATTAAGGTAATCTATGCATAGGGGTTGATGCACATTTTCATCCTACGTTCTCCGATAGAAACTTTGGAGTGATTCTTTGTTGCACATTGAGGGATTGTTATATGATCCAATTATGTTAACATTGTTGAGAGGACTTGCACTAGTGAAAGTATGAACCCTAGACCTTGTTTTCAAGCGTTGCAATACCGTTTTTTCTTACTTTTCTTACTAGTTACCTTGCAGTTTTTATATTTTCAGATTACAAAAACCTATATCTACTATCAATATTACACTTGCATCACCATCTCTTCGCCGAGCTAGTGCACCTATACAATTCACCATTGTATTGAGTGTGTTGGGGACACAAGAGACTCTTTGTTATTTGGTTGCAGGGTTGCTTGAGAGAGACCATCTTCATCCTACGCCTCCCACGGATTGATAAACCTTAGGTCAGGCACTTGAGGTAAATTTGCTACTGTCCTACAAAACTCTGCGCTTGGAGAGCCAACACGAGTCTACAAGAAGAAGGTTGCGTAGTAGACATCAGATGTCGTTTCGACCGTAGTCGGTCGAAAAGAAGGTTGTTTCCTCTGTACTGCGGTACGCCAGACCCTATTTCGGTTGTTCCGTCCAAGCTGGTTGGCTCCCATTGAACAAGATGCATTCCAATCCAGTCTGTTGTCTCCAGATGAACAAGACGTTGTTTCTTCGTTCCGACCCAGCCGGTTGGCTACCCGATGAACTAGACACCATTGCTGTCGTCTGTTGCCTCTCCATGTACACGATCCTTGGCCATACGTATGCGCGAGTAGGCGTTCGAGAACCCGCCTGTATGTATGTATGTGGCGATAGTTTTTGGCATGTGGATGTACGTATGTGTACATGGTTTAGAAGGGACTGTCTGAACTGCTACGTCGGGGGCTCTACTACGACATGTGCCGCTGCCTGCTTGGGCATGGTGCATCGTTGGAGAGAGACCGATCGACCAGTATGTACCACTACAAAATAAAGACACATCCATGACATTTTGGGCCAAACAAATTTTTTTTCTGTCATACATATGACACATCTATGACGATAATTGTGACAAAACCCAGTATCATCATAGATGTGGTGGGCTCCTACTTCTATGACAAAAAATCATGACAAAAAATGGGCTTTTCGTCCTGGGCGTGCCGGAGACACAGCTGCATGACATTCTTTGGGCCGTCCATGACGGAAAAAACCATGGTAGAAGCGAGGGGGAGAAAATTTTTGGGGAGTTCCCGGTTACGGTGGGATGTCGGGGGCCGAGCGATGCGCATTTCTCTCGTACACATCTATGATGATATTTTCTATCATGATATTTTGTCATAGAAGTAGGAGCCCACCACATCTATGATGATACCGGTTTTTTTCACAATTATCGTCATAGAAGTGTCATAAGCATGACAGAAAAAAATTGTTCAGGCCAAAATGTCATGGATGTGTCTTTTTTGTAGTGGCGGAGCCCCACGCACCCGGAGCACTGTGTGCCGGTGATATGTCTCCAACGGATCTATAATTTTTGATTGTTCCATGCTGTTTTGGACATTATTGGGCTTTATTATACACTTTTATTTTATTTTTGGGACTAACCTACTAACCGGAGCCCAACCCAGAATTGTTGTGTTTTGCCCATTTTAGGGTTTCGCAGAAAAAGAATATCAAATGGAGTCCAAACGGAATGAAACCTTCGGGAACGTCATTTTCGGAACGAACATGATCCAGACGACTTGGACCCTACGTCAAGACATCAACCAGGAGGCCACAAGGTAGGGGGGCGTGCCTACCCCCCCCCCCAGGCGCGCCCTCCACCCTCGTGGGCCCCCTGTTGCTCCACCGACGTATTCCTTCCTTCTATATATATATCTACGTACCCCCAAACTACCATAGTTATTAGCTAGATGGCTTCTTCTCTCTTTTTGCATCTCAATACAAAGTTCTCCCCCTCTCTTGTGGAGATCTATTTGATGTAATCTTCTTTTGCAGTGTGTTTGTTGAGACGAATTGTGGGTTTATGATCAAGTTTATCTATGAACAATATTTGAATCTTCTCTGAATTCTTTTATGTATGATTGGTTATCTTTGCAAGTCTCTTCGAATTATCAGTTTGGTTTGGCCTACTAGATTGATCTTTCTTGCAATTGGAGAAGTGCTTAGCTTTGGGTTCAATCTTGTGGTGTCCTTTCCCAGTGACAGTAGGGGCAGCAAGGCACATATTGTATTGTTGCCATCGAGGATAACAAGATGGGGTTTTCATCATATTGCATGAGTTTATCCCTCTACATCATGTCATCTTGCTTAAAGCATTACTCTGTTCTCTTGAACTTAATACTCTAGATGCATGCTGGATAGCGGTCGATGTGTGGAGTAATAGTAGTAGATGCAGGCAGGAGTCGGTCTACTTGTCTCGGACGTGATGCCTATATACATGATCATACCTAGATATTCTCAAAACTATGCTCAATTCTGTCAATTGCTCAACAGTAATTTGTCTACCCACCGTGAATACTTATGCTCTCGAGAGAAGCCACTAGTGAAACCTATGGCCCACGGGTCTATCTTCTATCATATTAATCTTCCAATACTTATTTATTTCCTTTGCCTTTTTTACTTTTTATATTTATCATAAAAATACCAAAGATATTATCTTATCATATCTATCAGATCTCACTCTCGTAAGTGACCGTGTAGGGATTTACAACCCCTTATCGCGTTGGTTGCGAGGATTTATTTTTTTGTGTAGGTGCGAGGGACTCATGCGTGGGCTTCTACTGGATTGATACCTTGGTTCTCAAAAACTGAGGGAAATACTTATGCTACTTTGCTGCATCACTCTTTCCTCTTCAAGGGAAAACCAACGCAAGTGCTCAAGAGGTAGCAAGAAGGATTTCTAGCGCCGTTGCCGAGGGGAATTTCTTGGGTAGCCACACTTTTGATTCCTATAATGCTATGATAGATTTGTTTGGCTCACCCCCTCTTTTGGTTAATGGAACTATGTTAACTTTGGAGCATGTAATGCAAAAACTTGAAATTATTGAAAATGAAGTTGCTACCTTAGAGTTAATTGAAAATTTCGATGAAAAGATCCACAACCAAATTACTCAATATGGATCTAAAGTAGGAGTCACGTTGAAAAATATTAAGGAGAAGGAACCCATAGTAAATGAAAGAATAAATCATGATTCCGCTAGAATCGATAAACTTGAGGGTATCATTACCAATTTAGGGACCACTTTTTCTTCCATAAAGAATACTCGAAATCCTCCAACTAAAATTGCCGACCTTATGTATGTTCCTAAAAATAAAGGTCAATATTGTAGCAAAGAAACTGCGCATCTCAAATCTATAAGTATTCATTCTAATTTTTTTACTATCATTAAGGAACCATTTGCTACTAATGACTTTTTCAATTTTGTGCCTAAAAGTTTGATTATTGATAAAAGGAAAGAAACTCCTAAGGGTGATAGATGTCTCATTAAAGAATTGCCTACCAAAGATGGCAATACCTAGATCTATCCTTGCTTTTATGCCTAGCTAGGGGCATTAAACGATAGCGCTTGTTGGGAGGCAACCCAATTTTATTTTTATTCCTTGCTTTTTGCTCCTGTTTAGTAATAAATAATTTATATAGCCTTTTTTTGTTGTGTTTTTGTTTTTACTTAGTATTTGTGCCAAGTAGAACCGTTGGGAAGACTTGGGGAAAGTCTTTTTAATATTGCTGTAAAAAACAGACACTTTAGCGCTCACGAGAATTGCTGCCATTTTTATTTGTAAGGTGATATTTAGTTAATTATTTATGAAGATGATTAATAGATAAATTCCTCACATCCATCAATTTATTTTAGAATTTTTGGGGTTCCAGATCTTGCGTTAGCTACATATTACTACAGACTGTTCTGTTTTGGACAGATTCTGTTTTTCATGTGTTGTTTGCTTCTTTTGATGAATCTATGGCTAGTAAAACAGTATATAAACCATAGAGAAGTTGTAATACAGTAGGTTTAACACCAATATAAATAAATAATGAGTTCACTACAGTACCTTGAAGTGGTTTTTTGTTTTCTTTCGCTAACGGAGCTCATGAGATTTTCTACTTTACGTTTTGTGTTGGTGAAGTTTTCAAGTTTTTGGGTGAAAGATTTGATGGATTATGGAACAAGGAGTGGCAAGAGCCTAAGCTTGGGGATGCCCATGGAACCCCAAGATAATCTAAGGACACCTAAAAGCCAAAGCTTGGGGATGCCCCAGAAGGCATCCCCTCTTTCGTCTACTTCCATCGGTAACTTTACATGGAGCTATATTTTTATTCGCCACATGATATGTGTTTTGCTTGGAGCGTCTTGTATTATTTGATTCTTTGCTTTTTAGTTTACCACAATCATCCTTGCTGTAAACACCTTTTGAGAGAAACACACATGATTCGGAAATTATTAGAATATTCTATGTGCTTCACTTATATCTTTTGAGTTATATAGTTTTGCTCTAGTACTTCACTTATATCTTTTAGAGCACGGTGGTGGTTTTGTTTTAGAGAAAGTATTATTCTCTCATGATTCACATAGATTATTTTGAGAGTCTTAAATAGCATGGTAATTTACTTAAATAATTCTAATATGCTAGGTATTCAAGACTAGTAAAAACTTTCTTATGAGTGTATTGAATACTAAGAGAAGTTTTGATGCTTGATGATTGTTTTGAGACATGGAGGTAGTGATACCAAAGTTGTGCTAGTTGAGTAGTTGTGAATTTGAAAAATACTTGTGTTGAAGTTTGCAAGTCCCGTAGCATGCACCTATGGTAAACGTTATGTAACAAATTTGAAACATGAGGTGTTCTTTGAGTGTCCTCCTTATGAGTGGCGGTCGGGGACGAGCGATGGTCTTTTCCTACCAATCTATCCCTCTAGCAACCAACGAGCGATGGTCGGGGACGAGCGTAGTGCTTGGTTTTTGATGACTTGTAGATTTTTGCAATAAGTATGTGAGTTCTTTATGACTAATGTTGAGTCCCTGGATTATACGCACTCTCACCCTTCCATCATTGCTAGCCTCTTCGGTACCGTGCATTGCCCCTTTCTCACATTGAGAGTTGGTGCAAACTTCACCGGTGCATCCAAACCCCGTGATATGATACACTCTTCCACATATAAACCTCCTTATATCTTCCTCAAAACAGCCACCATACCTACATATTATGGCATTTCCATAGCCATTCCAAGATATATTGCCATGCAACTTTCCACTGTTCCGTTTATCATGACACTTTCATCATTGTCATATTGCTTTGCATGATCATGTAGTTGACATAGTATTTGTGGCAAAGCCGCCATTCATAATCCTTTCATACATGTCACTCTTGATTCATTGCATATCCCGGTACACCGCCGGAGGCATTCATCTAGAGTCATACATTGTTCTAGTATCGAGTTGTAATCATTGAGTTCTAAATTAATAGAAGTGTGATGATCATCATTTTCTAGGGCATTGTCCCAAGTGAGGAAAAAAAGAGAAAGGCCATAAAAAAGAGAAGGCCCAAAAAATGAGACAAAATGAGAGAAGGGACAATGTTACTATCCTTTTTACCACACTTGTGCTTCAAAGTAGCACCATAATATTCATGATAAAGAGTCTTTGTTTTGTCACTTTCATATACTAGTGGGAAATTTTCATTATAGAACTTGGATTGTATATTTCAACAATGAGCAAGAAAGTTGGATGCACACCCACTTAGTTTGTTTTGTTGAGCTTTCATATATTTATAGCTCTAGTGCATCCGTTGCATAGCAATCCCTACTCCTTGCATTAACATCAAATGATGGGCATCTCCATAACTCATTGATTAGCCTCGTTGATGTGAGACTTTCTCCCTTTCCACATAACCCCCATCATTATTCTACTCCACCCATATTGCTATATCCATGGCTCACGCTCATCTATTGTGTGAAGCTTGAAAAAGTTTGAGATTACTAAAGTATGAAACAATTGCTTGTCTTGTCATCGGGGTTGTGCATGATGAGAGAATTCTTGTGTGACAGAAATGAAGCATGACTAGGCTATATGATTTTGTAGGGATGAACTTTCTTTGGCCATGTTTTTTTGAGAGGACATAATTTCTTAGTTAGTATGCTTGAAGTATTATTATTTTTATGTCAATATTGAACTTTTATCTTGAATCTTTCGGATCTGTATATTCATACCACAATTAAGAAGAATTACATTGTAAATATGCCAAGTAGCATTCCACATCAAAAATTCTGTTTTTATCATTTACCTACTTGAGGACGAGCATGAATTAAGCTTGGGGATGCTTGATACTTCTCCAACGTATCTATAATTTTTGATTGTCCCGTGCTATATTATATTCTGTTTTGGAGATTATTGGGCTTTATTATATACTTTTATATTATTTTTGTGACTAACCTACTAACCGGAGGCCCGACCCAGAATTGTTGTTTTTTGCCTATTTTAGGGTTTCACAGAAAAAGAATATCAAACGGAGTCCAAACGGAATGAAACCTTCGGGAACGTGATTTTCGGAACGAACATGATCCAGACGACTTGGACCCTACGTCAAGACATCAACCAGGAGGCCACGAGGTAGGGGGGCACGCCTACCCCCCACCCCCCAGGAGGGACCTCCACCCTCGTGGGCCCCCTATTGCTCCATCGACGTACTCCTTCCTCCTATATATATCTACATACCCCAAACTACCAGATACGGAGCCAAAACCCTAATTTCACTGCCGTAACTTTTTGTATCCACGAGATCCCATCTTGGGGCCTGTTCCGGAGCTCCGCCGGAGGGGGCATCGATCACAGAGGGCTTCTACATCAACACCATAGCCCCTCCGATGAAGTCTGAGTACATTACCTCAGACCTAATGGTCCATAGTTATTAGCTAGATGGCTTCTTCTATCTTTTTAGATCTCAATACAAAGTTCTCCCCCTCTCTTGTGGAGATCTATTCGATGTAATCTTCTTTTGCGGTGTGTTTGTTGAGATCGATGAATTGTGGGTTCATGATCAAGTTTATCTATGAACAATATTTGGATCTTCTGTGAATTCTTTTATGTATGATTGGTTATCTTTGCAAGTCTCCTCGAATTATCAGTTTGGTTTGGCCTACTGATACGTCCATTTTGCATAATGATTTTATATCGATATTTATTGCATTATGGGTTGTTATGACACATTATGTCACAATACTTATGCCTATTCTCTCTTCTTTTACAAGGTTTACATAAAGAGGGAGAATGCCGACAGCTGGGATTCTGGGCTGGAAAAGGAGCAAATATTAGAGACCTATTCTGCATAGCTCCAAAAGTGTTGAAACTTCATGGAAGTCATTTTCAGAATATAAAAAAATACTGAGCACAAGAAGTTCACCAAGGGGGCCACACCCTGCCCATGTGGGTGGGGCGCGCCCTACCCCCCTAGGCACGCCCCCTTCCTCGTTGGCCCCCTGGTGGCCCTCCGATGCCCATCTTCTGCTATATGGAGTCTTTCGATGAGGAAAAAATCATAAGCCATCTTTCCGGACGAGACTCCGCCGCCACGAGGCGGAACCAATCCAGGGCTATGGTAGAGCTGTTCTACTGGGGAAACTTCCCTCCGGGAGGGGGAAATCATCGCCATCGTCATCACCAATGATCCTCTCATTGGGAGGGGGTCAATCTCCATCAACATCTTCACCAACGCCATCTCAACTCAAACACTAGTTCATCTCTTGTATCCAATTCTTCTCTCCAAGTCTGGGATTGGTACTTGTGGGTTGCTAGTAGTGTTAATTACTCCTTGTAGTTGATGCTAGTTGGTTTACTTGGTGGAAGATCATATGTTCAGATCCTATATGCATAGTAATACCCCTCTGATTATGAACATGAATATGCTTTGTGAGTAGTTCCGTTTGTTCCTGAGGACATGGGAGAAGTCTTGCTATTGGTAGTCATGTGAATTTGGTATTTGTTCGATATTTTGATGAGATGTATGTTGTCTCTCCTCTAGTGGTCTTATGTGAACGTCGACTACATGACACTTCACCATTATTTGGGCCTAGAGGAAGGCATTGGGAAGTAATAAGTAGATGATTGGTTGCTAGAGTGATAGAAGCTTAAACCCTAGTTTATGCGTTGCTTCGTAAGGGGCTGATTTGGATCCATATGTTTCGTGCTATGGTTAGGTTTACCTTAATACTTTTATTGTATTTGCGGATGCTTGCAATAGAGGTCAATCATAAGTGGGATGCTTGTCCAAGTAAGGACAGTACCCAAGCACCGGTCCACCCACATACCAAATTATCAAAGTACCGAACGCGAATCATATGATCGTGATGAAACCTAGCTTGACGATAATTCCCATGTGTCCTCGGGAGCGCTTTTCTCTATATAAGAATTTTTCCAGGCTTGTCCTTTGCTACAAAAAGTATTGGGCCACCTTGCTGCACTTTACTTACTTTTTTTACTTGTTTCTCGTTACCAATTATCTTATCACAAAACTATCTGTTACCTATAATTTCAGTGCTTGCAGAGAATACCTTGCTGAAAACCGCTTATCATTTCCTTCTGCTCCTCATTGGGTTCGACACTCTTACTTATCGAAAGGACTACAATAGATCCCTATAATTGTGGGTCATCAAGACTCTTTTCTGGTGCCGTTTCCGGGGAGTGAAGCGCCTTTGGTAGGTGGAATTTGGTAAGGAAAAATTTATATAGTGTGCTAAAATTTACTGTCACTTGTTACTATGGAAAGTAATCCTCTAGGGGCTTGTTCGGGGTATCTTCACCCCGACCAGTAGAGCAAAGCGTTGCTCCTCAACCTACTGAACCTACTGAAAATGAAAATGTCTGCTTCGAAATTCCTTCAGGTATGTTAGAAAAACTTCTAGCTAATCCGTTTGCAGGAGATGGAAGAAAGCATCCTGATGAGCACCTAATATATGTGGATGAAGTTTGTGGATTATTTAAGCTTGCAGGTGTGCCCGGTGATTTTGTTAAGAAGAAGGTCTTCCCTTTATCTTTGAACGGAGATGCATTGACATGGTATAGGCTATGTGATGATACGGGGTCATGGAGCTACAAACGATTGAAATTGGAATTTCATCAGAAGTTTTATCCTATGCATCTTGTTCATCGCGATCGCAATTATATATATAATTTCTGGCCTCGCGAAGGAGAAAGCATCGCTCAAGCTTGGGGAGGCTTAAATCAATGTTATATTCATGCCCCAATCATGAGCTCTCAAGAGAAATGATTATTCAAAAAATTTATGCTCGGCTTTCTGATAACAATCGCACCATGCTTGATACTTCTTGTGTCGACTCTTTTATGATGAAGACTATTGAATTCAAATGGGATTTATTGGAAAGAATTAAACACAACTCTGAAGATTGGGATCTCGACGAAGGTAAGGAGTCAGGTATGACACCTATGTTTGATTGTGTTAAATCTTTTATGGATACCGATGTTTTCCGTAAGTTTAGCACTAAATATGGACTTGATTCTGAGATAGTAGCTTCTTTTTGTGAGTCTTTTGCTGCTCATATTGATCTCTCTAAGGAGAAGTGGTTTAAATATCATCCTCCCATAGAAGTAAAAGTAGCTGAACCTATTAAAGTTGAAGAAAAGACTATCACTTATAATGATCCTATTGTTCCTACTGCTTATGTTGAGAAACCACATTTTCCTGTTAGGATAAAGGATCATGCTAAAGCTTCAACTGTGGTTCGTAAAAGCAATATTAGAACCTATACACCCCCTGAGCAAGTTAAAGTTGAACCTAATATTGCTATTGTTAAAGATCTCTTGTCTGATAATATTGATGGGCATGTTATTTATTTCTATGATGAAACTGCTAGAATTGCTAAACCTTGTACTAAAGATAAACCTAGACCTGTGGTAGGCATGCCTGTTATTTCTGTTAAAATAGGAGATCATTGTTATCATGGATTATGTGATATGGCTGCTAGTGCTAGTGCTAGTGCAATACCCATTGGCTTATACAAGAAATTGTGCATGATATTGCACATGCTGAGTTAGAAGATATTGATCTCACAATTAAACTTGCCAATAGAGATACTATTTCACCAATGGGAATTGTTAGAGATGTTGAAGTCTTGTGTGGGAAAACTAAATATCCTGCTGATTTTCTTGTTCTTGGCTCCCCACAAGATAGCTTCTGTCCCATTATTTTTGGTACACCCTTCCTGAACACAGTTAATGCTAAGATAGATTGCAAAAAGGATGTTGTTACTATTGGTTTAGGTGATATGTCTCATGAATTTAATTTCTCTAAACTTCGTAGACAACACCGTGAAGACAAATTTCCTAGTAAAGATGAAATTATTGGTCTTGCTTCTATTGCCATGCCTCCAAGTGATCCTTTAGAACAATATTTGCTAGACCATGAAAATGATATGTTTATGAATGAAAGAAGGGAAATAGATGAAGTATTCTTTAAGAAGGAACCCATCCCGAAACACAATTATTTTCCTGTTGAAATCCTAGGGGATCCTCCTCCACCGAAGGGTGATCCTGTGTTTTAGCTCAAACCGTTACCTTATACTCTTAAATATGCTTATCTTGATGAGAAAAAGATATATCTTGTTATTATTAGTACTAACCTTTCAGAGCATGAAGAAGAGAGATTATTGAAAACTCTAAAGAAGCATCGTGCTTCTATTGGATATACTGTTGATGATCTTAAGGGCATTAGTCCCACTCTGTGTCAACACAAAATAAATTTGGAGGAAGATGCCAAACCGATTCATGATCATCAACGACGGCTGAATCCTAAGATGAACGAAGTGGTAAGAATGGAAATACTAAAACTTCTTGAGGCAGGTATAATTTATCCCGTTGCTGATAGTCAGTGGGTAAGTCATGTCCATTGTGTCCCTAAGAAGGGAGGTATTACTGTCGTTCCTAATGATAAAGATGAGTTGACCCCGCAAAGAATTATTACATGTTATAGGGTGGTAATTGATTTCCGCAAATTAAATAAAGCTACTAAAAAGATCATTACCACTTACCTTTTATCGATCGAATGCTAGAAAGATTATCCAAACATACTCATTTTTGCTTTCTAGATGGTTATTCCGGTTTCTCTCAAATACCTGTGTCAGCCAATGATCAATCAAAGACTACTTTTACTTGCCCTATTGGTACTTTTGCTTATAGATGTATGCCTTTTGGTTTATGTAATGCACCTGCTACCTTTCAAATATGCATGATGGCTATATTCTCCAACTTTTTTGAAAAGATTTGTGAGGTTTTCATGGACGATTTTTCCGTCTATGGATCCTCTTTTGATGATTGCTTAAGCAACCTTGACCGAGTTTTGCAGCGATGTGAAGAAACTAATCTTGTCTTGAATTGGGAAAAGTGCCACTTTATGGTTAATGAAGGTATTGTCTTGGGGCATAAATTTTCTGAAAGAGGTATTGAAGTTGATAAAGCCAAGGTTGATGCTATTGAAAAGATGCCATGTCCCAAGGACATCAAAGGTATAAGTAGTTTCCTTGGTCATGCCAATTTTTATATGACGTTCATTAAGGACTTCTCAAAAATTTCGTGGCCTCTGACTAATTTATTACAAAAAGATATACCATTTGTTTTTGATGATGATTGTGTATAAGCATTTGAAATACTTAAGAAAGCATTGATCTCTGCACCTATTGTTCAGCCACCTGATTGGAACTTACCTTTTGAAATTATGTGTGATGCTAGTGATTATGCTGTAGGTGCTGTTCTAGGGTAAAGAGTTGATAAGAAATTAAATGTTATTCAATATGCTAGTAAGACTCTAGATAATGCCCAGAGAAATTATGCTACTACTGAAAAAGAATTCTTAGCAGTTGTCTTTGCTTGTGATAAGTTCAGACCTTATATTGTTGATTCTAAAGTAACTATTCACGCAGATCATGCTGCTATTAAATATCTTATGGAAAAGAAAGATGCTAAGCCTAGACTTATTTGATGGGTTCTCTTGCTACAAGAATTTGATTTGCATATTGTTGATAGAAAAGGAGCTAAGAACCCCGTTGCAAACAACTTGTCTAGGTTAGAGAATGTTCTTGATGACCCACTACCTATTGATGATAGCTTTCCTGATGAACAATTAAATGTCATAAATGCTTCTCGTGCTGCTCCATGGTATGTTGATTATGCTAATTATATTGTTGCTAAATTTATACCACCTAGTTTCACATAGCAACAAAAGAAAGAGTTTTTCTATGGTTTGAGGCATTACTTTTGGGATGACCCACACCTTTATAAAGAAGGAGTAGATGGTGTTATTAGACATTGTGTACCTGAGCATGAATAGGAACAGATCCTATGCAAGTGTCATTCCGAGGCTTATGGAGGACACCACACTAGAGAAAGAATGGCACATAAGGTATTGCAATCCGGTTTTTATTGGCCTACTCTCTTCAAGGATGCCCGTAAGTTTGTCTTATCTTGTGATGAATGTCAAAGAATTGGTAATATTAGTAGACGTCAAGAAATGCCTATGAATTATTCACTTGTTATTGAACCATTTGATGTTTGGGGCTTTGATTATATGGGACCTTTTCCCACCTCTAATGGATATACACATATTTTAGTTGCTCTTGATTACGTTACTAAGTGGGTAGAAGCTATTCCAACTAGTAGTGATGATCATAACACCTCTATTAAGATGCTTAAAGAAGTTATTTTTCCAAGGTTTGGAGTCCCTAGATATTTAATGATTGATGGTGGTTCACATTTTATTCATGATGCTTTCCATAAAATGCTTGCTAAGTATGATGTTAATCATAGAATTGCATCTCCTTATCACCCATAGTCTAGTGGTCAAGTAGAATTGAGTAATAGAGAACTCAAATTAATTTTGCAAAAGACTGTCAATAGATCCAGAGAGAATTGGTCCAAGAAACTTGATGATGCATTATGGGCCTATAGAACTGCATATAAAAATCATATGGGTATGTCTCCTTATAAAATGGTTTATGGAAAAGCATGTCACTTACCTCTCGAACTAGAACATAAGGCTTATTGGGCTATTAAAGAGCTCAACTATGATTTCAAACTTGCCGGTGAGAAGAGTTTATTTGACATTAGCTCACTAGATGAATGGAGAACCCAAGCCTATGAGAATGCCAAATTATTTAAAGAAAAAGTCAAAATATGGCATGACAAAAGAATACTAAAGCGTGAGTTTAATGTAGGTGATTATGTATTATTATACAACTCTCATTTAAGATTTTTTGTAGGAAAACTTCTCTCTAAATGGGAAGGTCCTTATGTTATGGAGGAGGTCTATCGTTCCGGTGCCATAGAAATCAATGACTTCGAAGGCACAAATCCGAAGGTGGTGAACGGTCAAAGAATTAAACACTATATCTCAGGTAATCCTATAAATGTTGAAACCAATGTTATTGAAGCCGTAACCCCGGAGGAATACATAAGGGACACTTTTCGGAACATTTCAGACTCTGAAATGGAATAGGTATGTGGTACGGTAAGTAAACCGACTCCAAAACAGTTCTGATGGCAATTTTCTTCCGTTTTGGAATATTTAGAAAAATAGAAAAATAAGAAGCAGTCCGGCAAGGACACGAGGGCTCCACAAGGGTGGAGGGCGCACCCTACCCCCTGGGCGCGCCCCCCTACCTCGTGTGCTCTCCGGACTCCGTTTTCTTGCACGTTACGTATTTTGGTCGGTAAAAATTCATTATATAATCTCCCGAAGGTTTTGACCACAGTATCACGCAAAAATCTCCTGATCTTGTTTTGAGTCGTTTCTGCTGCAGATTAGAGCAATATGTCATCCCATGATTCGGAAGGAGAAAGCTATGTGGCTGATTATCTTGTAGACCCTAAGGTCTATGTTGACGTGGAGCACTGTGGTTGGACTACGGAAGAAGAAGAGGACTATGAACCCAAGGGAAGGGAGGAGACGAGCTCAGATGAAGATGAAGTCCCATTACCCTAACCTGGGGACATGCATGTGGAGTTCAAAAAGTCAAGCCTCCCTGATAGAGCAAAGAAACCTAACATCAAGTTTATCCCTTTTCGCCTCTTGCAGGAAAACAAAAAGGAATTATGCAAGAAGATATTAAACCTTGAGCAGGAGATCAATGACCTAAGGGATAAAAATTCTATCCTCAAGCGCAAATTAAGGAAGAAGCCTACGCCATCAACAAAACCAACACTCTCTTCACCAACAAAAAGGAGACATAATCACATGGGTATGGGCACTCCCCGTGGCAACTGCCAAGCTTGGGGGAGTGCCCCGGTATCGTATCACCATCACTTTTATCTTTATCATTTTTCTTAGTTCGATCCTTTTGATAATACCTTGATCTAGTAGAATAAAAGCTTTTAGTATGATCTAGTTGTGAGTTTTTCTTTATGATCCTTCTATGTAATCGAGTCCGTGAACTATATATAATAAAGATTAGTGTTGAGTCAAGGGCTTGATTATTTTTCCATGATCTTGAGTGAATAAAAGAAAAGAGAAAGAATAAAAGAATAAAAGAGATCATATGGATCTTATGGAGAGTAATGAGCTTTGAGAGTTGACAAACATAGTTTTTGTCATCATTGCAATTAATAGGAAGTAATAAAGAAAGAGAGGTCTTCACATAAAAATATACTATCTTGGACATCTTTTATGATTGTGAGCAGTGATTAAAATATGACATGCTAAAGAGTTGACGTTGGACAAGGAAGACAATGTAATGGGTTATGTTTTCTTACATCTGAGATAAATTATATTGTCATGGATCATCCAACATGATTGAGCTTGCCTTTCCCCCTCATGCTAGCCAAATTCTTTGCACCAAGTAGAGATACTACTTGTGCTTCCAAACACCCTTAAACCAGTTTTGCCATGAGAGTCCACCATACCTACCTATGGATTGAGTAAGATCCTCCAAGTAAGTTGTCATCGGTGCAAGCAATAAAAATTGCTCTCTAAATATGTATGACTTATTAGTGTGGGAGAAAATAAGCTTTATACGATCGTGTGATATGGAAGAAATAAAAGCGACGGACTGCATAATAAAGGTCCATATCACAAGTGGCAATATAAAGTGACGTTCTTTCACATTAAGATTTTGTGTATCCAACCATAAAACCGCATGACAACATCTGCTTCCCTCTGCGAAGGGCCTATCTTTTACTTTTATCTCCTACCTGGCATAAGAGTCATGGTGATTTTCACCCTTCCTTTTTAAATTTTATCTTTTGGCAAGCACAACATGTTGGAAAGATCCTGGTATATATGGCTAATTGGATGTGAGTTTTCATGAACTATTATTGTTGACATTACCCTTGAGGTAAAACGTTGGGAGGCCAAATTATAAGCCCCTATCTTTCTCTGTGTCCGATTAAAACTCCATACACATAAGTATTGCGTGAGTGTCAGCAACTATGGAAGACTATATGATACTTGAGTATGTGGACTTGCTGAAAAGCTCCTATATATTGACTCTTTCCTATGTTATGATAAATTGCAATTGCTCCAATGACTGAGATTATAGTTTGTTAGTTTTCAATGAAGTTTATGATTCATACTTGAAATTGTGATTGAATTGTTACTTTGGCATAAGAGATCATATGACAACAATCATATAAGTTACTGATCTAAGAATGATCATGATGCCCTCATGTCCGTATTTTATTTTTATCGACACCTCTATATCTAAACATGTGGACATATTTTTCGATCTCGGCTTTCGCTTGAGGACAAGCAAGGTCTAAGCTTGGGGGAGTTGATACGTCCATTTTGCATCATGCTTTTATATCGATATTTATTGCATTATGGGCTATTATTACACATTATGTCACAATACTTAGGCCTATTCTCTCTTATTTTATAAGGTTTACATAAAGAGGGAGAATGCCGGCAGCTGGGATTTTGGGCTGGAAAAGGAGCAAATATTAGAGACCTATTCTTCACAGCTACAAAAGTCCTGAAACTTCACGGTAGTCATTTTCAGAATATATAAAAAATATTGAGCGCAAGAAGTTCACCAGGGGGCCACACCCTGCCCACGAGGGTGGGGGCGCGCCCTACCCCCCTGGGCGCGCCCCCTACCTCGTGGGCCCCCTGGTGGCCCTCCGATGCCCATCTTCTGCTATATGGAGTCTTTCGATGAGGAAAAAATCATAAGCCATCTTTTCGGACGAGACTCCGCCGCCACTAGGTGGAACCAATCTAGGGCTTTGGCAGAGCTGTTCTGCCGGGGAAACTTCCCTCCGGGAGGGGGAAATCATCGCCATCGTCATCACCAACGGTCCTCTCATCAGGAGGGGGTCAATCTCCATCAACATCTTCACCAGCACCATCTCATCTCAAACCCTAGTTCATCTCTTGTATCTAATTCTTGTCTCCAAGTCTGGGATTGGTACCTGTGGGTTGCTAGTAGTGTTAATTACTCCTTGTAGTTGATGCTAGTTGGTTTACTTGGTGGAAGATCATATGTTCAGATCCTATATGCATATTAATACCCCTCTGATTATGAACATGAATATGCTTTGTGAGTAGTTACGTTTGTTCCTGAGGACATGGGAGAAGTCTTGCTATTAGTAGTCATGTGAATTTGGTATTCGTTCGATATTTTGATGAGATGTATGTTGTCTCTCCTCTAGTGGTGTTATGTGAACGTCAACTACATGACACTTCACCATTATTTGGGCCTAGAGGAAGGCATTGGGAAGTAATAAGTAGATGATGGGTTGCTAGAGCGACAGAAGCTTAAACCCTAGTTTATGCGTTGCTTCGTAAGGGGCTGATTTGGATCCATATGTTTCATGCTATGGTTAGGTTTACCTTAATACTTTTGTTGTAGTTGCGTATGCTTGCAATAGAGGTTAATCATAAGTGGGATGCTTGTCCAAGTAAGGGTAGCACCCAAGCACCGGTCCACCCACATATCAAATTATCAAAGTACCGAACGTGAATCATATGAACGTGATGAAAACTAGCTTGATGATATTCCCATGTGTCCTCGGGAGTGCTTTACATCATATAAGAGTTTGTCCAGGCTTGTCCTTTGCTACAAAAAGGATTGGGCCACCTTGCTGCACCTTATTTACTTTTGTTACTTGTTGCTCGTTACAAATTATCTTATCACAAAACTATCTGTTACCACTTATTTCAGTACTTGCAGAGAATACCTTGCTGGAAACCGCTAATCATTTCCTTCTCCTCCTCGTTGGGTTCGACACTCTTACTTATCGAAAGGACTACGATAGATCCCCTATACTTGTGGGTCATCACCTACTAGATTGATCTTTCTTGCAATGGGAGAAGGAGTTTATCCCTCTACATCATGTCATCATCTTGCTTAAAGCGTTACTTTATTCTCTTGAACTTAATACTCTAAATGCATGATGGATAGCGGTCGATGTGTGGAGTAATAGTAGTAGATGCAGGTAGGAGTCCGTCTACTTGTCTCAGACGTGATGCCTATATACATGATCATACCTAGATATTCTCATAACTATGCTCAATTCTGTGAATTGCTCAACAGTAATTTGTCTACCCACCGTGAATACTTATGCTCTCGAGAGAAGCCACTAGTGAAACCTATGGCCCCCGGGTCCATCTTCTATCATATTAATCTTCCAATACTTATTTATTTCCTTTGCTTTTTTTACTTTGCATCTTTATCATAAAAATACCAAAAATATTATCTTATCATATCTATCAGATCTCACTCTCGTAAGTGACCATGTAGGGATTGACAACCCCTTCTCGCGTTGGTTGCAAGGATTTATTTGTTTGTGTAGGTGCGAGGGACTCATGCGTGGCCTCCTACTGGATTGATACCTTGGTTCTCAAAAACCGAGGGAAATACTTACGCTACTTTGCTGCATCACCCTTTCCTCTTTAAGGGAAAACCAATGCAAGTGCCCAAGAGGTAGCAGCCGGCGACCAGCCGCAGAGAGAATAAGTGGCGGAGCAGCACCACTGAGGGGACGATGCCCATGAAGGCCTCACACAAGAATGCGACAGCGAAAAGGAGGATAATGGACTCTGGGTCAAGATGCAGCGTGTTGACCTGGTAGTGAGAGAGCACGACATTGAAGAAGTCTAAGAACGGCGGCAGCAAGCTAGGGAAGAGGCAAAGAAGGTGAAGGGCGATGGTGGTGGCTTCCAAATCGATAGAGGCCTAAGAGGTGGGCCAGACCTTCGTCTCCTTCCACTCGTTGGAGTCCGCCGTGATCACAGGTAAGATCTTGTCCATCCCTTCATGCTTGAGCATGGTGGACCAGCCCAGGGCAGGTTCCGACCATGGTTGGCTGTCCGCCATCGCCACGGCCCTAATCATCTTCCTCCCGTGAGCCATGGCGATTTGACAAACCCGAGGTGGCGCAAGATCCGCCGGGCGAGGTGCGAGCTTGCTTGAGAAGGGAGGGGCGGTGGAAGGCCGCGCAGCAGAGCAATGATGGCCTGGCGGCATGCATGACCAGGCTTTTTGTCAGCCTGGGCAATTGCCGAGGCGACATGGGGAAGTGGGGGCGTCTGCATACCATCATTCGCCACGCGTCAAGCCTATCCCACAGGCAGATGGAGCCCGCGTCACTTCGCCCTCCCTTCGTTGCCTTCGCCTCAAAGCTAGCCCGAGCGCGCTGTGGGCCCGGGCGCTACTGTCGTCATTCTGCGAATGGGGGTACGCAGACCCGTATGCCTACGAGCCAGCATGTGGCTTCATCGACGGATCGGTGCGGCCCAACTCCAAGGCTTCACGAGCAAGACCCTCACAAGGGTCCCCGCCTCACAAGGTGAACGACACCAAGCCCTCCCAAAGAGCAGCCCCCGAGGCTGCTCATGAGGAGCGGATATCTCTAGGAAAGCATCCCAACTCATGAGGCTCGCGATGACGTGAGCCATGATTACCAAGGCCAGGCGGGCGTTAGCGGGCTCAGGAGACGACAATTTCCTCTTTGGTGCTAAGGAGGCAAGGACGTACACGGGTTCGCAAGGAATCTCCCAAAGGTTTCCATTCTGGTGCAACAAGATCAAGACCACGAGCTTGGCAGGACGGAGGTCATCACTGAGCTCACCGCTGCATCATGACCAGAAGCTTTGCGGGCAAAGACCACCTTTAGTTGGGATAGGGTGTACTCATGTCCCATATCAAATTGGCCATTGTGGTATCACTTCCTGCCTAAGCTACAAGGTAAGAGGACCAAGTCCACTATAAATATAGGCTAGTCTCCACTGTAGAAGAGGACAGACCAATCCCTGGCCATTGAGCTCTCTCGAGGCAGCTCGCACCTCTACTAGTTCATACTCATCCTCCTCACAGGGCAATCTACCACAAAGTAGGACTAGAGTTTTACACCGCAAGGTGGCCCGAACTTGGGTAAAACAATGTGTCCACTTCTTCTTCCCACTTGCTCGAACCCGATGAGGCAAAGCCATGAGGTACTGAGCAGTGAGCTATAGCTAGGAGAGACCCTCCGCACATGCCCCAGAGTTCAAACCTTGTTTGGGTCCGAGGAGCCCCATCTCCGACAATTTTGATAAGAGTAAACATAGATCTGATGTGTACAAAATGGATGCCAATAGAAAATAAGCTGCAAAGTGATGGTACATAAACAACTAGCTGGCAGTATAAGTGCAGTGATAAAGGACAACAGATACTTACAAGAACAATGTAGAGCTAAACTTCTTCATAAGCATTGGGTTTATGCTACATTAATGTAAGCATTAATATAGATCTGATAATTAGGAGAGAACGGTGGATATGCAGGTTATCATGCACACTAATGTCACATAATCAACTAGGTATGAATGTAAGTATAGTGATACAAGACAACAGGTACTAACAAGAGCAAAGCAACGAACAACATAGTTGCGATATCCAAGGTTTTGTGACACTGGTTCTATCACCAATATAAGTGGGGTGTTGTCTGATTTCTGCGGTACCACCACCTTTTTCAAGGACATTGCTACTACTCCTTCAGGTTCCGCAATCACTCTCTTCCTTTTGGATGTCTGATACACAAGAACAATATTTGAATGGTAAAACATGGCATGATGACAAATGGAATGTGTATTGATACTGGGTGGCCATGGCAACTTCAGATATATGATGAGTAAACTAAGCAGATGGCAGTGCAAAGAAGCAGAAGAAATGCAAGCCAGCTTGCACATGTTACGTGCAACCAATAAAACCTTGCCAAATTAAAAATGGCACCTTGTAGGGTGAACAGGATAGGCCATCTGCCATTGACTCCTTGAGCTCAAAATAGTCATTAGGATCATATTCTAAACACGAATCTGTAGGTGCATGTGACGCCCCGAGACCGTTGCGCCAGGTGTCTTCGAGTTATTCGCTGTTGTTGCCTTATCTTTTGTTTGCGTGTTGCATTCTTGCCATGTCATCATCCACATTGCATCTTCATGTTTTCAAAACTTGCATCCGCCCGGGTTCCCCAGTTCCGTCTGTTGTCCGTTCTGAGCCCAACCACACTTGCACGTGCCCGCGACACGTCCGAAATATTATTTTATAAGTGGCTGGAAAATGTTCTCAGAATGGGTTGAAAGTTGGTATGCGGTGTAGTTATGTTGTCAGTGGGTCGCCTGCCAAGTTTCATCGCATTCGGAGTCCGTTTGACGCCCCATCGGTTAACTACAGCGGCATTATAGCTGGTCATACTCGGACGTTTTCGGTCTGCGGAAACAGTTGCCGGGCCTCTCTCTCTCTCTCCTCTCTTCTCAGTCTATCTCTCTAGCACAGCCCACCTAACCCCTCCTTGCACAGTGTATCGACCCACTCGAGTGCGTGTCCGAAGCTGTCCCAAACTCGACTCGAGCAGTCGTGACCGATGGGTCCGGATCATCCCCAAACATCCCTAAAATGTCACTGTTTTCTTATTTGGACTTCCTAGTCTATTTTTCTCGACCGCTCGATTTTAATTGGAGGGACGGATTAGCCCCTAAACTCTCCATCTTTCCTTATATAATACTCCCTAGTCTAAATCTGGAAAAAACCCTAACTTCTAGGGGCTTGTCCCATTTCCCTGCCGCCACCTTCCAAATCGTCATCGGGATCCTCCTAGATCCAATCGAGCCAACCCAGAGTTGCCCAGCTCCGCCGCCTCCCTCGCCCCAGCTCCGCCGCTACCCGCGTCTTCGCCAAGACCTGTCACCGCCGCGCCTATGTCGCCTGGAGACACCGCGCCCTGTCCTTCTCACATTGACCGAGCTCGACCCTGCCTCCAGCTAGATTGGACTCCCCAAGGCCGGATCTGCCTATCCGCTCTATCCCCGCCATTCCGTCGGAGTTCCACGCCGTTGCCAAGTCCCTGCACCCCTGCGCTGTTTCTACCTCGTCGTCGTTCGAACAGAGGATGAGCAATCCCTCGTCGTCGCGTTGACCGCAGCAAACCCGCGCCTGGGTCGTGTCCCGCGTGAGGCCAGCATCAAGGCCCAGCTCCTTCCACGTCCCCGCTCGGCCCAGTCCACCCGGTCCAGCCTCTGCACCAGCGGACCATGGCCCACTGGTGAGCCTCCTAGGAGCCCCTTTGCCCCTGTGCGCTGTTGGGCTAGTCAGATTCACCCCACAGATGTTTTTTTATAGATCTGCGAATTTAGTTATTTTTCCAGAGAGACCGGTTTTACAGAAACCCCCTATTATTTACGCATTTAATAACTCACAAACGGTGCATCGGATTAAAACAAACTTTATATGTAATATGCTTAGAATTTTGTGTAGATTAATATTTTCCAATTTCCATCCATGTTTGAAATGTTTAAAATGATGTTTGTGTTTTTTTGCATAATGCCATGTTAAAATGATTTAATTCATAACTAAATAACCGTAGCTCCATTTTAAATAAACTTTATATGTTAATGGGGCAGAAAAATGCATATTTTAACATGGTGGCATTACTTTGCATGTTTAATAACTCTAAAATTGTGTTTAGGGCAGAACAGTACCAAATTCAAAATATACACACGGGGATTTTCTGGATTTGTTGTTTGTTATATCCGGCCTCATTTAAACTTGCCTATATAGGTAGTTTTCATATGCTTCATCTCTTGCCATGTTTAATAACATTTAACCTTGTTGGGTACATAAATGGGAGTGAATTAAATAAGTCATGTGGCGTTTTATCAATATGTAACTCGTTGCATATTGAGCTCCACTTAATTTGTAGTATTGTTTGTGCACTTTGCCATGCCATGCCTCATTAATCCGGACATGCATCTTACTTGGTTGTGCATAATGCTATGTTGATGTGTTGGTTGTTTACTATGATGTTTGCTTCTTTCCGGTGTTGCTTCTTCGGGTTGGTCCCGATAACGTCGCGTTTGTGAGGATTCGTTTGACTAGGTCTGTTTGTCTTCTTCATGGACTCGTTCTTCTTCCTTGCGGAATCTCAGGTAAGATGACCATACCCTCCAAATCACTTCTATCTTTGCTTGCTAGTTGTTCGCTCTATTGCTATGTCGCGCTACCTACCACTTGCTATATCATGCCTCCCATATTGCCATGTCAAGCCTCTAACCCACCTTCCTAGCAAACCGTTGTTTGGCTATGTTACTGCTTTGCTCAGCCCCTCTTATAGCGTTGCTAGTTGCAGGTGAAGATGAAGTTTGTTCCATGTTGGAACATGGATATTGTTGGGATATCATTATTATATCTTATTTACTTTAATGCATCTATATACTTGGTAAAGGGTGGAAGGCTCGACCTTGTGCCTGGTGTTTTGTTCCACTCTTGTCGTCCTATTTTCCGTCATACCGGTGTTATGTTCCTTGATTTTGCGTTACTTACATGGTTGGGTGTTATGGGGACCCCTTGACAGTGAATAAAACTCCTCCAGCAAGGCCCAACCTTGGTTTTACCATTTGCCTCACCACCACCTACCCTTCCCTCAGGTCAGCCAACCCGAGGGTCATCTTTATTTTAACCCCCCGGGCCAGTGCTTGTCCAAGTGTTGGTCCGAACTGGGCAACCTGCGGGGTCACCTCGGGGAACTCAAGGGCTAGTTTTACTCGTAGCTTTGTAGCGACCCGACCCGAATGGATCAAGTCTCTGTGCTTAAGTGTCATCCCTGGATCAGTATGCTGACACACACAGTACTCGAAGGATTTATAATAGAGGTAAATCACATGTATAAAATAACATAAATACCATTACCTCAATCCATATAGCGGAAGCAACAAGGTTATGGATTCCCATCAACACCAACGGCAAAGTTGAGTGTAGAAATCGTAACCCTAACATATCACTTACTCGTCGTAAGATAATCCTGCAACATGAGACATTGCAGCCCGAAACGGGTCAGTACATTGAATGTACTGGCAAATTCACACCACAAAGAATGATGAACAATGGCTATCTCTACATGCATATTTGGCTGGTGGAAAATCTCTATGGTTATAAGGTTTTTGCGTAAAGCCAATTTTTCCCTACTGCAAAGGAATACATTTTAATTAACTATCATGGTGGTTGTTGAACATTGAGAATGGTTGACAGCATTCTCAATCCCAATTAAGTAACATCATTAAACCCAACAATATTCATTTAAAGTAACGTGATGAGATCAACAGGATAATCCAAGAACTAGATACTCAAGATGTCCATAACCGGGGACACGGCTAATCATGATTAGTTTATACACTCTGCAGAGGTTTGCGCACTTTTCCCCACAAGACTCGATCGCCTCCATTGGATTTCTCGCACTACATGGTGTTTGAGAAACGGATGACCGAGACACAGTCTTTCAGAAGTGCTAGCGCCTTACGACGGGTAGACCGATACACCTACTTTCCCCTACATCTGCTAGTCTACCACTGTAAGAGTTCGCACAACTTAATCAACTATGCGAGAGCCCATAATGGCTTGTGGCTGCACACGGAAGTTTCTAGTATGAATAATCTCATGATCCCTTTGGGCCTGGGTGGCGGTCCAAATAAAAACAGGCAAGTCCTGGTAACCCCAGGTGCCTCAATCCACCCAGATGTGTGTTAGGTTGCCACCTTAGATAAACCCTTAATTATCAATCTCACATCTGTCATGGATTTCACTCACCCAATCCACGTCTACTAGCATAGCATGACATAATAAGCAAACGTAGAAGTAACTCCCAAAGGTTTGATAATAAACAGGTAATAGGTACTACCTCATCTACTTCACATCCCACAATTTGATTAGATCCTAATCATGCAATGTGTGAAGATTGATCTAATGCAATAAAACTGGGTTGTAGAAAAGGTATGATCAAAGTGTGAACTTGCCTGCAATGTTGATGAAGATGATTCGCACTCAATCTCTTGATAGTTCTACTCGTCACACTCCAGTCAATCTATCGTAAGCAAACAATAGTAACCACACCTAAGCAATCACTCAAAAGATCAGAAAGAACGAAGAAGACGATTCAGAAACATCAAAACTAAGCAAATAACTCTTGCAACATAAAACAATTTCTAACAGTACCAAAATTATGTGAATTTGGCCTTATTAGAATGTTTAGGTCAAGAGCTTTGATTTGCAAAAAGAATCAACTCAAACGGAGCTACGAAACTCAAGTTATGATCAAACGAAGTTTGAATTCAAATCTGATCTAATTTAAATTTTAAACTTTTCAAAAACATGTTTGAGTTGGATTAAAGGATAGAGGAGATCGTAACGAAGAAGTGAGCGTTGGTTTCGTTGAATTTGGACTAACGAGTAAAAAGTAATGATCGTTTGAAGTTCAGGGACTAAACTGTAAAGAAAAACCTCACAGATAAGTCCCTGGCCGGAAATCCAACAGAAAAAAAAGAAAACACTAAATAACGAACATTCACTAACTAGTTCTAAACAGGGAACGTTCTCTAAATAAATTTAACTAAAAGAAAACCGATCTAAACCTAACTAACCGAAAAGAACTAGACTAAAATTCGAACTAAAGCAATAAACCGGACCGGGCAGTTCATTACCGGTTAACTGGTGTTCGGCCGACGGTGGTTAACGGCGAGGTGGGCGGCGGCGCGAACTCTGGCGCGGCGTTGGGGCGGCGGCGGCGGATTGCGCAGCGCGGGCGAGGTCAGCGCGGGGAGCGGCGCGGTGGCGGTGGTGCGGCAAGCGGCGCGGGACGCGGCGGAGCTAAGCGGGGCGGCGGCGGAGTAGCAGCGGCGGTGCGGCAGCGGCGATGGCGGCGCGAGGGGAGAGAGGCGGCGGGGCAGGTCCGGGGAGAGAGAGGCGGCGGCGGCGTATTTATTGGGGCGGGGCGGAGCGCCTTGGGCGAGGGGGCAGCGGTGCCCGGCGGCGTGGCGGCGCCGGACTCCGGGAGGAGTCCTGGTTGCCCACGGGAGGGAGACGGTGGCGGCGAGCTGGGCTGGGCCGTGGCCTGGCTGGTTGGCTGGGCCGGCCCAGTTCGGCGAAAAGAAGAAAGTTTAAAAAAAAAGATTTTCCAGACAGCAGAAAAATAAACAAAACAAAATAACTAAAATTTTTATATAGGCATATAATATACAAAAAAATTTCAGAAAAAGATTTTCTACGACATGGACATTTTTCTAGCATTAAATAAAATACAAACAAATTCTAATAATTCAAAGAGTGCTTCTGCTCTGTTAAGATTCAACAAAAATCATTTTAAAAAATACCGAAATGATTTCAAATTAATTTTTCTCCAATTTTCTAATGTAGGGAATCATGTTACCCTAATTTCCATATAGTTTATTTTTGGAGAAAAATAATTTGAATAAAACTCAAATAAATCCAAATTGAAAAAATTAATTCCAAAAGGACTTGAAATTGATCCTTTGAAACTCCCAACTCATATTTCATAATTTGAAGAAGTCATTTTATCTTCTCTCGTGAAAATCATTGAGTTGCATGAAGTTTATGAATTGAAATATTTCCAAATGAAATCCAATTATTTTCAAATACCCTATCATTTATTTTAAATGGAAGAAGTCATATCATCTTCGCTCAAAGGTTTTGTATTTGAAAATAATTTGAATTCATGGAGATCAGAAAGCAAATATGAAAGTTTGGGAAAGTCCTTTTATTCCCTCTCATTTAACTTTCAAAAAGTTTCGAATTCACTCACTTTCAGACAATCAATCAAACAATCAATCAAATCTATCTATTTATTATAGCATTCCAAAATTTAGAATTTGGGGATGTTACAAACCTACCACCCTTAAAATGAATCTCGTCCTCGAGATTCGGAGAGGCTAGCAAGAAATAGGTTAGGGTTTTGGGGGTCTCCTCAAATTCCATCAATCATCACCGGGGTCTCCTCAAATCACCACCCTTAGAAGCATGGTTACGGTTCTATCAAAACTCATATAGTCCATCCTTATTCTTGACAGTGTCGGTCTTCTCAGATCGTCGAGAAAATTCCTTCTCTGAGCTCTTCCGGTAACTGCATAACCTTTTTCCTCAATTCTTCTGTCCTTTCCTCTTGGTAAGGTTCTTCCGAGATTGGGTCTTCTTAGCTGACGGGTCGGGCGCCAAAACTAAACAATTATCGATATCTCATGGTGGTCAACAATTTATGGTTTCTCCTGCAGGAAATGGGTCTGGGTTGATCCTCACCGTATAACCTACGGTTGGCAAAAAGTTGCCTTGTACAAGGGAAAAATACCTATACCATTCTAAGGTTTAAACAAGGTTTAATATCGTCGTCTCTCTACTATAGGTAATTCACTCAGATTTACCATTCCATATAGCAAGGCGAACAATAAGAGTAAGTCGGTATGGTGATCAATCCATCCCGCACCCAAATCATTACCTTGTATACGGTTTAGCGAATCTCGCATTGTAACACTCGGTCATCCTCACAAGCATTGCAGAATTTCTCTCGTCGACGAACCAAGTTCGGATTAATCCATTGATTCTGCAAGCTAGACAAACATTTATTGTTCCTTCACAACTCTCAGGTTTTGCGTTACTCCTATAAGATCGTCTATCGATAAGGGCATATCCACTTCCAGAGTTTTTCCTTCAGCAAGAGTGTGCTTGCTTCTTGGCAGGTCCTGGGGCCTGTGGGTTATGGCCCACCTCATCACTTGTAGTCCTTGAACTTATCATCGGGCAACTGATCATTATTCCAACTTCCAGCTTCCAGCTTCCTAGCATACTTAAATCATTCCAATTGTACTGTCTTTCTTCCTTCTATTGGCACCAAACTAGGACATGATTACTCAGACTCATCATGGAATTTCCATTGATCCATATTTACCAACATCATACCTCCTTTATATCCAATGGTAACTCATCTCTTCATCCGCGTGGTGTATCCCTCATACCGAGATAAAACTTATACTTATGAAGTCCTTATTCCACTTAGTGGAAACATCATTATCCTTTCCAGGGTCAAGCGTCCTTACACGGGAATATTGGCCATCTCTGCATGGCACTTCTTCAACTGGGAAACGTGAAACACATCTTGAACTCTTGACAGTCCTTCGGGTAACTCCAACTTGTGGGCCACTTCACTCATACGCTACAAAACTCGGTATGGTCCTACAAATCTCGGGGCTAACTTTACCTTAACTCCAATTAGTTTAACTCCTCGCAGAGGGAACACATGAAGACATGCTCTATCTCCAATTTCATATACTACCTCCTTGAGTTTTTTGAGTCTACATAACTCTTCTGCCTGGACTGAGCTACTTTCAGTCTATCTCGAATCAACTTAACATTCTCATCTGACTCCTTGATCACATTTGGTCCAAACAACTGACGGTCTCCAACTCCATCCCACATACTCTTGGGGCATCACACATATCAAGACAAAACTCATATTCATTTTGTCTGAAATCCACTCAGTGGAGTATCCTTATCTTTTCCAAGAGTCAAGGGTTCTTATAGGGTACTACCACCCTTAAAATGCACAAACCTTCCATAGACCATATTTCTCTTATCCTCAAAATGGTCAAAATCCTTCTTCATAGAGTAACAACTCAAAAAATCCGAATCAGTGCTACTTTATTCATTCTCCAATGATTACAATCTCTTGCTTTTCCATTACAAGTCTCAACTCACCACCTCAATATAAAAGAAAATGTTCTCACTTCTACTACTCCACTTCTTTTGTTGCAAACTCAACTATCTAGCACAAGTTTCCTTCTCCTTAGGGAATTCTCTGGCAAAGTGCCCTGCTTCATTACAACGAAAACATATTACTTCCGACAAGTCTCGAGGTTTTCTTTTTGGGCAACTGTTGAGGTAGCGCCCTGACTCCTTGCACTTATAACAGGTGACATGACTCAGATCCTTCCTGGAATCCAATCTACTTCTCTTTCTGGACTTTTCCATTCCCATCAGAGATTCTATTTCCCGTGGGTCATACTCTACTTCCTCTGTCGGGAATTCTACTAAATCCCCATTCAAACAATTCTGGGAGATGTGTCCTTCTTCTCCACATGAATAGCATGACTTGGTGCAGGGTTTAATTGGCTCTTCTTTGGGTGTGTCCTCCTCATCTTCCTTCATCACAGGTTCTTCTAAACTTTCCATAAGGGCTCCTCTCGTTGCTTCTTTCTTCTGCTAGATGGTTCTTTGTACCATGGGGTAAATGTGACACTGAGCAGGGTAGTGAGTAGTCCCTTCACACAAGAAACAAGTAATCTGCCTAACTGGGCATTCTTCAACTGGGTGACTTCCTTCACAATTAGGGCATTCATCCTTGTGTTCTTTATGGGTGTGTCCTATTTCTCCACAAAGCTTGCATGCACAAGGTTTTTTCATATCCTTTCCATAAGGTTTCAACTTCTGGGACACAAACTGAGACTTTGGCAAAGTCAACTTAAATTCTTTCCAAGTGGTTACTCCTTGCCATCCATTGATGGTTTGGTACATCCTCCACCAAGTAGCAGCACCTCTTTCAAAGCATTGAAGAGCATGCTGGGCCATATCCTTTCCGACTATAGGGTTGTTCTCCATATGATCCTCCATGTTCTGAATCCATCAGTCGGTCTCCAATTGACTCATTGGTCCCGAAAATACAAGCTCATCTCCATTCATCCTCTATTGGGTCCATGGGTTTTGGGGTGAGATAAGAGGGATAGAGAGGGATACACACAATGCAAACAACAGTTTTGAAAAGGCAGATTTTTGTTGTGGCTGTCGAAAAACATCAAACAAATGACAGCTCACAATCGTCGCATCTAACATAGGTATATAACAGGGGTTTGGTCTTCTAAGGTCAATAAATCTTCAACGTCTCCAAACTCTTCAAGCCTTGTTCATGCCTCCAATGGCTTGTTTCGATCATGCTTGTCTTTCTCAAGTTCTTCTGCCAGACTCATCTCTGTTGACGCGAAGTCTCTTGTGACATCCTTTAATATTCTATAGTTTCATTTCAACTTCTAGGTTTCAACATCCTTGGCATGAACCATGTCCTCTGTCCTTTAGTTCCCGACGAATCTCCGGTATCTTGAGGTTGTAGCTCCTCCATCTTGGCTACTCTCATCTTCAGGATCCTGAGTTCCTCATGAAATACTTCCTTGTTTAATACGACTTCCTGGAGCTCCACCTTAAACTTCTTGATGTACTACTCCAGATCCTGGTGATACACCGGCTAAGGTTAAAACTTCATCTTACTAATAGGTGCTCCATCAGCCTTCTTCCATCAAATCCATTCTGAAGAAAGCATCCTTAACTCAGCACGGTGACAATAGCATTAACGAGTGATGACATCACGGATAACCGTGTTTTTGCTCTTGTCATTCCCATGAGCTATCATTCCCTAGTTGATATCTCCTGCCTTAGGGTCTTCTTTGACAAAACTTTGAGTTCTCATACTTCTTGTTTCAGTCTTTCTCCGATACACCTTGATCTCGGGCATTGACAACTTCCATAGTCTGCCAAGTTCCATAAGGGTAGCATTCCTAGGTCATACAAATTTGGGGATTCTTCAGAGCCTCCAATTCTCCGAGTCTTCAGAGTCTTCAACAGCTGTAGTTTCCATTATCATAATGTATGGTAAAATCCTCTTCATTCCGAATGGTCTTACTTCTCTGATATCCTGTACTTCTTGGAGTGGTCTCATCAGTCGAATCTTCGAGTGGTCAAAAGGGAAAGGGGTATGGTTTCACTAAAGGGAAATTTGAATAAACTCAGAAGAGAAGAGAGGTAAAAGATCTTTTTGAAAGGGAAAGTTGTAGAGAAAAATATTTGCTATGGGCTTGCCAGTTTCTAGGGCCACGTCCTACAGTCAACATGTGCTCTGATACCATCTTGTAGCGACCCGACCCGAATGGATCAAGTCTCTATGCTTAAGTGTCATCCCTGGATCGGTATGCTGACACACACAGTACTCGAAGGATTTATAACAGAGGTAAATCACATGTATAAAGTAACGTAAATACCATTACCTCAATCCATATAGCGGAAGCAACAAGGTTGTGGATTCCCGTCAACACCAACGACAAAGTTGAGTGTAGAAATCGTAACCCTAACGTATCACTTACTCGTCATAAGATAATCCTGCAACATGAGACGTTGCAGCCCGAAACGGGTCAGTACATTGAATGTACTGGCAAATTCACACCATAGAGAATGATGAACAATGGCTATCACTACATGCATATTTGGCTGGTGGAAAAGCTCTATGGTTATAAGGTTTTTGCGTAAAGCCAATTTTTCCCTACTGCAAAGGAATACATTTTAATTAACTATCATGGTGGTTGTTGAACATTGAGAATGGTTGACAGCATTCTCAATCCCAATTAAGTAACATCATTAAACCCAACAATATTCATTTAAAGTAACGTGATGAGATCAACATGATAATCCAAGAACTAGATACTCAAGATGTCCATAACCGGGGACACGGCTAATCATGATTAGTTTATACACTCTGCAGAGGTTTGCGCACTTTTCCCCACAAGACTCGATCACCTCCGTTGGATTTCTCGCACTACATGGTGTTTGAGAAACGGATGACCGAGACACAGTCTTTCAGAAGCGCTAGCACCTTACGACGGGTAGACCGGTACACCTACTTTCCCCTACATCTGCTAGTCTACCACTGTAAGAGTTCGCACAACTTAATCAACTATGCCAGAGCCCATAATGGCTTGTGGCTACACACGGAAGTTTCTAGTATGAATAATCTCATGATCCCTTTGGGCCTGGGTGGCGGTCCAAATAAAAATAGGCAAGTCCTGGTAACCCCAGGTGCCTCAATCCACCCAGATGTGTGTTAGGTTGCCACCTTAGATAAACCCTTAATTATCAATCTCACATCTGTCATGGATTTCACTCACCCAATCCACGTCTACTAGCATAGCATGGCATAATAAGAAAACGTAGAAGTAACTCCCAAAGGTTTGATAATAAACAGGTAATATGTACTACCTCATCTACTTCCCATCCCACAATTTGATTAGATCCTAATCATGCAATGTGTGAAGATTGATCTAATGCAATAAAACTGGGTTGTAGAAATGGTATGATCAAAGTGTGAACTTGCCTGCAATGTTGATGAAGATGATTCGCACTCAAACTCTTGATAGTTCTACTTGTCACACTCCAGTCAATCTATCGTAAGCAAACAATAGTAACCACACATAAGCAATCACTCAAAAGATCAGAAAGAACGAAGAAGACGATTCGGAAACATCAAAACTAAGCAAATAACTCTTGCAACATAAAAAAATTTCTAACAGTACCAAAATTATTTGAATTTGGCCTTATTAGAATGTTTAGGTCAAGAGCTTAGATTTGCAAAAAGAATCAACTCAAACGGAGCTACGAAACTCAAGTTATGATCAAACGAAGTTTGAATTCAAATCTGATCTAATTTAAATTTTAAACTTTTCAAAAACATGTTTGAGTTGGATTAAAGGATAGAGGAGATTGTAACAAAGAAGTGAGCGTTGGTTTCGTTGAATTTGGACTAACGAGTAAAAAGTAATGATCGTTTGAAGTTCAGGGACTAAACTGTAAAGAAAAAACCTCACAGATAAGTCCCTGGCCGGAAATACAACAGAAAAAAAAGAAAACACTCAATAACGAACGTTCACTAACTAGTTCTAAACAGGGAACGTTCTCTAAATAAATTTAACTAAAAGAAAACCGATCTAAACCTAACTAACCGAAAAGAACTGGACTAAAATTCAAACTAAAGCAATAAACCGGACCGGGCAGTTCATTACCGGTTAACCGGTGTTCGGCCGGCGGCGGTTAACGGCGAGGTGGGCGGCGGCGCGAACTTCGGCGCGGCGTCGGGGCGGCGGCGGCGGCTTGCGCAGCGCGGGCGAGGTCAGCGCGGGGAGCGGCGCGGTGGCGGTGGTGCAGTAAGCGGCGCGGGACGCGGCGGAGCTACGCGGGGCGGCGGCGGAGCAGCAGCGGCGGTGCGGCAGCGGCGAGAAGCGGCGATGGCAGCGCGAGGGGAGAGACGCGCCGGGCAGGTGCGTGGAGAGAGAGGCGGCGGCGGCCTATTTATTGGGGCGGGGCGGAGCGCCTTGGGCGAGGGGGCAGCGGTGCCCGACGACGTGGCGGCGCCGGACTCCGGGAGGAGTCCCGGTTGCCCACGGGAGGAAGACGGTGGCGGCGAGCTGGGCTGGGCCGTGGCCTGGCTGGTCGGCTGGGCCGGCCCAGTTCAGCGGAAAGAAGAAAGTTTTTAAAAAAAAAAGATTTTCCACACAGCAGAAAAATAAACAAAACAAAATAACTAAAATTTTTATATAGGCATATAATATACCAAAAAATTTCAGAAAAAGATTTTCTACGACATGGACATTTTTCTAGCATTAAATAAAATACACATAAATTCTAATAATTCATAGAGTGCTTCTGCTCTGTTAAAATTCAACAAAAATCATTTTAAAAAATACCGAAATGATTTCAAATTAATTTTTCTCCAATTTTCTAATGTAGGGAATCATGTTACCCTAATTTCCATATATTTTATTTTTGGAGAAAAATAATTTGAATAAAACTCAAATAAATCCAAATTGAAATAATTAATTCCAAAAGGACTTGAAATTGATCCTTTAAAACTCCCAACTCATATTTCATAATTTGAAGAAGTCATTTTATCTTCTCTCGTGAAAATCATTGAGTTGCATGAAGTTTATGAATTGAAATATTTCCAAATGAAATCCAATTATTTTCAAATACCCTATCATTTATTTTAAATGGAAGAAGTCATATCATCTTCGCTCAAAGGTTTTGTATTTGAAAATAATTTGAATTCATGGAGATCAGAAAGCAAATATGAAAGTTTGGGAAAGTCCTTTTATTCCCTCTCATTTAACTTTCAAAAAGTTTCGAATTCACTCACTTTTAGACAATCAATCAAACAATCAATCAATCAAATCTATCTATTTATGATAGCATTCCAAAATTTAGAATTTTGGGACGTTACAAGCTTGACCTATCCGGTGTTGCCCTGAGAACGAGATATGTGCAGCTCCTATCGGGATTGTCGGCACATTGGGCGGCTTTGCTGGTCTTGTTTTACCATTGTCAAAATGTCTTATAACCGAGATTCCAAGTCTGATTGAGTCTTCCCGGGAGAAGGAATTGACCGTGAGAGCTTGTGATGGGCTAAGTTGGGACACCCTTGCAGGGTTTGAACTTTCGAAAGCCGTGCCCGCGGTTATGTGGCAGATGGTAATTTGTTAATTTCCGGTTGTAGAGAACTTGACACTTAACTTAATTAAAATGAATCAACCGCGTGTGTAGCCGTGATGGTCTCTTTTCGGCGGAGTACGGGAAGTGAACACGGTTCTTGTGTTATGCTTGAATGTAAGTAGATTCAGAATCACTTCTTGATCACTTCTAGTTCACGACCGTTGTGATGCTTCTCTTCTCGCTCTTATTTGCGTATGTTAGCCACCATACATGCTTAGTGCTGCAGCTCCACCTCACTACCCCTTTCCTAGCCATAAGCTTAAATAGTCTTGATCTCGTGGGTGTGAGATTGCTGAGTCCTCGTGGATCACAGATACTTCCAAACAGTTGCAGGTGCTGATGATACTAGTGCAGGTGACACAACTGAGCTCAAGTGGGAGCTCGATGAAGATCTTGATTGTTGTTTTATGTCTTTTCTGGTTGATCAGTACTGGAGCCCAGTTGGGACGATCGGGGATCTAGCATTTGGGGTTGTCTTCCTTTTATTTTGGTTCCATAGTCAGACCGTGATTGTATTTTGGATGATGTATGTTTAACTTGTATTTGTGTGAAGTGGCGATTGTAAGCCAGCTCTTTATCCCATTCTTATTCAGTACATGGGATTGTGTGAAGATTACCCCTCTTGCGATAACCTACCATGCGGCTATGCCTCTAAGTCGTGCCCCGACACGTGGGATATATAGCCGCATTGTGGTTGTTATAAGTTGGTAATCAGAGCCATCCCCGACTTAGGAGCCTCCTGCTTGATCGAATCGCTGACGTTGTTGAGTCTAGAACAAAATGTTTTGAGTCTTAGGATTATATATATCGGAGAGTAGGATTCTTTTTACTCCTCAGTCACTTCGTCGCTCGGGTGAGGCCTCCTGACGTAGAGTTTTGACTCTTCTCTCCTCAAATTTCACGAATTTTTTTTAGGATCACGCGGGTATCTTGGAATCGTTCCAATGGTTTTGTGAAGAGAACATTGTTCTTGGTGCCTCCTGACATTTAGGGGTTGTGGCAGTGTCCCGGGGAGTTGAGCTCCGAGGTGTTGTCGTCACAATTTTATCGTTGCAGTTCTGGAATACCTGAGTTCGCCGACATCGAAAATCTCTTTTATGCAGTTGTTGGTGAGATAACCTCCACGCCACCCACTACTGGGGTGGGAGTTCGGAAGTATTGCCATAACTCGTATAACGGATGCTTTTCGAAGGTTGAGTTACACGATTTCCGAAGTTTTATTGGTTATGTATTGAAGGATGGATACAGCTGGATGTAGGTATTGCTAGTTTTGGGTGAGATATTATGCTTCCCCTGTATCCCCAACACCTGATTGCATAACCAAAAAGTTTTGGGAGTTTATAAGTGGGAATTCAAGTATATCGTAGGATATCTTTCCAACAGACACATGATACGATATGGGATCTATCATATGTTTGTTCCGGCTTATTCTGCAAGTTAATCTTTTGTTCTGTTTTGCTTTGTGGTATTCGAGTTGCTTTGAAGTCAAGTGTTGATTCCATACCTTTCCTAAGCGGTGTTCTCATACTCCTATGTGAATACCAATCCTTCATGATAATCGAGATGGTCATGTCAATCCTTTTTCAACCGGCGTGTTTCTCTTCAAGTGGATCCGATCATTTTCAACATCCGCAAGACCAACTCAAAGTCTTCTCAACGTTATTTGTTTCATTCGTCCCAAGCTGTCTTTGTTTTCCTACCCTCCCATCCCTTTTTCTTCAAGGACTCAGATTTCTTAGTCAAGAATCCATCTTATTGATGGGAAACCTCTCCATCATTTTCCGTCAATGTTCTTATCTAGTGATTCTCATGAAGATTCTAACGGAGTTTCTAGTTCATCATTCTTCGTTCTCTTTTTTCTCCGGTGGATTTAAGTCAAGCTTTGTCGATCATATCCTTTCCTCAGTTCAAATGTTTTCTCATGCCGGTGCACCTCTGAATCATCCATTTCTCGCTATTCAATTGTTCCGGAGTGCTGCAGATATCTCAAAAGATTCAAATTTCCATTCTCAATTCGCTCAAGTTCTTTTGAGGTTGTTATCTCATTCTAGCCATTTAATTCAACCGGCGCAATATTCCTTTAAATCGTTCAACGATGTTTCTCTTCAGTGGGCCCTAACCCACAGGTCTTTTCCTAGGATCTTACCTGACTCTTCTTTTCTTTTCCGGAGTTATTCTCAAATTCATTTCAAAGTTGGATGTAAGAATGAATTATCATCAGTCATATGTATTTCTCCAAGATCTTTAAAATTCTTTCATCGTTGGTTCAACCTTTCTAATTTTCATTCTAGAGTGTCTCAACAATTCATGGTGATGCTTCTCATCATCATTCTCAACATTTGAAGACTGAAGAAGTGTTCTTCTTAAATCCTTACCCGTTCTTCCAAAGATTCATGGTTCTAGCTTGATGCCATCCTCTCATAATTATTTTCGATTGTGAGAATTCTGATCACCCATCCAGAGCAATTCAGGAGTCTTTTCAGTTTGATTCTCTGGAGCCCATCATCTCAAAATTATTCATTCTCAACTTTCAGCTCTCATTCTCTAAATCTTACCAGTGCATCGCTCAAGTATTCTCTAATCAGCTCGTGATCTCTTCGTTCTCATGTATCTAATTCCTAGCAAGTATCTTCGTTCATTTTCCAATTATTCCCGGTGAATTGCGCCTTTGCTACTTTCATGTTCAATTTTTACGATGGTTCATTCAGGAGTTCTCTGTCTTTGTTATCATACAGATTCATTCATTTTTTTTCAATCCTACCGGTGGTTTGTGGAAGACCTTCCCAAGTTTGCGCTATATCTCTCTTAATCCTGTCTACGAGAATAAGTAGTATGCCAAATCTGTTGCTTGTCATCAATTTATATTGGTGAAGGATGAGCATAACATAATTCTTATTCTTATTTCACCCAAATGATTAATTCCTTATTCCGGAGGTTCATCAAAATTCTTGATTTCATTTGTTCATCGTTCTTTCCGGAGTCCCAAGTTCTTTCTCGGTTATATCATCGCGAAGCTCCATCTAAATCATTGCAAGGATTCACCTTGTGTTTTCAACTTCTCTTTACTTTTTATCATCCTTTTATTACTGGAGTTCTTCATGGAGGCTTTACATCGTGGTTCTTCAAGGACTTCTTTCATTCTTAAACTTTCCTCGAGATTTTCTCTCGAAGTTAAGATCCACCAAGCTATACTCTCAAATAAACATGGTGTTCAACACATGTCTTGTTTTGGAGGAGTTCAAGCATTCTTCATCTTGCATTCCAAAGTGCGATTCTTTCTTTCTTATCTTTTGAGGTGGTGTTATGTCATTTTGACAGTTTCCTTCATGTGTCATGATTGACAAGTTCTCGGAATGAGGTATCTTAAATCCATCAATCTCTTCATTAGAGTTATCTTGGTATAGATTTCACCTAAAGCCTTCCATTGGGAATGTTTCCATTATTGTGCTTATCTATGATCCAATTTCCACTTCTCATCTCGATGAAGGAGTTTTCATCTCCTTGTTGATCTCAATCCAATTGATTGATTTTGTTAGTGGCTGGTCTTCACCTCATAATTTGGGGATGTTTTCCTTAAGACCATTGGAAATCATATCTTTTGTTGTTGGTTTTCCAACAACTCCGTTCGACCCTTCTCCTAAAGATGCTTTTTCAAATTCATTTATGGGAGGAGTTATCATTTTCTTCTCCGTTCTTTCGTTCCATCAATCTAGATTCTATTCTTTCTTCCGGAGGCTTTGTGATGTTGCTCTCTTCACCCATCATCCCATTTTTTGTCAAAGATCATGTTCTTTCCTTTTGCTTATCCGTTCAACTGGAGTGTCGTGTCCTTCATTCAAGTTCTTTCATCTTATCAAGTTTTGCCTCCCTTCTCAATCGGAGTGCTGTCTGGAATCTTTCTTACCGCTTGTGCCGTTCTTTCAATAGTTCCGAAGGCAGTGTGTTGTTGATTTCATCGAGTATCCTCTCATCTTGTCAAGATCATGTTCGATTCCTTACATTTATAGTCAGAGTGCTACCCAAATTATATCATTCTTATTCCTTCTCTATCTTGTTTTAACCATAGTGTTGTGTCTATCATTCCTCTTCTAACCGGAGTCTCGTCCAAGTGCTCTCATTTGGCCAAGTTCATATTTTGCCTTCCATTTCCAACTGGAGTGTTGTCGTAATTGATCCTTATCGTTCTTTGTATATCTCTTTTCTACCGGAGTGTTGTCTGCTTACTTTCGTTCTCATTCCTTGCTTATTCCTTTTCAACCGGAGTGGTCACATGTCCTTCCTTGTCGCTGGAGCTCTTCATTCATGTCTTTCAACCCACAAGGTTCTCATATTGTTCCTTGTTCCTCTTTTTCTAACGGAGTGTTTTCAACTTTGTTCATCTTCGTTGTTTTTCTTTCTTTCATTATGTTTAACCTCTCAAGGTTCTTTGGTTTCACTCATTTGTCCAAGAAGCAACTTTTTTTACCTCTTCTCTTCCCCTTTCGTTTCCCTCCGGTGCCATCCTAGATCTCGGGACGAGATCCTCTCGTAGTGGTGGAGTGTTGTGACGCACCGAGACCGTTGCGCTAGGTGTCTTCCAGTTATTTGCTGTTGTTTCCTTGTCTTTTGTTTGCGTGTTGCATTCTTGCCATGTCATCATCTGCATTGCATCTTCATGTTTTCAAAACTTGCATCCATCCGGGTTCCCCAGTTCCGTCCGTTGTCCGTTCTGAGCCCAACCACACTTGCACGTGCCCGCGGCACATCCGAAATATTACTTTATAAGTGGCCAGAAAATGTTCTCGGAATGGGTTGAAAGTAGGCATGCGGGGTTGTTATGTTGTCAGTAGGTCGCCTGCCATGTTTCATCGCATTCAGAGTCCGTTTAACGTCCCATCGGTTAACTATAGCGGCATTATAGTCGGTCATACGTCGGACGTTTTCAGTCTCCGGAAACAGTTGCCGGGCCTCTCTTTCTCTCCACTCTTCTCAGTCCATCTCTCTAGCACAGCCCACCTAACCCCTTCTTGCACAATGCACCGACCCCCTCGAGTGCGCGTCCGAAGCTGTCCCGAACCCGACCCGAGCAGTCGTGACCGATGGGTCCGGATCATCCCCAAACATCCCTAAAATGTCATCGTTTTATTATTTGGACTTCCTAGTCTATTTTTCTCGACCGCTCGATTTTAATTGGAGGGACGGATTAGCCCCTAAACTCTCCCTCTTTCCTTATATAATACTCCCTAGTCTAAATCTGGACAAAACCCTAACTTCTAGGGGCTTGTCCCATCCCCCCCCCCCCGCCACCTTCCAAATCGTCATCGGGATCCTCCCAGATCCAATCGAGCCAACCCACAGTCGCCTAGCTCCGCCGCCTCCCTCGCTCCAACTCCGCCCCTGCCTGCATCTTTGCCAAGACCTGTCGTCGCCGCGCCTACATCGCCTGAGACGCCGTGCCCTGTCCAGCTCCCGTCGACCGAGCTCGACCCTGCCTTCGGCTAGATTGGACTCCCCAAGGACGGATCCGCCCATCCACTCCAATCCCTTGTCGTCACGTTGACCGCAGCAAACTCGTGCATGGGTTGTGTCTCGCGCGAGGCTAGCAGCAAGGCCCAGCTCCTTCCACGTCCCCGCGCGGCCCAATCCGCCCGGTCCAGCCTCTGCACCAGCGGGCCATGGCCCAATGGTGAGCCTCCTGGGAGCCCCTTTGCCCTTGTGCGCTGTTGGGACAGTCAGATTCGGCCCACATATGTTTTTTTACAGATCTGCGAATTTAGTTATTATTCTAGAGAGACCGGTTTTTACAGAAACCGCCTGTTGTTTATGCATTTAATAACTCACAAACGGTGCATCGGATTAAAACAAACTTTATATGTAATATGCTTAGAATTTTGTGTAGATTAATATTTTCAACTTTCCATCCATATTTAAAATGTTTAAAATGATGTTTGTGTTTTTTTGCATAATGCCATGTTAAAATGATTTAATTCATAACTAAATAACCGTAGCTCCATTTTAAATAAACTTTATATGTAAATGGGGCAGAAAATGCATAGTTTAACATGGTGGCCTTACTTTGCATGTTTAATAACTCTAAAATTGTGTTTAGGGCAGAATAGTACCAAATTCAAAATATGCACATGGGGATTTTCCGGATTTGGTGTTTGTTATATCCGGCCTCATTTAAACTTTCCTAGATAGGTAGTTTTCATATGCTTCATCTCTTGTCGTGTTTAATAACATTTAACCTTGTTGGGTACATAAACGGGAGTTAACTAAATAAGTCATGTGGTGTTTCGTCAATATGCAACTCGTTGCATATTGAGCTCCACTTAATCCGGACATGCATCGTACTTGGTTGTGCATCATGCCATGTTGATGGGTTGGTTGTTTACTATGTTGTTTGCTTCTTTCCGGTGTTGCTTCTTCGGGTTGGTTTCGATAACGTCCCGTTTGTGAGGATTCGTTTGACTTCGTCTATTTGTCTTCTTCATGGACTCGTTCTTCTTCCTTGCGGAATCTCAGGCAAGATGACCATACCCTCGAAATCACTTCTATCTTTGCTTGCTAGTTGTTTGCTCTATTACTATGCCGCGCTACCTACCACTTGCTATATCATGCCTCCCATATTGCCATGTCAAGCCTGTAACCCACCTTCCTAGCAAACCGTTGTTTGGCTATGTTACTGCTTTGCTCAACCCCTCTTATAGTGTTGCTAGTTGCAGGTGAAGATGATGTTTGTTCCATGTTGGAACATGGATATTGTTGGGATATCATTATTATATCTTATTTACTTTAATGCATATATATACTTGGTAAAGGGTGGAAGGCTCGGCCTTATGCCTGGTGTTTTGTTCCACTCTTGCCGCCCTAGTTTCTGTCATACCGGTGTTATGTTCCTTGATTTGGGTTCCTTACACGGTTGGGTGTTATGGGGACCCCTTGACAGTTCGCTTTGAATAAAACTCCTCCAGCAAGGCCCAACCTTGGTTTGACCATTTGCCTCACCACCACCTACCCTTCCCTCGGGTCGGCCCACCCGAGGGTCATATTTATTTTAACCCCCCCCCCCCCGGGGCCAGTGCTTGTCCAAGTGTTGGTCCGAACTAGGCAACCTGCAGGGCCACCTCGGGGCAACTCGAGGGCTGGCTTTACTCGTGGCTTGACATATCCGGTGTTGCATTGACAAACAGATATGTGTAGCTCCTATCGGGATTGTCGGCACATCGGGCGGCTTTGCTGGTCTTGTTTTACCATTGTCGAAATGTCTTGTAACCGGGATTCCGAGTCTCATCGGGACTTCCCGGGAGAAGTAATATCCTTCGTTGACCGTGAGAGCTTGTGATGGGCTAAGTTGGGACACCCCTGCAGGGTTTGAACTTTCAAAAGTTGTGCCTGCGGTTATGTGTCAGATGGGAATTTGTTAATATCCGATTGTAGAGAACTTGACACTTAACTTCATTAAAATGAAACAACCACATGTGTAGCCGTGATGGTCTCTTTTCGGCGGAGTCCGGGAAGTGAACACGGTTCTTGTGTTATGCTTGAATGTAAGTAGACTCAGTCACTTCTGGATCACTTCTAGTTCACGACCGTTGTGTTGCTTCTCTTCTCACTCTTATTTGCGTATGTTAGCCACCATATATTCTTAGTGCTCCAGCTCCACCTCACTACCCCTTTCCTACCCATAAGCTTAAATAGTCTTTATCTCACGGGTGTGAGATTGCTGAGTCCTCGTGTCTCACAGATACTTCCAAACAGTTGCAGGTGCCGATGATACCAGTGCAGGTGATGCAACTGAGATCAAGTGGGAGCTCGATGAAGATCTTGATCGTTGTTTTGTGTCTTTTATGGTTGATCAGTAGTGGAGCCCAGTTGAGACGACCGGAGATCTAGCATTTGGGGTTGTCTTCCTTTTATTTTGGTTCCGTAGTCAGACCTTGATTGTATTCTGGATGATGTATGTTTAACTTGTATTTGTGTGAAGTGGCGATTGTAAGCCAGCTCTTTATCCCATTCTTATTCAGTACATGGGATTGTGTGAAGATTACCCCTCTTGCAACAAACCTACCATGCGGCTATGCCTCTAAGTCGTGCCCCGACACGTGGGAGATATAGCCGCATTGTGGATGTTATAGTGCAGAGCGTGTGGGCTTCATTCCATCCATAATGGAACTCAATGCCTTGATGCCCTGTTTGTTAGTCATTGCACTGTTCCACGATACTCTTCTCATGTGTGCATTCTCAAATTCATTATGATTTTGTTCAATATCTAAGAAGCATGACAACATAAATAGTAGTGAGATTATCTTTGTAATGTAGATGATACTCTAATATAATAGGGGCTCCTTGTAAACCCTTGTGTGCTATCATCGGATTTGTATGAGAGAGCCCTTGTGTTCTATAATTTGTTGTGTACAATAATATAATCTGGCACAACTACACAAAAAATAGGCTCCCTGTTGGGAGCTCCAGAAGTAAGGATAGTTGGCAGATGATAGGTTCATACTATACTGTATTGAAAGCTTATTGCGAAACCATGACAAGGAGAGTGCACAGAGAAATAGTATTCTAACATCTCTATATGTGTCGCACATGCATTTCAAAACTCATGTAGTAACATTAGCTGACCAACTAAATGTAAGCTTTGGAAATATGAGTGCCATGTAGTTTCACTTGAAGGATGGAGTGCTGCTATTATGACATAAAGCCACTACATAGATTGTAGTGTCGATAAAAGGGGGACGCCAGAAGCATCAGAAATTAATCGGGGAAGTGGAACTGGCTGGAAAATATGGGGTTATATTGCCGCTACTAATCGAAAGCCTATCGATCACCTATAGGCCAACTCTATTCACCTGAAGAAGCACTATTGTTACTATCAGTCTAGTCTCTCAAAGGCTGCACAACTCCCAGCATTTCCTGGATATTATGGCAGACCAACTCGAATTGCTGAAAGCAACTTGTAGAAGCGGCCAAATAGACCTGTCGACTGCAGATGTCCCTGCTTGCCTTCTTAATGAGGAACATACTCTACTTATTAAAGAAGAATAGAAGAGGGACATGTTAAATAATAGAAGAGGAAGCATATTAATTATGGAGATTCCGTTTCTTTCTATACAATGTTGGTTGCCCACCCATGATGAATTAGACCATCCAAAGAAATGCAAATCCATGTTGTCTCTCTCTATGTGGCCACATGCATTTGGAAACTCAAGTGGGAGCATTAGCTGACCAATTAAATGTATGTCTGTTAACTAATATGAATATCATGTCACATTCGTATTGGAAGAACTAAGCTTTGGAATTATGATTGGTGTGTTATTTAGCTTTAAAGGGTGGACTACTGCTAGTGGGACACAAAGCACCTATGCATATCATAGTGTACATATAATGGGAAAACCCTAAGCATCAGGAGTAAAATCATGAAAGTGGAACTTGCTAGAAAATATGTGCTAGTATTGCCGGTATGGCTAGAAGGCTTTGGTTACCAGCTCTCTACAACTAAAGGCGCAATACTGTTACTATCAGTCCAACTCTCAAAGGTGACACCTACGATCGAATATAAATAGTTGAAAGCGTCCATGACAAGCGACATGAAGACCAACATGAAGAGTTGAAAGCATCCATGACAAGCGACCGAAGAGACCTGTACACTGCAAATGTCCCTGCTCCTCTTCACTACAAGGAACATACTATACTACTATTATACTCTCTTTGTTCCTAAATACAAGTATTTGAAGAGATTCCACTATGGATCACATACAGATGTATATAGATACATTTTTTTAGAGTGTAGATTCACTCATTTTGCTCCGTATGTAGTCCATGGAGGAATTTCTACAAAGATTTATATTTAGGAATGGAGAGAGTACTTATAAAAGAAGAACAAAAGAGGAGCATGCTAAAGAAGAGCAAGCATATTTTGGATAATAAAATGTTCGTTTCCCACACATGATGAACTAGAGCGCATAAAGAATGCAACTCCCTGCTATCCCTTGATATGTGGTGCATGTGCTTTTCAAAAGTAAAGTAGGAACATTAGCTGAGAAATTAAACATTCTCTATTTCAGTACATGTCAACATCATATCAGATTCGTATTTGAGCAACTAAGTTTGGAATTATGAGTGACATGTTGTTTACATTGATGGGTTGAGGAGCACTGCTTGCACGTCTGGAAGCACCTACGATGATGGTACTAAATATATGGGAATGTCTACATGCAAGTCACGTGAATTTTGTCATTTGGGTCATCAACCATTTTAGGCAGTTGGATGAAGATCCTACGTCTCCTAAACCTTCTTCTTCATTGCCTCTTATTCTTCCCCTAGAGACCACCGCACAGGCCGCCGGCCGAACCACCGGCCCCCGCCCTCCCCTGAACCGCCCACCACCTCCGGTCTTTTGTGGCCCCCGGCCATCCCTCTAGCTAACCCCACTCCCCACCCGCGTTGAGTTTTGCCTCCAGCGAGGCCCCACCATAGCACGACAACAGCCCCCCACAACCACTGTCCCCACTCGAAACCCTAAGATAGATAATGGGGCAGCCCTCCGCGAGCCCCTTCCTTCCCTTCGGCGAACTCCAAAAAATGGACTGACCCCAAATTTAAATTCAGTCAACTGTCATTTGAGCTAATGTGGAATATAAAAGGGGAAAACCATAAGCATTGCGAGTATAGTGATGAGCGTGCCATGGCGGATCTGAACATGCAAACCGAACAAAGGCAACTTCGCAACCAATGTTTGGTTTCAACTAACAAGATTCTAAGTGAAGGACAAGAAATCACAGTAAAGTAGTGGTGATCTATTTTTTGCTGACATAAATAACTCGAGCATATACGAAAGTGTACCATCTCTGGTGTGGCGCCGAGTAAGCATCTGCTGAGGCGTTGAGGGTGCTGCGGTAGAGATGGCTGTCGGCATCGTGGAAGTAGATCTAGGAGGGCAGACAGTGGCGGTGGGGGAAATATCATGGAATGGTGGACGAGATGGTCATACGAGCGGTCGCGGCAAGGTGGACGACGGCGCGGATGAAGAGAAAGGATGCGATGCAAGGATCCTGGTCCAAAGCTGTGGATGAGAGAGGTCGATCTCTTGTAATGGACAACAGCGTTGAGGTATCAACTCCGGCATAGTGGAGGAGGATGGCGGTGGATGTGGCGGTGGATGGAGGAGACTAGGGTGGAGAGGGTGTTTTGCGCCCACAGATTACGAATGGGGAAATGGAGGGAGAGAGGTAGGGGGAACCATGTCTTTAGGGCCGCTTCTCTCAAATGCGGGGAAATTTACAAACTTAGCCCCTGTTTAAAATTTTCTACGTCGCGGCAATATTAGTCGGTTGGGGATAGGATGGTAATCTCGCATACACCGAATATTTATTGACGGAGATTTTGGACGAGGAGAGCTTGTTTTGGCGCCCATCGTGTATGAATCGGGAAGGTGAGAGGCGATTTCGGCCAAGGAGAAATTATGTTTTGGCGCCCACCGTGTATGAATCCGGGGAGGTAAGGCGGAGGCGGTTATGTCACGTTTGAGCGAAATTACAAGCCTAACCATATCGAACCCAATAGAAATCGAGCCGATAGGCTTTGCGTGTCAGGGATAAGCAGTAATTTCGATCTCACATATTTTGGTTTCGAGCGGTTACTGCGAGTTTCCCTGCTTCGTTCAATTTTTTACAGAAAAAGAGTGCACGTTTACCGTGCCAACTCAATTTGAATCCATTTTGTCTTTTTTCAGGCGGGATCCATTTTGTATTCGAATACAAAGCTATAGACATCATTTTTTATATATACTTTCAAAAGCACAACAAAGAATTTTGCTCCTTTATATATGAAATATAATTTACAAATGCAATGATCTCAAAATCATAAGGTTGAATTCCATTTTTTTAAACCAAATTATGTTCTACTTTGAATTCAATTTTTTAAACCAAATTATGTTCATCTCAAATGTATGGATCAGTAATATCAATATATTAAATAACATACACACGCGCAAATTCAAATTAGTATGCACGTTTGATAGATGAATTTTGGTTCGAGTATGGATTACATGTACCATCATCTGGAACTCAAATTTTTGAATCCCTTTTACGTTGACATCTTCTATACACACAACTAAATATTTGAATCTCGTTTGATGCCCATCTCTCTCTAGGTCTCTCTCGCGTGCTCCTTCATGTAGCTATCACTATCTTTTCTCCATCTCACCCACACGCTCCCTACATGCTTCTCCCTTTTCCGCAAACACGGTATCTCGTCGTCTCCCTCGAGAAGTGCCACACTCTCTCTATCTTCATAGATTACATGGTTTTCATTATCTCTCACATGTCTATCATTCTCTGGTATCACTATAGCTACCTAAGCTTTGTTTTTTACCGCCACACACGCACTCTCACTTGCCTTTCACTTTACCTACCTACCTATATGCGGTGTTATTTTGTCGTTCTAAGAAAATTTGTATGTGCCATTTCTAATTTTCAAAATAAATTTCTCTTTTCTATGCTCGTACCACTCGCGAAGCAGTGAGGGGTGGCCGATATTTTCCATGCTAGATGTGTTATTCTCATGATGAGTGTTTATTCACTTGTCATTGCACAAGAGTAAGGAAAAGGTATTAGGGATGCCCAGTCCCGAAATGAAAAATGAATTTACTTTATGTTGTCAAATAATAAATTCCTTGGAAAGTGTTGGTATGAAAGGCACCCGTGGATACGGTTAGCCATGGAAAGTGAAAGTATAGTGGTAAAATGAATAAACTTTATTTTCTGTTTGGGAACCGCCTATGTTATATCTAGCATGGAAAGTGTGGGGAACTCTTAAGTCGTTTTCATTGGTGGGAAAAGTATGCCTCTCAAAATGTTTTTATCTCTCAATTTTCGCTTTGAGCTCTGAAACCTCTACAAATCCCTACTTCCCTCTAGGAAGGGCCCTTCCTTTACTTTATGCAATTTTTATTTTAAATTTGAATCTCCATCTTCTCCTATAAATCACCAACTAGGGGGCACTATGATCGTACGTGAGCATTGGGTGTAGGTAATATGCGAGTGTGTTTCATGAATGGATCGATGATTGAGCATGATGGGCTAGGGATAACTTATTTTAGTGTTGATATTTTGAAAGACATGGTTGCTTGTTGATATGCTTGAGTATTTAAGTCTCATGTCAAAACTATACTATTGCTTCGAACCATATAAAAGTTCAAATGTTCAAGCTATAAAGAAAGGAAAATGTGATGACATGTTAGGCAGCATTCCACATAAAAAATTCTGTTTTTATCATTTACCTACTCGAGGACGAGCAGGAATTAAGCTTGGGGATGCTGATACGTCTCCAATGTATCTATAGTTTTTGATTGTTCCATGTTGTTATATTATCATTCTTAGATGTTTTATAATCATTTATAGTCATTTTATATCATTTTTGGTACTAACCTATTGACATAGTGCCAAGTGCCAGTTGTTGTTTTCTGCATGTTCTTTACATCGCAGGAAATCAATACCAAAGGGAGTCCAAACACAGTGAAACTTTTTGTGGATTTTTTGGACCAGAAGACATCCAATGAACCGGACAAGTGCCTGGGGGTGCTCCGAGGGGAGCACAACCCACCAGGGCGCGCCTGGAGGCCCAGGCACGCCCTGGTGGGTTGTATCCACCTCGGGTGCTTCCCGAACCGACTCTTTGCTCCATAAATACCCCAATATTCCAGAAACCCTAGGGGAGTAGACAAAAATCAATTCCAGCCACCGTAGAGTCCAGAAACACCATATCGAATCTAGACACCATCACGGAGGGGTTCACCACTTCCATTGGTGCCTCTCCGATGATGCGTGAGTAGATCTTTATAGACCTTCAGGTCCATAGTTAGTAGCTAGATGGCTTCCTCTCTCTCATTTGATTCTCAATACAATGGTCTCTTGGAGGTCCATATGATGTAACTCTTTTTGCGGTGTGTTTGTTGGGATCCGATGAACTTTGAGTTTATGATCTGATCTATGTTTTTATCCATGAAAGTTATTTGAGCCTTCTTTGATCTCTTATATTCTTGATTGCTTATAGCCTCGTATTTCTTCTCTGATATTTAGATTTTTTTGGCCAACTTGATCTATTTATCTTGCAATGGGAAGAGGTTCTTTGTGATGGGTTCGATCTTACGGTGCTTGATCCCAGTGACAGAAGGGGAACCGACACATATGTATCGTTGCCATTAAGGATAACAAGATGGGGTCTATTTCTACATAAATAAATCTTGTCTACATCATGTCACCATTCTTCTTGCATTACTCCGTTTCTCCATGAACTTAATGTTGGGGAACATAGTATTTCCAAAAAATCCTACGATCACGCAAGATCTATCTAGGAGATGCATAGCAACGAGAGGGGACAGTCTGTCCACGTACCCTCGTAGACCGAAAGTGGAAGCGTTTAGTAACGTGGTGGATGTAGTTGAATGTCTTCACGATCCAACTGATCCTAGCACCAAACGTACGATACCTCCGTGCTCAGCACGATGAAGTCCCTCGGGCTCTTGATCCAGTTGCGAACGAGGGAGAGTTCCTTCAGCATGACAGCGTGGCAACGGTGATGATGAAGTTACCGGTACAGGGCTTCGCCTAAGCACTACGACGATATGACCGAGGTGGTAAACTATGGAGGGGGGCACCGCACATGGCTAAGAGATGTTTGTTGTGCCTTTGGGGTGCCCCCCCCCCTCGCCTCCATATATAAAGGGGGTGTGACGCCCCCGATTCAATCGCACACTAATCATACATACAAACGTGTACGATCAAGATCAGGGACTCACGGGAAGATATCACAAAACAATTCTACAAATAAAATAAGTCATACAAGCATCATATTACAAGCCAGGGCCTCGAGGGCTCGAATACAAGAGCTCGATCATAGACGAGTCAGCGGAAGCAACAATATCTAAGTACAGACATAAGTAAACAAGTTGCCATAAGATGGCTAGCACAAACTGGGATACATATCAAAAGAGACGCATGCCTCCTGCTTGGTATCCTCCTAAACTACTCCTGGTCATCGTCAGCGTCCTGCACGTAGTAGTGGGCACCTCAGTGTAATAGGAGTCGTTGTCGACGGTGGCGTCTGGCTCCTGGACTCCAACGTCTGGTCGCAAGAACCAGGTATAGAAAGGGGAAAAGGGGGAGCAAAGCAACCAAGAGTACTCATACATAGTACTCGCAAGCAAGGAGCTACACTGCATATGCATTGGTATCAATGAAAGGGGTAGTATACGTGGACTAAACTGCAGAATCGCAGAATAAGTGGGGGATAGCTAGTCCTATCGAAGACTACGCTTCTGGTAGCCTCCATCTTGAAGCATATAGAAAATAGTAGATGGTAAGTTGACCAAGTATCATCGCATAACATAATCCTACCCGGTGATCCTCCCCTCATAGCCATGTGAGAGAGTGATCACCGGGTCGTATCTGGCACTTCGAAGGGCGTGTTTTATTAAGTATCTGGTTCTAGTTGTCATAAGGTCAAGGTACAACTCCGGGTCGTCCTTTTACCGTGTAACATCCCAAAATTCTAAATTTTGGAATGTTATAATAAATAGATAGATTTGATTGATTGTTTGATTGATTGACTGAAAGTGAGTGAATTTGAAACTCTTTGAAAGTTAAATGAGAGGGAATAACAGGACTTTCCCAAACTTTCATATTTGCTTTCTGATCTCCATGAATTCAAATTCTTTTCAAACACAAAACCCCGGAGAGAAGATGACATGACTTCTTCCATTTATTTAAATGACAAGGGGTGTTGAAAATATTTGAATTTCATTTGAAAATATTTTCCAATTCAGAAACTTTATGCAACTCAATGATTTTCATGAGAGAAGATAAAATTACTTCTTCAAATTATGAAATATGAGTTGGGAGTTTCAAAGGATCAATTTCAAGTCCTTTTGGACTTAATTTTCAATTTGGATTTATTTGAGTTTTATTCAAATTATTTTTCTCCAAAAATAAAGTATATGGAAATTAGGGTAACATGATTCCCTACAATAGAAAATTGGAGAAAAATTAATTTGGAATCATTTTGGTATTTTTAAAATGATTTTAGCTGGATTTTAATAGACCAGTAGCACTCTTTGAATTATCTGAATTTGTGTGTATTTTATTTAATGCTAGAAAAATGTTCATGTTGAAGAAAATCTTTTTCTGAAAATTTTGATATATAATATGCCTATATAAAATTTTTATTTATTTTGTTTTGTTTATTTTTCTGCTGTCTAGAAAATCTTTATAAAAAAAACTTCTTTCCCTTCTGCTGAACTGGGCCGACCCAGCGCCAGCGCCAGCCCAGCCCTGTTCTCTCTCTCTCTTTCTCCGCCCGACGGCCTAGCAAGCCGAATTGGCCCATGGCCTCTCTCCCTCGAGCGAACTGCCTCTGCCCCGGTTGCCCGTTCCCTCCCTCTCTCTCCCTCGGACGCCGACAGGCGGGCCCCGCATCTTCTTCCTCCTCCCGCAAGGCAACAGGAGTTCTGCTCCTGTACGCCATCGCCGGTGACGCCGTCCTCGCCTCGGACTCTCCCTACCCCTCGCCCAAGGACCCTGCCGCCCCTCCTCTTATATATACTGGGGACCCTAGCCCCGTTTTCTTCATCAGGCCGAGCTGCCGACCTCGCAGCCGCCGCCACACCCTCACCGGAGTTGCCGCCGCCACCGAGCTTCGTCGCCGACGCCCTGCTCCGCCCCGCCACTCCTGACCGATGCCGCCCCCTCCATCTTCACCGTCGCCGAGCCCCCTGACTCCCTCGCCGCCGCCGGAGACCCACCGTAGTCGCCGCCCGGTCGACGTTCGAGCCGCCGCCGCCGTCCCCCTCGCCGCTGGCAGCCACCGTCGCCGCGGTACACCTCGCCTCTTTCCTCCCCGTCTGATCTACGATCGATGGTCCGGATTAGATCTAGGTTTCGTTTTTTTCTTTTCAAACAGGTATGTTTAGTTAACGAACGTTCGCCTTTTAGTTTTTTTTCTGTAATTTCGGCCAGGGACCTATTCGTGATAAATTTCTTCACAGTTTAGTCCCTGTACTTCAAACGACTATAACTTTTTACTTGTTAGTCCAAATCCAACGAAACCAACGCCCACGTCTTCGTTACGATCTCCTCTATCCATTAATCCAACTCAATCATGTTTTCTGAAAAGTTTAAAAATTGAATTAGATCAGATTTGAATTCAAACTTCGTTTGATCATAACTTGAGTTTCGTAGCTCCGTTTGAGTTGATTCTTTTTGCAAATCGAAGCTCTTGACCTAAACATTCTAATAAGGCCAAATTCACATAATTTTGGTACTGTTAGAAATTGTTTTATGTTGCAAGAGTTATTCGCTTGGTTTTGATGTTTCCGAATTGTTTTCTTCGTTCTTTCTGAACTTTTGAGTGATTGCTTATGTGTGGTTACTATTGCTTGCTTACGATAGATTGACCGGAGTGTGACGAGTAGATCTATCAAGAGTTTTGAGTGCGAATCATCTTCATCAACATTGCAGGCGAGTTCACACTTTGATCATACCTTTTTCTACAACCCAGTTTTATTGCATTAGATCAATCCTCACACATTGCATGATTAGGATCTAATTAAACAGTGGGATGGGAAGTAGATGAGGTAGTACCTATTACCTGTATTATTATGAAACCTTTGGGAGTTACTTCTGCGTTTGCTTATTATGCCATGCTATGCTAGCAGACGTGGATTGGGTGAGTGATATCCATGACAGATGTGAGTTTGTTAATTTTAAATGGTTTACTTAAGGTGGCAACTTAAATACACATCTGGGTGGATTGAGGCACCTGATGTCTATCGGGACTTGCCTGTTTTTATTGGACCGCCACCCAGGCTCAAAGGGATCATGAGATTATTCATACTAGAAACTTCCGTGTGCAGCCACAAGCCATTATGGGCTCTGGCATAGTTGACTAAGTTGTGCGAACTCTTACGGGTAGACTAGCAGATGTAGGGGAAAGTAGGTGTACCGGTCTACCCACATGTAAGGTGCTAGCGCTTCTGAAAGACTGTGTCTCGGTCATTCGTCTTCTCAAACACCCTGTAGTGCGAGAAACCAAACGGAGGCGATCGAGTCTTATGGGGAAAAGTGTGCAAACCTCTGCAGAGTGTATAAACTAATCATGATTAGCCGTGTCCCCGGTTATGGACATCTTGAGTATCTAGTTCTTGGATTATCCTGTTGATCTCATCACGTTACTTTAAATGAATATTGTTGGGTTTAATGAGTACTTTTAATTGGGATTGAGAATGCTGTCAACCATTCTCAATGTTCAACAACCACCATGATAGTTAAATAAATTTATTCCTTGCAGTAGGAAAAAATTGGCTTTACGCAAAAACCTTATAACCATAGAGCTTTTCCACCAGCCAAATATGCATGTAGTGATAACCATTGTTCATCATTCTTTATGGTGTGAATTTGCTAGTACATTCAATGTACTGACCCATTTCGCGTTGCAACGTCTCATGTTGCAGGTTTCTTACGACGAGTAAGTGATACGTTAGGGTTACAATTTCTACACTCAACTTTGCCGTTGGTGTTGATGGGAAACCACAACCTTGTTGCTTCCGTTATATGGATTGAGGTAATAGTATTTATGTTACTTTATACATGTGATTTACCTCTGTTATAAATCCTTCGAGTACTGTGTGTGTCCGCATACTGATCCAGGGATGACACTTAAGCACAGAGACTTGATCCATTCGGGTCAGGTCACTACAAGATGGTATCAGAGCACATGTTGACTGTAGGACGTGACCCTAGAAACTGGCAAGCCCATAGCAAAGATTTTTCTCTACAACTTTCCCTTTCAAAAAGATCTTTTACCCCTCTTCTCTTCTGAGTTTATTCAAATTTCCTTTTAGTGAGACTATACCCCTTTCTCCTTTTGACCACTCGAAGATTCGACTGATGAGACCACTCCAAGAAGTACATGATATCAGAGTAGTAAGACCATTCGGAATGAAGAGGATTTTACCATACATTATGATAATGGAAACTACAGCTGATGAAGACTCTGAAGACTAGGAGAATTGGAGGCTCTAAAGAATTCCTAGATTTGTATGACCTAGGAATGCTACCCTTATGGAACTTGGCAGACTATGGAAGTTGTCAATGCCCGAGATCAAGGTGTGTTGGAGAAAGACCGGAGCATGTAGAGTTAAGAACTCAAGGTTTGTCAAGGAAAACCCTAAGGCAGGAGATATCAACTATGGATAGATAGCTCATGGAAATGACAAGAGAACAACCATGGCTATCCATAAGGTTATAGCCCGCTTATGCTATTGTCACCGTGTTGAGTTAAGCATGCATATGCATGGAAGGATTAAATGGTAGAAGGCTGATGGAGCACCTATTAGTAAGATGAAGTTTTAACCTTAGCTAGTGTATCACCAAGATCTGGAGTAGTACATCAAGAAGTTTAAGGTGGAGCTCCATGAAGCCGTATTAGACAAGGAAGCATTTCATTAAGAACTCAGGAACCAAAAGCTGAAAGTAGCCAAGCTGGAGGAGCTACAACCTCGAGATACCGGAGATTTGTCAGGAACTAAAGGACAGTAGGACCATGGCTCATGCCAAGGATGTTGAAACCCAGAAGTTTGGAACGCAACTCCAGAATATTAAAGGACATCACCAGAGACTTCGCGTCAATAGAGTTGATCTGGCAAAAGAACTTGAGAAGGACAAGCATGATCAGAAGAAGCCATTGGAGGCATGAACAAGACCTGAAGAGGTTGGCGACGTTGACCTTAGAAGACCAAACCCCTGTTATATACCTACATTAGATGAGACGTTTGTGAGCTATCATTTGTTTGATGCTTTTCCCGACAGCCACAAATAAAATCTATCTTTTCAAAACTTTTGTTTGTATTGTGTGTATCCCTCTCTATCTCTCTTATCTCACCCCAAACCCATGGACCCAATAGATGATGAATGGAGATGAGCTTATATTTTCTGGACCGATGAGTCAATTGGAGACAGACCGATGGATTCAGAACATGGAGGATCATATGGAGAATAACCCTATAGTTGGAAATAATATGACCCATCATGCTCTTCAGTGCTTTGAAAGAGGTGCTGCTACTTGGTGGAGGATGTACCAAACCATCAATGGATGGCAAGGAGTAACCGCTTGGAAAGAATTTAAGTTGTCTTTGCTAAAGTCTCAGTTTGTGTCCCAGAGATTTGGTAAGGATATGAAGAAAACTTATGCATGCAAGCTTTGTGGAGAAATAGGACACAACCCTAAAGAACACAAGGATGAATGCCCTAATTGTGAAGGAAGTCACCCAGCTGAAGAATGCCCAACTAGGCAGATCACTTGTTTCTTGTGTGAAGGGACTACCCACTATCCTGCTCAGTGTCACATTTACCCCATGATACAACGAATCATCCAGCAGAAGAAAGAAGTAAAGAAAGGAGCCCTTATGGAAATTTTAGAAGAACCCGTGATGAAGGAAGATGTGGAGGACACACCTAAAGAGGACCCGAGTAAACCCTGCACTAAGTCTTGCTATTCATGTGGAAAAGAAGGACACATCTCCTAGAATTGTATGAATGGGAATTTAGTAGAGTTCCCGACTGAGGAAGTAAAGTATGACCCACAGGAAATAGAAGCCCTGATTGGAATGGAAAAGTCTAGAAAGAGAAGTAGATTGGATTCCAGGAAGGATCTGAGTCATGCCACTTGTTATAAGTGCAAGGAGTCAGGGCACTACCACAACAATTGCCCAAAAAGGAAGCCAAGGACCCAAGTAGGCTATATAATCACAAGGAAACCTCGAATCTTCCCAGAAGTAATATGTTTCCGTTGTAATGAAGCAGGGCACTTTGCTAGAGAATGCCCCAAGGAGAAGGAAACATGTGCTAGATAGTTGAGTTTGCAATAAAAGAAATGGAGTAGTAGAAGTGAGAACATTTTTCTTTTATATTGAGGTGTTGAGTTGAGACATGTAATGGAGAAGCGAGAGATTGTAATCATTTGAGAATGAATGAAGTAGCATCGTTGGTACTGATATGGATTTTATGAGTTGTTACTCTATGAAGAAGGATTTTGACCATTTTTGAGGATAAGAGAAATATGGTCTATGGAAGATTTGTGCTTAAGGGTGGTAGTACCCTGTAAGAACCCTTGACCCCTGGAAAAGATAAGGATACTCCACTGAATGGATTTCGGACAAAATGAATACGAGTTTTGTCTTGATATGTGTGATGCCCCAAGAGTATGTGGGATGAAGTTGGAGACCGATAGTTGTTTGGACAAAATGTGATCAAAGGAGTCAGAAGAGAATGTTAAGTTGATTCGAGATAGACTGAAGGTAGCTCAGTCCAGGCAGAAGAGTTATGCAGACAAAAAAACTCAAGGAGGTAGTCTATGAAATTGGAGACAAAGCATGTCTTCGTGTGTCCCCTCTGCGAGGAGTTAAATGAATTGGAGTTAAGGGAAAGTTAGCCCCAAGAATTGTAGGACCATACCGAGTTATGGAGTGTATGGGAGAAGTGGCCAACAAGTTGGAGTCATCCGAAGGACTGTTAGGAGTTCATGATGTGTTTCACGTTTCCCAGTTGAAGAAGTGCCATGCAGAGATGGCCAGTATTCCCCTGTAAGGACGCTTGACCCTGGAAAGGATAATGATGTTCCACGAAGTGGAATATGGACTTCATAAGTATAAGTTTTTATCTCAGTATGAGGGATATCCCACGAGGATGAAGAGATGAATTACTATTGGATATAAAGGAGGTATGATGTCGGAAATATGGATCAATGGAAACTCCATGATGAGTCTAAGTAATCATGTCCTAGTTTGGTGCCAATAGAAGGAAGGAAGACAGTACAATTGGATGGATTTAAGAATACTAGGAAGTTGGAAGTGGGAATAATGATCAGTTGCCCGATGATAGGTTCAAGGATTACAAGTGATGAGATGGGCCATAACCCACAGGCCCCAGGACCTGCCAAGAAGCAAGCACATTATTGCTGAAGGAAAAACCCTGGAAGAAGTTACGATTTTCTCGACGGACGATTTTATAGGAGTTTACGCAAAACCTGAGAGTTGTGAAGGAACGATAGATGTTGGTCTGGCTTGCAGAATCAATGGAGTATTCCGAACTTGGTTCGTCGACGAGAGAAATTCTGCAATGCTTGTGAGGATGACTGAGTGTTAGAATGCGAGATTCGCTAAACTATATACAAGGTAATGATTTGGGTGCGGGATGGATTGATCACCATACCGACTTACTCTTATTATTCGCCTTGCTATATGGGATGGTAAATCTGAGTGACTTTACCTATAGTAGAGAGACGACGATATTAAACCTTGTTTAAATCTTAGAATGGTATAGGTATTTTCCCTTGTACAAGGCAGCTTTGCCAACCGTAGGTTATACGGTGAGGTTCAACCCAGACCCATTTCCTGCAGGAGAAACCATAAATTGTTGACCACCATGAGATATCGATAGTTGTTTAGATTTGGCGCCAGACCCGTCAGCTAAGAAGACCCAGTCTCGGAATAACCTTACCAAGAGGAAAGGACAGAAGAATTGAGGAAAAGGTTATGCCACTACCGAAAGAGCCAGAGAAGGAATTTTCCGAGGATTTGACAAGACCGACACTGTTAACAATATGGATGAAGTATATGAGTTTCGATGGAGCTGTAACCATGCTTCTAAGGGTGGTAGCACCCCAGACCCCTGTAATGATTGATGGATTTTGAGGAGACCCCAAACCCTAACTTTTTCTTGCTAGCCTCTCGGAATCTCGAGGACGAGATTCATTTTAAGGGTGGTAGGTTTGTAACATCCCAAAATTCTAAATTTTGGAATGTTATAATAAATAGATAGATTTGATTGATTGTTTGATTGATTGACTGAAAGTGAGTGAATTCGAAACTCTTTGAAAGTTAAATGAGAGGGAATAAAAGGACTTTCCCAAACTTTCATATTTGCTTTCTGATCTCCATGAATTCAAATTCTTTTCAAACACAAAACCCTGGAGAGAAGATGACATGACTTCTTCCATTTATTTAAATGACAAGGGGTGTTGAAAATATTTGAATTTCATTTGAAAATATTTTCCAATTCAGAAACTTTATGCAACTCAATGATTTTCACGAGAGAAGATAAAATGACTTCTTCAAATTATGAAATATGAGTTGGGAGTTTCAAAGGATCAATTTCAAGTCCTTTTGGACTTAATTTTCAATTTGGATTTATTTGAGTTTTATTCAAATTATTTTTCTCCAAAAATAAAGTATATGGAAATTAGGGCAACATGATTCCCTACAATAGAAAATTGGAGAAAAATTAATTTGGAATCATTTTGGTATTTCTAAAATGATTTTAGCTGGATTTTAATAGACCAGTAGCACTCTTTGAATTATCTGAATTTGTGTGTATTTTATTTAATGCTAGAAAAATGTTCATGTTGAAGAAAATCTTTTTCTGAAAATTTTGATATATAATATGCCTATATAAAATTTTTATTTATTTTGTTTTGTTTATTTTTCTGCTGTCTGGAAAATCTTTATAAAAAAAACTTCTTTCCCTTCTGCTGACCTGGGCCGACCCAGCACCAGCGCCAGCCCAGCCCTGTTCTCTCTCTCTCTCTCTCTCTCTCCGCCCCACAGCCCAGCAAGACGAATTGGCCCATGGCCTCTCTCCCTCGAGCGAACTGCCTCCGCCCCGGTCGCCCGTTCCCTCCCTCTCTCTCCCTCGGACGCCGACAGGCGGGCTCCGCATCTTCTTCCTCCTCCCGCAAGGCAACAGGAGTTCTGCTCCTGTACGCCATCGCCGGCGACGCCGTCCTCGCCTCGGACTCTCCCTACCCCTTGCCCAAGGACCCCGCCGCCCCTCCTCTTATATATACTGGGGACCCCGGCCCCGTTTTCTTCATCTGGCCGAGCTGCCGACCTCGCAGCCGCCGCCACACCCTCACCGGAGTTGCCACCGCCACCGAGCTTCATCGCCGACGCCCCGCTCCGCCCCGCCACTCCCGACCGACGCCGCCCCTCCATCTTCACCGTCGCGCCGCGCCGAGCCCCCTTACTCCCTCGCCGCCGCCGGAGACCCACCGTAGTCGCCGCCCCGTCGACGTTTGAGCCGCCGCTGCCGTCCCCCTCGCCGCTGGCAGCCACCGTCGCCGCGGTACGCCTCGCCTCTTTCCTCCCCGTCTGATCTACGATCGATGGTCCGGATTAGATCTAGGTTTCGTTTTTTTTTCTTTTCAAACAGGTATGTTTAGTTAATGAACGTTCGCCTTTTAGTTTTTTTCTTTTTCTGTAATTTCGGCCAGGGACCTATTCGTGATAAAATTCTTCACAGTTTAGTCCCTATACTTCAAACGACTATAACTTTTTACTCGTTAGTCCAAATCCAATGAAACCAACGCCCACGTCTTCGTTACGATCTCCTCTATCCATTAATCCAACTCAAACATGTTTTTGAAAATTTTGAAAATTGAATTAGATCAGATTTGAATTCAAACTTCATTTGATCATAACTTGAGTTTCGTAGCTCCGTTTGAGTTGATTCTTTTTGCAAATCGAAGCTCTTGACTTAAACATTCTAATAAGGCCAAATTCACATAATTTTGGTACTGTTAGAAATTGTTTTATGTTGCAAGAGTTATTCGCTTGGATTTGATGTTTCCGAATTGTTTTCTTCGTTCTTTCTGAACTTTTGAGTGATTGCTTATGTGTGGTTACTATTGCTTGCTTACGATAGATTGACCGGAGTGTGACGAGTAGATCTATCAAGAGTTTTGAGTGTGAATCATCTTCATCAACATTGTAGGCAAGTTCACACTTTGATCATACCTTTTTCTACAACCCAGTTTTATTGCATTAGATCAATCCTCACACATTGCATGATTAGGATCTAATTAAACTGTGGGATGGGAAGTAGATGAGGTAGTACGTATTACCTGTATTATTATTAAACCTTTGGGAGTTACTTCTACGTTTGCTTATTATGCCATGCTATGCTAGTAGACGTGGATTGGGTGAGTGATATCCATGACAGATGTGAGTTTGTTAATTTTAAATGGTTTACTTAAGGTGGCAACTTAAATACACATTTGGGTGGATTGAGGCACCTGATGTCTATCAGGACTTGCCTGTTTTTATTGGACCGCCACCCAGGCTCAAAGGGATCATGAGATTATTCATACTAGAAACTTCCGTGTGCAGCCACAAGCCATTATGGGCTCTGGCATAGTTGACTAAGTTGTGCGAACTCTTACGGGTAGACTAGCAGATGTAGAGGAAAGTAGGTGTACCGGTCTACCCACATGTAAGGTGCTAGCGCTTCTGAAAGACTGTGTCTCGGTCATCCGTCTTCTCAAACACCCTGTAGTGCGAGAAACCAAATGGAGGCGATCGAGTCTTGTGGGGAAAAGTGCGCAAACCTCTGCAGAGTGTATAAACTAATCATGATTAGCCATGTCCCCGGTTATGGACATCTTGAGTATCTAGTTCTTGGATTATCCTGTTGATCTCATCACGTTACTTTAAATGAATATTGTTGGGTTTAATGAGTACTTTTAATTGGGATTGAGAATGCTGTCAACCATTCTCAATGTTCAACAACCACCATGATAGTTAAATAAATTTATTCCTTGCAGTAGGGAAAAATTGGCTTTACGCAAAAACCTTATAACCATAGAGCTTTTCCACCAGCCAAATATGCATGTAGTGATAGCCATTGTTCATCATTCTCTATGGTGTGAATTTGCCAGTACATTCAATGTACTGACCCGTTTCGGGCTGCAACTTCTCATGTTCCAGGTTTCTTACGATGAGTAAGTGATACGTTAGGGTTACGATTTCTACACTCAACTTTGCCGTTGGTGTTGATGGGAAACCACAACCTTGTTGCTTCCGCTATATGGACTGAGGTAATAGTATTTACGTTACTTTATACATGTGATTTACCTCTGTTATAAATCCTTCGAGTACTGTGTGTGTCAGCATACCGATCCAGGGATGACACTTAAGCACAGAGACTTGATCCATTCGGGTCAGGTCGCTACATACCGAGGGACATGACTATTCGAATAGATAAACTTCCCTACAAGGGTGCACCACATTTCCCAACACGCTCGATCCCCTTTGTCCAGACACACTTTCCTGGGTCATGCCCAGCCTCGGAAGATCAACATGTCACAGCCCCACCAAGGCACAATAGAGAGGTCAGCACGCCGGTCTAAATCCTATGGCGTAGGGATCTAGGCCCATCGGCCATTGCGCACCTGCATGTTGTGTGGGCGGCCGGAAGCATACCTAGCCTCCCTAATACTAGAGCAGGCGTTCCAGTCCAATCCGGCGTGTGCCGCTCAGTCGCTGATGTCAAGAAGGCTTTGGCTGATACCATGACGTCGAGTGCCCATAACTGTTCCCACGTAGTAGGTTAGTGCATATAGGCCAGTGGCCAGACTCAGATCAAATACCCAAATCTCGTTAAGCGTGTTAATTGAATTAACCGCAGACGCCAACTAGGGTGAGGCCCACCTCTCTCCTAGGTGGTCTCAACCTACCCTATCGCTCCGCCACAAAGGTCCACTCAGAGGGCCGTCAGGACAAATGTCCTTTCAGTCCCAATCCGTGAATCACTCACGGGTACTCTACGAGTCGACCCGTCTTTAGTCATCACATGTGTCATGCATAAGATATATAATATATACCCATGATCACCTCCCTAGTGATCACGGCCCGATAGTATAGCATGGCGGACGGACAAGAATGTAGGGTCACTGATGATAAACTAGCATCCTATACTAAGCATTTAGGATTGCAGGTAAGGTATCAACAACTGTAGCAACAATGACAGGCTATGCAATAGAATAGGATTAACCGAAAGCAGTAACATGCTACACTACTCTAATGCAAGCAGTAGAGAGAAGAATAGGCAATATCTGGTGATCAAGGGGGGGGGGCTTGCCTGGTTGCTCTGGCAAGTAGGGGTCGTCAACAACATAGTCAACCGGGGCACAAGCAGCGGCGTCAGCCTCGTAGTCTACCGGAGAGAAGAGGGGGAAGAAACAATGAATACAATGCAAATAGATGCATACCGATGCATGACATGACAAGTAACAGTGCTAGGTCTGCCCTAATGCAGTAGGAGGTGATACCGGCGAAGGGCAAAAACATCCGGGAAAGTATCCCCGGTGTTTCGCGCTTTCGGGCAGATGAACCGGAGGGGATAAGTTGCGTGTTCGCTATGCTAGGGATGTGTGCCGGACGAACGGGCTGCGTATTCGGATTCGTCCCGTCATTCTGAGCAACTTCCATGTAGAAAACATTTTCATCTGAGCTACGGTTTATTTTCTATGATTATCTAAAGTTTTAATCATTTTCAGGATTTACTGAAATTTGGCTAAGTCTGAGAATTTAATAGTTTTAAACATCACTTAGCTATTTTCCAGAGGCTATAGCTATTGTTCTCTACATGCAATGGGTTAGTGTCTTATATCAACATTGAGCATCTTTATGTGAACTACATGTTAGTATCACTTGCATCCATATTAGAGTTCATTTTCTTGATCATCAACACCTCTAAAGTAGCAATGAAAGTAAAGTTGTTTTCGGTTTTTCTATTAACAGAACATTCAACTTTGTGGTTTTCATAGGATTTAATTTATGCATCGAAAGGGTTTGGTCCAGTGGGATAAAATGGTGTTTGTGTAGTATACTTTCTACTCATATTTTATTTAGCCCTGTTAGTAGTTGTTTAGCCGCAGTTTAGGGGCAGTCGAGGGGGTTACTCGATGTAGAAATTAAAAAGCTAGCTAGCGCTGCTAGATACTAGCAGTAGTATAGGCAGAGCAGCGCTGGCAAGGAAAGAAGCAGCAGAAGTGCGGCAGCAAGCAGAGCGCAGGGAGCAGCAAGTAACGCCCGATGCGGCATCGCGGGCGCGGACGACGCCGGCTAGCGATGGCGGCCACGGTCGGGCGGCTACGGCGCGGGCGGCAGTGGCGTAGTGGCAGCAGCGCAGGGCAACGGCGCGGGCGGCAACGGCGTAGTGGCAGCAGCGTAGTCCCACCTGCCTCAGGTTTATGAGCCAAGGAATCTCTTTAACACGCCAGGACCAGGAACAAGTAATCAGCCAGTGGTAAACCGGGTAGAAGCACCTGGAATGGGGGCGCCGGTTCAACCATGCACAATGGATTCGCCTGGTCCGGATATCCAACCGCAGCATGTGTCGACGCCTCCGAGTCATTACTCCAATCCCTTGGATAACATAGTCACCTCCGCTTCACGATTAGTCGCCCTCCCAGTCGAAGGCGAGTCCCCTATAGCGGTTGAGACACGACGCGCCAGGGAACTTCTTTAGACAGCTTTGACTCAGCAGCAGGCTTATTCGTACAGTCGCGAGAGGATTCATTCCCCCCCCCCCCCCCCGCCCAAGCCGGAGTTACATCAGGCATATTGATGAACCGGCTGTGTCAAGCAGTGCGCGGAACCGTAACCTGCCTCGAGGGCATAACCCGGCGGGCGGTGGTGCTAATGCTCGGGACATGGTGGATCATGGTAGAGCACGTCGAGAAGCCGAGTTAGCAGCACAGTACGCGGCCCGTCAGCTTACACCGGTCCGTCCAACAACTTCAGTGGAACCAGGTGTTGCTTTTAGCTCTTTGGGGGTGATGTGTCTCACCCCGGCTTTACGTAACGTGCGGCTACCCTAGGATTTCAAAGGTCCTCGTAAGGTGCCCAATTACACTGCCGATTTACCCCCCGAGTCATGGGTGGAGAGCTATGAGATGGCGGTGGAGATGCTGGATGTGGATGATGCGACATGTGCTAAATACTTCACCATGATGTTGGAAGGAACATCTCATACTTGGCTGAAAAGTTTACCAGCTAACTCCATTGGATCCTGGGCTGAGTTAAAGGCCCGATTTATCCAGAATTTCAAGGATACATGCAAGCAGCCCATGTCAATTGTGGACTTTGCCGCCTGTGTCCAAGAAGAAGGGGAATCAACAACCCACTGGGTGCGTCAGGTCTCAGCGATTCTGCATTCATCAGACCGCATCAATGCTGATACAACAGTTTTGACATTGGAAGGCAATTGCCGGTTCATGCCTTTGAAGCTAAAGTTAGGGCGACTCAAGTGTCACTGCGGTGACATGGGGACACTTATGGTAGCTCTGGTTAAGTATGCCAACTCTGATAGTACCAAGGATCCCGAGTCTGACGATGAAAAGCAGGGGAAGGGAAAAAAGAGTAGCAACACCAAAGGGCAACAACATAACCCGACGGGCCATGGAAACAACGGTAAGCGTAAAGCGGACAACAGTTTGGATTTTGTGGCTAACACCAACACGCAGAATAACGGTCAGCGTCGTAAGGGTAAACCGCACCCACGGAGTGGAGGATCAGGTATCAATCTTGAGTACCTGTTAAATCAGCCTTGCCCAAGACACAGGACGCGAGAAAGGCCAGCTACACACCTCTGGAAGGATTGCTTTATTATGAGGGAGTTCAAAAACTCAAGTCTTTTCCAAGATGGTCATGGACCGGGCGGCGGTTCGGGACCCGGTTCTCATGGGCTGGGTTATGGTGGAGGCAGTTCTGGCTCAGGACTTCAAGGCAATCATGGCAACCAAGGGAGTTATAGCCAACAACACACTCAGGGGAGTCAACAGTAGCAACAATCGGGTTATCAGAGCAACCCGAAGCAGTTAAACAGTGGGCCATATCATGTTTTCACCACTAGCCTGTCAGGGCGTGATCAGAAGCTTCATAAGAGGGCAGTAAACTCTGTTGATCGGCAGTGCCCCGTTACCTGCGCTGGTCTGAACAACCTATTTTGTGGAGTCGAGAGGATCATCCACCCCGAGTTGATAATCCGGATCATCTGGTATTGGCGGTGGCGCCTCGGGTTGGGGGGTATAAGTTCAGCAAGGTGCTCATGGATGGAGGGAGCAGTATCAACATCCTTTATTATGAAACCTTCCATCGCATGTGGTTGACAGATAAAAATCTTAAACCATCGAATATTGTTTTCCGTGGTGTGGTACTTGGTAAATCGGCATACCCAGTAGGTAAGATAGCTCTGGAGGTTGCTTTTGGAGATGATCATGATTCAAGATTAGAGACATTGACTTTTGAATGGTGAAAATCAAGAGCCCTTATCATGCCCTGTTCGGACGACCGGCTTATGCTAAGTTCATGGCAAGGCCCTGTTATGTTTATCTGCAGCTCATGATGCCGGGTCATAAGGGGACCATCATGGTACATGGGAGCCGTAAGATAGCTTTGGAGTGTGTAGAAGGAGATGTGGCTTATGCTGAGTCGGTTTGTGCAATAGAGGAGTTGAAGTTCTATAAGGATAATGTTGATTTGGCGGATATGACTTCTTTGAAAAAGCCAATGACAGAGCATGACCCGGCTTTGAAGTTTAAATCGGCTGATGAGACCAAGTTGGTTGATTTTGTTCCTAGCGACTCATCCAAGCAGTTTAGCATCAACGCTAACTTGGATCCGAAATAGGAAGGCCGCTCATCGAGTTCATCCGTGAGAACCGGGACATCTTTGCATGGAAGCTTTCTGACATGCCAGGTGTACCGATGGAAATCGTTGAGCACACTCTTAATATCGATCCCAAATTTAAACCAGTCAAGAAGTTTCTCCACCGCTTCAATGAAGAACAGCGCAAGGCCATTGGTGAGGAGGTAGCCCGGCTCTTAGTAGCAGGGTTTATTGTGGAGGTTTTCCACCCTGAGTGGTTAGCTAACATGGTGCTAGTACTTAAGAAGAACGGCACTTGGCGTATGTGTGTGGAGTACACAGATTTGAACAAGGCTTTCCCAGCTGACCCCTTTGCTCTCCCTCGTATTGACCAAATCATTGATGCTACGGCGGGTTGTGAGTGTTTGAGCTTTCTCGATGCTTATTCAGGTTATCATCAGATCAAAATGGCAGTTAAGGACCAGGAGACACTACTAGGAATGGCGCACCAGTTTTGCCTACTAATGGCGCACTACTGGTGCGCCATTAGTAGCACGCCACTAGTATTTTTTACTAATGGCGCACCACTGGTGCGCCATTAGTATACCACATACTAATGGCGCACCAGAAGTGCGCCATTAGTATGCCTAGAGGTGCGCCATTACTATCTGACTTAGTAATGACGCACCACATAGAAGTTTGCCATTAGTAATAATTTTTTTCAATTTTTTCCATTTTAAAAAAATAAATAAAAAAAACTCATTTTTTTAAAAAAAATTCAAATTTATTTATTTTCTTAATCTCGGGTCACTATGGCTTAATCTCGAGTCAATATGCTTAATCTCATGTCAAATCGCACTCTGTGATCAAACTTCCCAAAAGGTCACCCATCCTCACACTACTCCAGCCCAAGCACGCTTAACATCATAGTTCTATCCAACCCCAACACCACCTCACTTCACAGGCACTTGTTGATATATCTATCATATCAATCCTATTAAACCTTGCTGATGTCTAGGACTTTGTTCATGTTCATGAGTATGATGAAATTTTGAAAAAATATTTCAAACTTTCCGATCATATTATGTATCATATTTTGAAAAATAATTCAAATTTTTTTCAAAACCAATTTTTTCTGTTACTAGTGGCGCACCTAGCATACGGTGCGCCACTAGTAAGTTTGAAATTTTTTGAATTTTTTTGCCTCCGGATCTTAGAAGCCCCGTAACTTTTTTTATGTTAGGTTTTTGGGAATTTTGAAAATGTTTAACGGGGTTCCCACTGTTATATTCGGATGTAACTTTTCGAGTAGATGATTTTTCATATAAAAAACTTTTTCAACCGAGTTCGTACGCAAAAGTTATGCCCATTTTTACAAATTCTCGAGAGATTTTGCAAAAAATTTGAAAATTCATGTTTGTAAATTTTGCTAACAACTAGACCACATATCACATGGGAATCTTATTTTCTTTTATTTTTTTGACATTTCTATCATTTTCTTTTATTTTTTTGAAACTGAAAAGGCGGTCCACGAGGGGGGGTGCATTCGGGCGAATGTTTGGGCCAAGTTACTAATGGCGCACCATGGGAGTGGTGCACCATTACTAGTTCTTACTAATGGCGCACCGTGGGGGTGGTGCGCCATTACTAGTTGAACTAGTAATGGCTCACCACTCCCACGGTGCGCCATTAGTAGTTTTGAAAAAATTAAAAACAAAATTTCTAAATTTTTACTAATGGCGCACTTTGGGAGTGGTGCGCCATTACTAGTTGTAATGGCGCACCACTCCCATGGTGCACCATTAGTAGTTTTGAAAAAAAAATATTTTTTTTTACTAATGGCGCACCGTGGGAGCGGTGCGCCATTACTAGTCTAGTAATGGCGCACCACTCCCACGGTGCGCCATTAGTAGTTTTGGAAAAAATTAAAAAAAATTGTTACTAATGGCGCACCGTAGATGTGGTGCGCCATTAGTATTTGGACACTAATGGCGCACCATTAGTATATACTAATGGCGCACCACATGTCTGGTGCGCCATTAGTGTCATTTCCATCTATAGCCCTTTTCCTAGTAGTGAGAAGACAACTTTTATAACTCCTTTTGGAGCCTTCTGCTATGTGTCTATGCCTTTTGGGCTTAAGAGTGCCCAGGCGACTTATCAGCGCTGTGTGCAGAATTGTCTTCATAATCAGATTGGGCGCAATCTTCATGCTTATGTGGATGATATTGTGATGAAGTCCAAATAGGAGGAGACATTTATAGATGACTTGAAGGAAACTTTTGATAATCTCCGGGTTTATAAGATGATGCTTAACCCGGCCAAGTGTGTTTTTGGTGCACCGACAGGCAAGCTCTTGGGTTTTCTGGTGTCTAATAGGGGCATTGAAGCTAATCCGGAAAAGATCAAAGCTATTACATCTCTGGCTAAACCAGCGTGTATTAATGATGCTCAGCGTCTAGCGGGTCATATTGTGGCGTTGAGCCGGTTTATCAGCCGGTTGGGAGAGAAAGTGTAACGCCCTGAGACCGATGTGCCAGGTGTCCTCTAGTTATTCGCTGTTATTTCCTTGTCATTCCTTGCGTGTCATGCATCTCATATCATGTCATCATGTGCATTTCATTTGCATACATGTTCGTCTCATGCATCTGAGCATTTTTCCCGTTGTCCGTTTTGCAATCCGGTGCTCCTATCTCCTCCGGTGGTCATTTCTACCTTCTTTTCATGTGTGGGGGTTAAACGTTTCCAGATTGGACCGAGACTTGCCAAGCGGCCTTGGTTTACTACCGGTAGACCGCCTGTCAAGTTTCGTGCCATTTGGACTTCGTTTGATACTCGAACGGTTAACCAAGGGACCGAAAGGGCCTCGTGTGTGTTGCAGCCCAACACCCCTCCAAAGTGGCCCAAAACCCACCTAAGCCTGCTCCATCATCTCAGTCGTTCGATCACGATCGCGTGGCCGAAAACCGCGCCTCATTTGGACTCTCCTAGCTCCCTCTACCTATAAATATGTGCTCCCCTCCAGAAATTCGCGGATAAACCCTAGCCTTCCTCTACCTCGCGCCCGGACGAAATCCCCACCGCGCCCGGACATGTCCAGCCGACGCCGCCGACGAATCCAGCTGCGCCACATCATCCCTCCGCCCTCTCTCTCCTCCCGCACCGTGCCCGGCCTGCCGGGGCCCGTGGCCGGCCCTCCCCGCGGCCCAAGTCGCCCGCGCCCCCGCGCCTGGAACGCCCGCCGTCGCCGCCTGCATCCAGGGCCGCGCCGCCTGCCGGCTCCCCGCCGTCGCCAACGAGGTTCGTCGGCGCCCCGCGTCCTCGCCGCTGGGTCCGACGCCGCCGTGTTTGCTCGCCGCCGCCCTTTGAGTGCCGCTGCCGCCGGCCGGGTCGCCGCCCTCGCCGGTCCCGCATGCCGCGCCTCATGCCTCGCCGCCTCCGGCGACCGGAGCTCGCCGGAGTCGTCGCTCGCCTCGCTGGAGTTCTTTTCCCCACCGGATCCGGACTGGTGGGATGAGATCCACCCGTCCCACAAACCAAACGGTGTCCCGCGTCCCCGGATCCCCTCATCCCGCTTCGCCTCGTCTCCGCGTTGACTTTCTCCGGAGGTATAAATTTCACTGTCCCCGAAATTCCCAGATTCATATGGCCATGTTCAACATGATGTAACTTTGCATCTGTAGCTCCGATTCATGCATATAGCATATCGAAATGTCCGTCTCAGAGAGTACATCATTTCATCTCATTGCATCATTTACATTTGAGTTCATCTTGATGCCCGAAATGCTGTTGGAAGAGTGCTATTTGAGATAATTGTCAGATCTGCTGCTCCATTTAGATATTTGTCATTTTTGCCATGATTAATGTGTGCATGATATGCCCCTGAGCTCTACATGAGTTTTGTTATATGTTTTTCCATCTATTCAGAGGTGCAACCCATGTATTTTTGTGATGTGTGTGGTGACTAGCTCAAGCTTGCAAACTGGAGCATTCGTTAATGCTGATTTCAGGGACTTAGCAATCCCACCAAGTCCTTGATCTGTTTATCTCAATATGACATATGTTCATGTTGTTTCCTAGTGATCCGTGCCTCTTTTGAGGATGATTAGTAAGGATGTTTTGTTAATCTTGTAGTGATCTATCCATCCATGTCTTTGTTTGCAATTATGGAGCACCCTAGCTTGAGTCAATCGAGCTCTACTTTTATCATTTCGTGAATCTGGGCAGATTGTCTACTCGTTAGCAATTTTGCTGAGGATGTTGTAGTTGATCCGTGCGTGCTATGTTATTGTTCTTGCCATTTCTAGCTTGTATTTTGTGTATTCTTGATGGGTGTATGTTTAGATTGTCATGACTTGCTCTGTAGTGAGTGCATCGAGCTCATAAACATGCCTACTTGATATCTGTTTCAGCATGCTCCAGTTTTCACTAAATCTGAGAACTGATTATGTTTTTGCCATGTTCACATGCTTGCAAATGTATTTTCTGATCCCTTTTGGCTCAAGGTCACTAAGGGACTTTTTTAAGCTCTTTGAGTAGCTCCAGGCCATGCTTTACTTTGCCATGTTAAGTTCCTGGAGCATATAGTTTGCTTGCTCCAAAGTGTGCTACCTGATCTGAAATTCCAGGCCTGAGATCTGTTTGGCGTTTGCATTTTTGCCACGCTCGTTAGAACCTCTTAATGGATGAATTGGCCATAGCTCAGTGTTCATCTTTTGTTAAGCATCATGAATGGATCTCTGCCATGTATTTTGTTGCCATGTTTGAGTGCCGTAGCATGCTCATCTTGTTGCATTTAGATGGCTACTTGCTGTATATCGCAGACCGGTGCCATATTTGAATTGCTTGTCATTTCCAAACCGTAACTCCGATTCTGGTGATCTTTATATCGTTTTCAAGCGATTTCATCTCACCTTTCCAGTGGCACACTTGGATTTCCAAGTTGAGGCCAGGTTCATGCATTCCTTGTCAAATCATGCATATGCATCACATACCGCATCCCGCATTTCATATCATGTTCATGTGTGGTTTGTTTACTATGTTGTGTGCTTCTTTCCGGTGTTTTCTCCTTCGGGTTGGTACGGGTAACATCGCATTTGTGAGGACCCGTTCATCTACGTCCGTTTGTCTTCTTCTTGGACCCGTTCTTCTTCCTTGCGGGATTTCAGGCAAGATGACCGTACCCTCGAAATTACTAATATCTTTGCTATGCTAGATGCTCGCTCTTTTGCTATGCCTATGCTACGATACCTACCACTTACTTATCATGCCTCCCATATTGTTGAACCAAGCCTCTAACCCACCTTGTCCTAGCAAACCGTTGATTGGCTATGTTACCACTTTGCTCAGCCCCTCTTATAGCGTTGTTAGTTGCATGTGAAGATTGAAGTTTGTTCCTTGTTGGAACATGGAGATGTTGTTCCTTGTTAGAACATGTTTACTTGTTGGGATATCACAATATCTTTTATTTAATTAATGCATCTATATACTTGGTAAAGGGTGGAAGGCTCGGCCTTATGCCTGGTGTTTTGTTCCACTTTTGCCGCCCTAGTTTCCGTCATATCGGTGTTATGTTTCCGGATTTTGCGTTCCTTACGCGGTTGGGCCATTATGGGAACCCCTTGACAGTTCGCCTTTAGTAAAACTCCTCCAGCAATGCCCAACATTGGTTTTACCATTTGCCACCTAGCCTTTTCTTTTCCCTTGGGAGTCGCGCTCCTGAGGGTCATCATTATTTTAACCCCCCCCCCCCCGGGCCAGTGCTCCTCTGAGTGTTGGTCCACCTGTCAGCTGTCGGTGACCACCAGGGGCAACTCTGGGCTGGCCTACCCGTACCTAAGACAATCTGAGTATGCCTTGAGAAAGAGATATGTGCAGCTCCTATCGGGATTTTTCGGCACATTCGAGCGGTGTTGCTGGTTTAGTTCTACCCTGTCGAAATGTCTTGTAACCGGGATTCCGAGGCTGATCGGGTCTTCCCGCTAGAAGGAATATCCTTCGTTGACCATGAGAGCTTGTGATGGGCTAAGTTGGGACACCCCTGCAGGGATTTGAACTTTCGAAAGCCGTGCCCGCGGTTATGGGAAGATGGGAATTTGTTAATGTCCGGTTGTAGAAAACCTGCAGTTGACCTTAATTAAAATACATCAACCGCGTGTGTTACCGTGATGGTCTCTTTCCGGCGGTGTCCGGGAAGTGAACACGGTGTTGGAGTTATGCTTGACATAGGTTGTTCTAGGATCACTTCTTGATCATAGATTCTCGACCGTGCTTTGCCTTCTCTTCTTGCTCTCTTTTGCGTATGTTAGCCTCCATATATGCTAGTCGCTTGCTGCAGCTCCACCTCATACCTTTACCTTGCCCATAAGCTTAAATAGTCTTGATCGCGAGGGTGCGAGATTTCTGAGTCCTCGTGGCTCACAGATACTTCCAAACCAGCTTGCAGGTGCCGATGAGTCCGTGCAGATGATGCAACCAAGCTCAGGAGGAGCTCGATGAAGATCTTGCCCTTTGTGTTGTTTCATTCTAGTTGATCAGTAGTGGAGCCCAGTTGGGGTCGATCAGGGACCGTGTCGCATTTGGGGTTCTTCTTTTATTTTGGCTCCGTAGTCGGGCCTTGATTGTATCTGTTTGATGTAATGCTTTATTCATGTAATTGTGTGAAGTGGCTATTGTAATCCAACTATGTATCTCTTTCCCTTATGTATTACTTGGGTTGTGTGAAGATTACCTCACTTGCAACATTGCTTTCAATGCGGTTATGCCTCTAAGTCGTGCTTCGACACGTGGGAGATATAGCCGCATCGAGGGCGTTACAAGTTGGTATCAGAGCCTTCCCCGACCTTAGGAGCCCCCATTGCTTGATCATTTTTTAGCAGCCCTTGTTGAGTCTAGAAAAATGTTTTGAGTCATTTAGGAATTATATATCAGAGAGTTTAGGAATTCTTTTTACTCCCCAGTCTCCTCATCGCTCTGGTAAGGCATCCTGACGTAGAGTTTTGACTCTTCTCTTCTCAAATTTCACTAAAAAATATTCGGATCACGCGGGTATCTTGGAATCGTTCCGATGGTTTGTGACGAGAAGATTGTTCTTGGTGCCTCCTGTCATTTAGGGGTTGTGGCAGTGTCCCAGGGAGTTGAGCTCCGAGGTGTTGTCGTCACAATTTTATCGTTGTAGTTCTAGAATACCTGAGTTTAGTACGCCGACATCGAAGATCTCTTTTATGCAGTTCGTTGGTGAGTTAACCTCGACGCCACCCAGTACTGGGGCCGGAGTTCGGGAGTATTGCCATAACTTGTATAACGGATGTTTTTCGAAGGTTGAGGTAGATGATTTCCGAAGGTTTCTTGGTTATGTGTTGAAGGATGGATACAGTTGGATGTAGGATTTGCTAGTTTTGGGTGAGATATTATGCTTCCCCTGTATCCCCAACACCTGATTGCATAACTGGGAAAGTTTCGGGAGTTTATAAGTGGGAATTCAAGTAGCTCTTAGGATATCTTTCCGACGGATATATGATATGAAATTGGGGTTCGACGTCTAGTGGTCCGCCTATTCACGGTTGGTTTTACAGTGGTCTCGTTGTGTCTTAAGGAGTCCTTGGCTATGCCGACTCGGGGACGCTTCATATGTCATGTGCACTGCCTTGTACATGATGGTGCTGTACGATCGAGCCTGTGTAGGCCCCACCACGAAAACTTCGAACGGAATCTCTATCATATGTTTGTTCCGGCTTATTCTGCAAGCCAATCCTTTGTTTTGTTTTGAGTTGTGGTATTCGAGTTGCTTCAAAGTCAAATGTTGATTCCATACCTTTTCCAAGTGGTGTTCTCATATTCCTATGTGAATACTAATCCTCCTCGATCATTGAGTTTGTCATTTCAATTTCTTCTCACCGGCATGTTTTCTCTTCAAGTGGATCCGATCACTTCAACGTCAGCAAGACCAATTATCATTTCTTCTCAACGGTGTTCGTTTCATTCTTAACAGTGTTTTCCCACCCACCCACCCTTGTTTTCTTGAAGGATTCAGATTTCTTGATCAAGTATCCATCTTATTGATGCGAGGCCTCTTCATTCCTTTTCCGTCAATGTTCTTACACGGCGATTCTCATGAAGATTCTAATGGAGCCTCAAGGTCATCTTCCTTAATTCTTTTCTTCTCCGGTGGATTCTATTCAAGCTTTTGGTGTTGATCATACCCTTTTCCTCATTTCAATGCGTTCTCAGGCTGGTGAAATTCTTAATCATTCACCTCTCGCTATTCAGTTGTTTCGGAGTGCTGAAGATATCTCAGAAGGCTCGTCTTGTCGTCCAAGATCCGCTCAACCTATTTCGAGGTTGTTATCTCATTCAAGCCATGTAACTCAACCGGTGCAACCTCTCTTTTGAATCATTCAACGGTGTTTCTTTTGAGTGGGCCCTAACCCACAGGCCTTTTTCCAGGATCTTACCTGACTCCTCTTATTTTCCCGGAGCTATCCTCAAATTTCTTTTCAGAGTTTGACGTAAGAATGATTTATCATCAGTCAAATGCTTTTCTCCAAGATCTGTCGAATTCTTTTCATCGTTGGCTCAACCTTCCATTTTTCATCCCGGAGTATCTCAACAATTTAGTGGTGTTTCTCATCATGTGAAGACCGAAGAAGAATTTTTCTCCCAATCTTGTTCTTGTCTCTTAAAGACTTGTCATTCTAGCTTGTTGCCATCCTCTCATAATTGTTTTCGATCGTGAGAATTCTTTTCACCCATCCGGAGTAATTCAAGAGTCTTTTCAGTTTGATCATCCGGAGGCCATATCTCAGAAATATTCATCTCAGCTTTCAGCTATCATTCTCCAAAATTTACCGGCGCTTCGTTCAAATGATCCTTAATTGGCTCGGGATCTCTGCGTTCTCATGTATCTCAATTCTCTCAAACATCTTCGTTCATTTGCTAATTCTTCCCAGTGTTTTCTTTACCTTCTCTTCGTTCTTTTCAATTCTTATGGTGGTTCGTTTAAGATTTCTCTTCCTTCTTTATCATACCAATTCATTCGTTGTTTCGATTCCACCGGTGGTTAGTTGAAGACCTTCTCAAGTTGGCGTCGTATCTATCCTAATCTTTTCTTCGAGAATAAGTGGTATGCAATCCGTTTGCTCATCATCAATGTAATTGGTGAAGGATAAGCATAATGTAATTCTTATTCTTGTTCCATCCAAGTGATTAATTCTTTTTTTCCGGAGTGGTTCATCATATAAATTCTCGATTCGAGATGCTTTATCTATTCTTTCCCGGAGTTCCAAGCTTTCTCAATTATATCATCACGAAGATCCATCTAGTCATTACAAGGATTCACCTTGTGTTTGCAACTTCTCTTGCCTTCCGTTTGGCCATTCTTTTGTTTTCCGGAGTTCTCATGAAGGTTCTACATGATGGTTCATCTATGATTTAATTCATTCTCGACGTGTTCATCGAGATTCTTTTCTAAGAAGCTCAAGCTTTCTTCATATTATAATCCAGAGTGCAATTCTTTCTTCCGTATCACTGGAGGTGTTATTATGTCATTCTTGATAATTTGAATTCATGTTTCATGATTCACATGTTGTCATGAACGAGATATTTTAAATCCATCAATCTCTTCATTGCTATTATCTTGGGTTATATTTCACCTAAAGCCTTCTCTAAGGTTTGTTGCTATTATGGTGCTTATAAATAATCCAAGTTCTTCATTTATCCTTTCTGGTGCGATATACTTTCCCGTCAATTTGTTCATATCAATCCAATTCTTTTTTCGTGAGTGGCAGGTTGTCACCTCATAATTCGAGATGTATTCCATAAGACCATATCAAGCTTATTCTTTTCGTTGTCGGTTTTTCAACAACCCCGTTCTAGTTTCTGTTATAAGCGTGCTACCTCGAGATCTTGTTTTCCTTTGTTCATCCCATTCCATTCTTTCTTTTGTTCCGGAGGCATTGTGATGGTGCTATCTTCAACATTTCCTCTTGTTCTTGCCAGGAGCTTGTTCTTTTCTTGCTTATACATTTAACTGGAGAGTTGTGCCCTTTGTTCAAGTTCTTTTCGTCTTATCAACTCTTGCATGTCTTTCCAAACGGAGTGCTGTTCGAATTTGTTCTTCCTTGTTTCCTTTTCCTAACGAAGTGTTTTCAACTTCATTCATCTCCGTTGCTTTCTTTCTGTCTTGTGCTCAACCTCACAAGGTTCTTTGGTTTCACTCGTTTTTCAAAGAAGCAACTTAGTTTTACCTCTTCAATTTCTCTTCTGTTGTCCCTCTGGTGCAATTCTAGATCTCGGGACGAGATCCTCTCGTAGTGGTGGAGTGTTGTAATGCCCCGAGACCGATGTGCCAGGTGTCCTCTAGTTATTCGCTGTTTTTGCCTTGTCATTGCTTGCGTGTCATGCATCTCATATCATGTCATCATGTGCATTTCATTTGCATACATGTTCGTCTCATGCATCTGAGCATTTTTCCCGTTGTCCGTTTTGCAATCCGGCGCTCCTATCTCCTCCGATGGTCATTTCTACCTTCTTTTCATGTGTGGGGGTTAAACGTTTCCGGATTGGACGGAGACTTGCCAAGTGGCCTTGGTTTACTACCGGTAGAGCGCCTGTCAAGTTTCGTGCCATTTGGACTTCGTTTGATACTCGAACGGTTAACCGAGGGACCCAAAAGGCCTCATGTGTGTTGCAGCCCAACACCCCTCCAAAGTGGCCCAAAACCTACCTAAGCCTGCTCCATCATCTCGGTCGTTCGATCACGATCGCGTGGCTGAAAACCGCGCCTCATTTGGACTCTCCTAGCTCCCTCTACTTATAAATATGTGCTCCCCTCCCGAAATTCGCGGATGAACCCTAGCCTTCCTCTACCTCGCGCCCGGACGAAATCCCCACCGTGCCCGGACATGTCCAGCCGCCGCCGACGATGAATCCGGCTGCGCCACATCATCCCTCCACCCTCTCTCTCCTCCGGCACCGCACCCGGCCCGCCGGGGCCCGTGGCCGGCCCTCCCCGCGGCCCAAGTCGCCCGCACCCCCGCGCCTGGAACGCCCGCCGCCGCCGCCTGGATCCAGGGCCGCGCCGCCTGCCAGCTCCCCGCCGTCGCCAATGAGGTTCGCCGGTGCCCCGCGTCCTCGCCGCTGGGTCCGACGCCGCCGCGTTTGCTCGCCGCCGCCCTTTGAGCGCCGCTGCCGCCGGCCGGGTCGCCGCCCTCGCCGGTCCTGCACGCCGTGCCTCCTGCCTCGCCGCCTCCGGCGACCGGAGCTCACCGGAGTCGCCGCTCGCCTCACCAGAGTTCTTTTCCCCACCAGATTCGGACGGGTGGGATGAGATCCACCCGTCCCACGAACCAAACGGTGCCCCGTGTCCCCGGATCTCCTCATCCCGCTTCGCCTCGTCCCCGCGTTGACTTTCTCCGGAGGTATAAATTTCACTAAGTCCCCGAAATTCCCAAATTCATATGGCCATGTTCATCGTGCCGTAACTTTGCATCTGTAGCTCCAATTCATGCATATAGCATATCAAAATGTTCGTCTCAAAGAGTAAATCATTTCATTTCATTGCATCATTTTCATTTGAATTCATCTTAATGCCCAAAATGCTATTGGAAGAGTTCTATTTGAGATAATTGTCAGATCTGCTGCTCCATTTAGATATTTGTCATTTTTGCCATGATTAAGGTGTGCATGATATGCCCCTGAGCTCTACATGAGTTTTGTTATATGTTTTGCCATCTATTCAGAGGTGCAACCCATGTATTTTTGTGATGTGTGTGGTGACTAGCTCAAGCTTGCAAAGTGGAGCATTCGTTAATGCTGATTTCAGGGACTTGGCAATTCCACCAAGTCCTTGATATGTTTATCTCAATATGCCATATGTTCATGTTGTTTCCTAGTGATCCGTGCCTCTTTTGAGGATGATCAGTAAGGATGTTTTGTTAATCTTGTAGTGCTCTATCCATCCATGTCTTTGTTTGCAATTATGGAGCACCCTAGCTTGAGTCAATCAAGCTCTACTTTTGTCATTTCGTGAATCTGGGCAGATTGTCTACTCGTTAGCAATTTTGCCGAGGATGTTGTAGTTGATCCGTGCATGCTATGTTATTGTTCTTGCCATTTCTAGCTTGCATTTTGTGTATTCTTGATGGGTGTATGTTTAGATTGTCATGACTTTCTCTGTAGTGAGTGCATCAAGCTCATAAACATGCCTACTTGATATCTGTTTCAGCATGCTCCAGTTTTCACTAAGTCTGAGAACTGATTATGTTTTTGCCATGTTCACATGCTTGCAAATGTATTTTCTGATCCCTTTTGGCTCAAGGTCACTAAGGGACTTTTGTTAAGCTCTTTGAGTAGCTCCATGACATGCTTTACTTTGCCATGTTAAGTTCCTGTAGCATATAGTTTGCTTGCTCCAAAGTGTGCTACCTGATCTGAAATTCCAGGCTTGTGTTAATTTCAGTAAGTCTGAGAACTGTTTGCCGTTTGCATTTTTGCCACGCTTGTTAGAACCTGTTAGTTGATGAATTGGCCATAGCTCAGTGTTCATATTTTGTTAAGCATCATGAATGGATCTTTGCCATGTATTTTGTTGCCATGTTTGAGTGCCGTAGCATGCTCATCTTGTTGCATTTAGATGGCTACTTGCTGTATATCGCAGACCGGTGCCATATTTGAATTGCTTGCCATTTCCAAACCGTAACTCCGATTCCGGTGATCTTTATATCGTTTTCAAGCGATTTCATCTCACCTTTCCAGTGGCACACTTGGATTTCCAAGTTGAGGCCAGGTTCATGCATTCCTTGTCAAATCATGCATATGCATCGCATACCGCATCCCGCATTTCATATCATGTTCATGTGTGGTTTGTTTACTATGTTGTGTGCTTCTTTCCGGTGTTTGCTCCTTCGGGTTGGTACCGGTAATGTCGCGTTTGTGAGGACCCGTTCGTCTACGTCCATTTGTCTTCTTCTTGGACTTGTTCTTCTTCCTTGCGGGATTTCAGGCAAGATGACCATACCCTCGAAATCACTACTATCTTTGCTATGCTAGATGCTCGCTCTTTTGCTATGCCTATGCTGCGATACCTACCACTTGCTTATCATGCCTCCCATATTGTTGAACCAAGCCTCTAACCCACCTTGTCCTAGCAAACTGTTGATTGGCTATGTTACCGCTTTGCTCAGCCCCTCTTATAGCATTGTTAGTTGCAGGTGAAGATTGAAGTTTGTTCCTTGTTGGAACATGGAGATGTTGTTCCTTGTTCGAACATGTTTACTTGTTGGGATATCACAATATATTTTATTTAATTAATGCATCTATATACTTGGTAAAGGGTGGAAGGCTCGGCCTTATGCCTGGTGTTTTGTTCCACTCTTGCCACCCTATTTTCCGTCATATCGGTGTTCTGTTTCCGGATTTTGCGTTCCTTACGCGGTTGGGCCATTATGGGAACCCCTTGACAGTTCGCCTTTAGTAAAACTCCTCTAGCAATGCCCAACATTGGTTTTACCATTTGCCACCTAGCCTTTTCTTTTCCCCTAGGAGTCGCACTCCTAAGGGTCATCGTTATTTTAAACCCCCCCGGGCCAGTGCTCCTCTGAGTGTTGGTCCACCTGTCAGCTGCCGGTGAACACCAGGGGCAACTCTGGGCTGGCCTACCCGTACCTAAGACAATCTGAGTGTTCCCTGAGAAAGAAATATGTGCAGCTCCTATCGGGATTTGTCGGCACATTCAGGCGGTGTTGCTGGTTTAGTTTTACCCTATCAAAATGTCTTGTAACCGGGATTCCGAGTCTGATCGGGTCTTCCCGCTAGAAGGAATATCCTTCGTTGACCGTGAGAGCTTGTGATGGGCTAAGTTGGGACACCCCTGCAGGGATTTGAACTTTCAAAAGACGTGCCCGCGGTTATGGGCAGATGGGAATTTGTTAATGTGCGGTTGTAGAAAACCTGAAGTTAACCTTAATTAAAATACATCAACCGCGTGTGTTACCGTGATGGTCTCTTTCCGGCGGTGTCCGGGAAGTGAACACGGTGTTGGAGTTATGCTTGACGTAGGTTGTTCTAGGATCACTTCTTGATCATAGATTCTCGACCGTGCTTTGCCTTCTCTTCTCGCTCTCTTTTGCGTATGTTAGCCTCCATATATGCTAGTCACTTGCTGCAGCTCCACCTCATACCTTTACCTTACCCATAAGCTTAAATAGTCTTGATCGCGAGGGTGCGAGATTGCTGAGTCCTTGTGGCTCACAGATACTTCCAAACCAGCTTGCAAGTGCCGATGAGTCCGTGCAGATGACGCAACCAAGCTCAGGAGGAGCTTGATGAAGATCTTGCCCTGTGTGTTGTTTCGTTCTAGTTGATCAGTAGTGGAGCCCAGTTGGGGTCGATCGGGGACCGTGTCGCATTTGGGGTTCTTCTTTTATTTTGGCTCCGTAGTCGGGCCTTGATTGTATCTGTTTGATTTAATGCCTTATTCATGTAGTTGTGTGAAGTGGCGATTGTAAGCCAACTATGTATCTCTTTCCCTTATGTATTACATGGGTTGTGTGAAGATTACCTCACTTGCGACATTGCTTTCAATGCGGTTATGCCTCTAAGTCGTGCTTCGACACGTGGGAGATATAGCCGCATCGAGGGCGTTACAGAAAGCTACCCCCCTATACCAGATGATGAAAAAGATAGATAATTTAGTCTAGAGTGATGCTGCTAATGCGGCGTTTGAGGACTTGAAGAAACAGTTAGCTGAGCCACCTGTCCTTGCTGCTCTGGTTGATAAAGAGCCGTTGTTATTATATGTGGCAGCCATTGTGGTAGAACGTAAAGATGCTGGCAAGGAGTATCCGGTTTAATGGTCGGTTTATTATATAGTGAGGTACTAATTGAGTCTAAGCAGAGGTACCCACATTGGCAGAAGCTGGTGTATGGAGTTTTTATGGCCAGCCGGAAGCTCAAGCAGTATTTTCAAGGTCATCCCATCACGGTGGTTAGTTCTGCCCCTTTGGGAGATATAATCCAGAACAGGGAAGCAACTGGCCGAGTTGCCAAATGGGCCATCGAGCTTGGACCTCACGGGTTAAAGTATATGCCTCGCACGGCAATCAAGTCCCAAGCGCTTGTGGATTTCATCAATGACTGGACAGAATTACAGGCGCCGGAAGAAAAGCTAGATAACACTTATTGGACTATTCATTTTGATGGCTTCAGGAAATTGGAGGGCTCAGGGGCTGGAGTCGTGTTAACTTCCCCACAAGGTGATAAGATTTGTTATGTCCTCCGTTTAATGTTCCCTTGCACTAACAATGCAGCTGAATATGAGGCCTTACTTCATGGTCTTCGAATGGCTAAGGAGATGAATCTAAGCCGGGTTAAGTGCTTTGGTGACTCAGACCTAGTAGCTCAACAAGTATCTGGTACTTGGGATTCCAAGGATCCGCTCATGGCGGCGTATCGACGAGAAGTAGACATTGTGGCTTGTCATTTAAAGGGTTATCAGGTTGACCATGTGGACCGGCGAAAGAACGAAGCGGCGGATGCTTTAAGCCATTTGGGCTCTCAACGTAAACCGGTGCCACCCAATGTTTTCCTGGATATTTTGCATAACCCGTCGGTCAAGCTACCTATAGAAGAGGATTTGGCTATTCCTGACCCCAAAGGCTCAGTTGGTGGCGACTCTTCATGTTATCTCAGATTGGACAGTCCCATATTTGCCGTATATGAACCGGGGCGAATTACCAGAGGATGAAACTTTGGCCAGACAAATAATCCAGTGATCCAAGTCAATGACCATTGTCAATGGAGAATTGCATCATTGTAGTGTAACAGGGGCGTTTCAGCGTTGCGTATCTCCTGAAGAAGGCTGTGAGATTTTGCGTGAGATCCACGAAGGAGATTTTGGTCACCACGCCGGTTCAAAGTCCATAGTAGCTAAGGCCTTTCATCACGGCTTCTGTTGGCTTAGGGCTCATGCTGATGCTGAGGATTTGGTAAAAAGGTGTGACGGTTGGCAGAAGTTTTCACGTCGAGCTCATGTTCCGCCTCAGGAATTTAGGATGATTCCAATCACTTGGATGTTTGCAACTTGGGAGCTGGATATGGTTGGGCCCTTTAAGAGGTCCAAGGATAAAAAGACCCACCTTCTAGTGGTGGTTGATAATTCACTAAGTGGGTAGAGGCAGAGCTAGTCAGTAAGTATGGTGTAGCCATGGCGGTTCAATTCATCAAGAAGGTGATTTTTCCGGTTTGGTTTTCCACACATCATCATAACTGATAATGGTACTAATCTGTCCAAGGGTGCTATGGAATAATCTTTTCAACGTGAGCACATCCGGCTTAACAAGTCATCAGTGGCTCACCCCCAATCTAATGGTCAAGCGGAGAGAGCCAACCAAGAAATCCTGCGAGGCATCAGGCCCCTGCTTATGGTTCCTTTACAGCGGACTCCGGGTTGTTGGGTGGAGGAGTTACCTTCTGTGTTATGGAGCATCAATACCACGCCCAACAGATCTACGAGTTATCCACCTTTTTTCATCGTTTACGGAGCAGAGGCGGTTCTCCCTAGTGACATCCGTCATGACTCACCCCGTGTGGTGGCTTATGTTGAAGCTGACAATGAGAAGGAACGTCAGGAAGCACTTGACCTGTTAGATGAGGAGCATGATATTGCAGCGGCGCGTTCGGTGATTTACCAGCAAGATCTGCGTCGTTATCACAGTGGTTGGGTTAAAACCAGAATGTTTCAAGAAGGGGATCTGGTGCTCTGGCTCATCCAGGATATGCACAAGTTATCCCCGCCTTGGGAAGGACCTTTTGTGGTCAGCAAGAATCTGCACAACAGGTCATACTACCTTATCGATGTTCGAGAGCACAAAGACTCACGTAAATCAGAGGTGGAGACCCACCGGCCGTGGAATATAGCTCATCTTCGGCCTTACTACACCTGAGCCATAGGCTCCTCTTATGTACATATTCTTGACAATGTATATATTATGATGATCAATATAATAAACCGGCATCCCTGCTGAAGCGGGGCCTCTGCCATTATTCCTGAAAAGGTTTTTGGTTACATGGGGGCTTCTGTTCATAAAGCAGAGTTCTAATTAACCATTGATCCAGCTCATAAGCCAGACATAAAAGAAACTTGGGGGCTTGCTACCCAAAAGTCAAAGGGAGCCAAAGAGAGTCTGTTGAAAAGCATAGCTCAAACATAGGCACCCATTGAGCACAACTCAAAATATTACTTGGGGGCTCTTTGCTTCTACAAGAACAAAGAGTCTATAACCTTGTAATAGGCTATAAAAGCCAGGTTTGGAAGCCAGGTGTATTCACCTAAAACCCCAGGTTATCCTGCCTTTTTAAGTAAGCCACTCCATCCAGGTAATCCTGGTAAGACCCATCGAACGTTTGACAAGTCAACCTTATAAAGACCCTAAACTTGTCATAGTTAAAATGACGATTGGTTAATGTGAGGTCCATCTTATAAGGCTTTGTAAAATGGTTTAACTCGGTGGCCTGGCAGCCCATGAAAAGCTTCGCCTTTTTGCATGTTTTCTTCTTAAATCTTTCTTTTAACAGTTTATTTTGATGAGTATTATGCTAATCCGGTGTTTCTTGACCCGGCCTGGCTGTTGACTATAAGTCGGCCGAGCAAACTGAAAATATTGCTGGTGTATATTGACCCGGTTTTGCTGTCGATTATAAATCGTCAGCATACACTCAGCTATAATCTGGCTTTCGACTACAAGTCGCCCGTATGATATACGGATAATCCGGTGTTTATTACAACCCGGTACAGCTTTCTTATAAAGAGCCATGACATGAAGGAGTTGCCAGTACTCATGGTTTGGGTTGTCACCCTTACTACAAAAAGTTGGTAAACCAATGATGTGATTCAATATCAAAGGTATGATATATTTCATATTTGATTATTATTAAGTACAACCTTGGTTATAAACCCAGGTTATATGTTGGGCAATATGACCCATCCGGCGGTAAACCGCTAGGACACTTTACGCTTGTTTTATGCAGAAACAGGTTGAATAAAAACTACTAAAGACCATAAGAAGGCATAGCTTAATCATGGCGGATTAACAGTGTTATGCAAAATGACTATGCACAATGGCATAGCAGACCAAGTATTTCAACTAGCCTATTACAAGGCGCTTTGGAGCCCAAAAGGATAATTGTTTTCAACAAGTGTTGTCGTATGCAGAAGGCTAAACTGGCCTCCGGATTATGACTACTCATCGGGCTGACGTGACGACTGTGGATCATCCTGCACCGGTTCATCCTCCTTCTCTCCACCCAGCGGCTGGAAGTCAATAGTTGCCTAGTCGATTCCAGTTAGGGCCTTGAATACAGCTTCGTCGCTTATCAGTGTGGTGGGATCAACATCAGGGGCGTAGGTATGCTTACGGATTGGCGGGATAAGATTTTCCACGTCATGAGTTGGCACATTAACTCGTTTGTTGTAGGCATCATAAATCGACTGGTAATGAGAAAGATCCGTCTCTTCAGCCAATTTGCCTGCTAATGGGCGCATTTCCTTCGTCAAAGCTCGGAGATCGTCATTGTCAAAATTGGACCCGTCCTCCTTAATGCTCAGATAGCCACGTCCTATATCAGCCGGATCAAGATCTACAATCCTTGCTTTAGCCCGGATTAGCGTAGTTAGAGCACCTGCCCTTGCAGTTGATCTTTTTAACTCCTCAAACCGGGCAAGCAGCATTGACAACTTCTCTAATGTTTCCTTGATCAAGTTTGGGGGCGGTTTGTTATGAGAGGGAGTACAAATGATCCATTGCGCGCCAGTATATAATTGCTCTATAAGAGTATAGGCAGCCTTCAATTTCTTCTGCATATTAGAGCCCAAATGGGTAACGTGAGATCCTGCATCATTACGCATGTCGATAAACCGGCAGTTCATAGGATAATACATGTTAACAGTTGATAATAAGGGTACTTACCAAACACAGTAGTGGTCATCGATTGATTTGCCGCTTCAAGCCAGTTAGTTCTTCTGCTACCGGATTAAGAGATGTTTTAGCATCTTCCACCCGTTTTAGCAGAGTTGCTTTTTCAGCGTCCCACCCTGCCCATTCGCTTTTAAAGCTTTCTTTCAGTTGTTCCATGGTTGTTAAAGCGCTAGTCAGCTCTTCTTTAGCCTTGGAAGTTTCTGCTTGCTGGGACTTGATATTTTCTTGAAGATCGGTGATTTGAGATTCCTTTTTGCTTAGATCAGCCTGCAAGAGACATTTAATGAATTAGTAGTGCATATTTGAAGTCCCAAGCACATAACAAGTTATACACTTGGTACTTGGGGGCTAATGCATCTGGTTTTTTATCAACTGACATTTTAAGTCCCAAGCACATAACAAGTTATACACTTGGCACTTGGGGGCTAATGCATATTTTCTCAAATCACGGTTATGGATTTTTTTTCCTCCTTAATCGGATTACAAAGATGATGATCAAGAATTTTTGAAGCTTCATGATAAAAAGGTACCGATTCATCCTATAGGTATAAACCGGTCCCTGGGGGCTACACAAGCAAAGTTAAATATTGTTCTGCTACAAGTCCCGGTTCACATTAATATTATGAACCGGCCCTTGGGGGCTACTAGAATTGATAGTCTAAACCGGGCATAATGAAAGAAAATTTATGCAGAGTGAGTGATATTTACCTCACACCACTCCTTCATCAGGCCCACTAAACCGGCTTCATAGTCGCGGCTTGTGTACAGGCGGTTTAAGAATCCAGAATGAATATCTTGGGCATTGAGGTGGGCATAGCTTGATAAATCTGCTTTCCACTTGCCCTTATCCATAGCAGAAAATTCTTCCTTGGCACAATGTTTTGATAAAGCAACGAGATTACAAGGAGTTGTATAGCCTAAACCGGTAACAATGACATCATATGATTGGTCATCAACCATTTTGATGGGGCTTGGCGGTTTATTTGCGGTTTTAGCTGGGCTTGGCGGCTCAGTAGCATGGCCTGTGGGATCATCTTCCGTCTGCTCAGCAAAGGTTTCATGATGTTCTGGTGGCGGATCATCAAGAATAGCGTTAGCATTTGGCTCAAACTGTTTGGGATCTATTCCGGTTCAGTGGTCGGGTTATCATCAGCCGGTGTATTCAATTTGGCCTTTTTGCTGGGCCTAGCTTTGGCTCTGAAATGAATGGAAACAAAGATTAGTATATTAAACAAGTGCAAGGGATAAAGAGCTAAGCATAGTATGCTTACCCAGGAACAGTCTTAAGTGGTGGAAGTTGTGCCCCTGTTGATTCGCCTGAGGATGAATGGGAGGTTCCCTGGTAGTTCGAATTAGGTGGATTAAGAGGTTGCCGAAAATAACCAGCCCTGGGATAAGTTGTGTCAGGAGTGGATAAAACCTCTGGTCGGCATTTTTGAACCGGCATGTTCAGTAAACCGGATGAAGTAACCACCTGGCCGCTGTGCCGAGTTGTGCGGCGAGCTTCATGCTGCTGTTTCTTCCAAAGAAAGTTGGGATCCAGATAAGCTAGACGGTGTGAAAATTTTACTTTCTGGTTTGCTTGACGGGTTTCCAGTGTTGGCTGAGGATCTGAACCGGAGGAAAGAATAATTACCTCTACATCATCAGCCCGGCTAGCTTCAGCGTCATCCTGATAAGGGTCATTGTCAATGAGGTATATGCAAAATGAACCAAGAGAATCAAGTTCTACCTCTGAGTCCGGATTATGAAGATCCTCGTCGAGGTTCAACCCGGTGGATTTAGCTGCTTTCTTCTTAGCAGGTTTTTTGACGACCTTTGTTTTGGGTCGAGGGGTCTTGGCCAGTTTATCCTGAGGTTTCTTCTTCCAAAATGGGTCATCACCCTGTTAAAAGATTGGCAAAGGTTATAAGGAAGAGTTAAGAATGTTAGATTCAAATAGGCGTTAAGCAATTCTTACAGCTGGCGGTTTATTCAAAACGCAGAAGGGACTTAGCCCTGTTTTGCTGTAGACACCCACCGATTCATCCAGTATCTTTTTAACAGGTTTAGTGATTATTGCGTCGATTAACTGAATGTTAGTGTGCCATTGAGGATCTTTTGAGTCCCTTGTGTACTCACACATTAAACCGGGGCGGCGGCTTAAAGGCAAAATACTCCAAGATATCCAGCAACGAACAAAGTCAATTCCTGTTAAACCGTTAGCCATAAAGGCTCTGAGCTTTGCAAGTTGTGGTGCATATTTGGCCCAGTCTTTTGTAGTCAACCTTTGGGGAAATGGATGTGTATTGGTAAGTCGTTGAGCACGATAACCCGACAGAGGACTCTCATCATCAGGGGAAGTATCCTTGCAATAGAACCAAGTCTGATTCCAATCCTTAGGGTGACTATGATACTTGGTGTGAGGGAACTAACGTTTTCCTTTTCTGAATTGAAACGCCACCAAGTTTAGTACTGGGTCCGTCTACAAATTCAGTACGGCGGTTTAAATACAAAAAGGCCTTGAACAGTACAACAGTCGGTTCTTCTTACAGATAAGCCTCGCAAAAAACTTGAAAATTACAAATATTGGACATTGAGTTAGGTCCAATATCTTGAGGGTGGATCTGGAAGCTAGCAAGCTCATCGCGAAAAAACTTTGATCCGGGAGGTTTAAAATCACGATTCAGATGATCAACGAATAGAACTATCTCGCCATCCTTGGGCTCGGGAGGATTTTCTGGACCGGGGGCTCGCCAGTGGATTTCACTCTGTATTGGTAAAGCACCAGTTGTAACACATCCGTTCAGATCTTCTTCCGTAATCTGGGATGGAACCCAGTTACAAGCATAAAAAGTCTTTGCCATTTTTTGGACAACTTGAAGGAAGGTTTGTGCCGGTTTAAGAGTCATGGTTGACAAGCATAAAGGGTTGCAGGTTAAGAGACACAAGATATTTAGGCATGCAAAATTGTTAAACCGGAGGTTGATGCTATTATAAATGATAAAGCGATTGGCGGTTTACAAGGGGACTAATGGTATATGGAAGGTTATTTTCTAAAAGATAAACAACCTACATGGATAATGAGAGTATAGATCTGAAGACGAAAAATGACTAAGTGAGGAGGAACAAGTTTCATAGTTTCACATTAGAATTTCAGATCTACTACATGTCAGGAAAAGGAAAATATTTAGACCTAAAGGTTGGTGCTTGAGCAGTTCATGAAGTTCCAGATCGGGTTTTTATACACAAAAGAGATGATCTGATGGCAAAAGAAGGACTATCATTGCTACCGCACAAGAGTATATCAGGTTTGTACTTTATCATATAGGCTATAATGAAGGACAGGGGAAGAACACCACGAAGCTTCCATGAGCCCGTGCGAACCCTAAATAAATCTATAGAGGAAAAGAAGAAGAACTCACTGAAACTGTTCAACAGCGGAGAGGCGTCGCAATTCTCTAGTACGTTCAGGGTGATGCAGCAGCCAAGGTTGAGGCAGAGGCGAAGTTTGCCGGTGCCGGCGGAGCTCGAAGCACTGGGGCGACGTGAGGAAGACGACGAGATGAAGAGGCAGGAGGGGAAAAGTGAAAATGACCCTCGGCTCTATTTATAATGAGAATGGATAAGTGGAAGGCGCGAGATTGGAGGAGGTCAAAAAATGGATATGCAGACATGCAGACGCCTCGATTTCGGAGATCCATTAAAGGAGATACATTAAAAGATTTGAGTTCTGTGTAAAGTTAATAGCGGATGACGTCACGACGGGTTATCATGGTCTTGGAAGATGACATCACGGCGGTTTACAAGATTTTTTGTGAAAATATTGACGAAGGAATTTTTCTAAGTGCTGAAGATTGACATGAACAAGTTCAAATCAACCTAGGGCCTAATGTTGGGGAGATAACTATTGAATATAAACCGCCCAGGAGGGGCCGGGTTATACTCATAGTGGTTTACTCTTATTGAAGCCCATGAATACAAGGAATATGGCGCTTTACGATGGAGATTAACAAGAAGGCCTAAGGCCCAAAGGTGGATTAGGTACCGTAGAAGTAAACCGCCATATGGTGTGTAACTTGTCTTGTAAGATAGGAAAAGGTAGAAACCGAGCCGGACATGTTTATGAGTCGGCCAGGATTCTGTAAACCACCGGGGGTCAACCTGTGTATATAAAGGGGCGACCCGGCGGTAGTTCAAGGACAAGAAACAACAACTCGAAAACCAGGCAAAGCGATTTCGCTCCCTGGTCATCGAAACCCTAGCAATCCCATCACAACTGGAGTAGGCTTTTACCTTCACAGCAAGGGGCAGAACAAGTATAAACTCCTTGCGTCCTTTGTCTGCTTTAACCCCTTTAAGCTAACTACATTGCGATGGCTCCACGACTAAGTCCTCACACTAGGACATCTGCCATGACAATTCAACGACAGACGAAGCTCAACACAAGATAGGCACACTACAAAAAAATACACTTCTGTGATGATATGTGTTTGTCACGGTAGGTCACGTTTTCTGTCATGCATGTACATCCATGACAATTTTATGATGGAATCAAGATAGTCATACATGTGCTGTCGTAGAAGTGTTCCATGACATTACAAAAATAATTATCACAAAAGTGTCCACTTCCATGACGATAAATCGTGCGTCACAGAAGTGCTTTCGTCAAGGGTGACCGACACGTGGCATCCACCGTAATGGAACGCTGTTAAGCTATCGGGTCCGGTTTTGGATCCGATAACGTGTTAACAGCCCCGACCATTGGGGATTTTCCCTGTGTAAAATCATCATTGGCTGGAGGGAACACGTGTCGGCTCGCCGTTGGGATAGATGTCATCCACTCATTGGACCCAAAGCGCCTATGATACATCGACACATGGCACGGCCCAACAGAGGCCCATTCCTATGAAAAGGCCGGCCCGTTTCACTTGGTCAAAAGGTGGCGGGCCGGCCCATGGCAAGCCTGTTAACGGCTTGTTCGCATATAGCCCATTTACAGCCCGCTAAGCCAGGGCCCGTTTACGGCCTATCCGAATTAGGCCCAGTAGCGTCATCTGGGCCGTCTAATATAATTCCAACCCGTTTTAACTTCCGGCCCATGTATGGCCCACGACGTCTTTCGGCCCATATGAGGCCCTTAGTAACCCTCGGCCCATTAACGACCCGTGGTAAAACTGGCCCGTAATGAACTGTGTATCACTTTATACCCATTAACAGCCCATTATTCTGTTGGGCCATTTCCAGCCCATGTTATCTTTTGGCCTTCTCAGGGCCCATTTATTCTTGGGAACATTTCCAACATTCGTTTACTTTCGGCCCGTTACTGTCATTTTCAGCTTGTGGGCCAAATTCAGCCCGTGGTTACAGTCGGCCCGTTTCTGGCCCGTTATTATGTTGGGTCGTTTTCATAGCGTCATCAAATGCGGTTGATTAATGATGGCCCATTATGGTCGGCCCATGAACGGACGATTTCAACTCTAGCCCATTTACGGCCATAATGTGGTCTATTATTGGCCCATGTTTGGCCAACCGATCATATGGCCCGCAGAAGGCCCATTGATGATACGGGCCGTAGAAGGCCCATTGTGTCAACGACCTATATAAGGCCCATGGTTTCCATGCCCGTTAGAAGGCCCATTGTTTCTATGGCCCTTAGAAGGCCCATTGTTTCTACGGCCCGTACGAGGCCCATGTTAACTACAGTAAATATGTAGCACATGGTTAATGTGGCCTAGTTTTAAAAAATAGGTTATTGCGGCCACTAGCAAACCGCAGAAAAAGAACTGCACTGACAACAAGAAAACGAATAAACAAGACAATAAGGAAATAAACAGGCAAGCAACTTACGCTAGGCTATCACGGCTATTACACATATTGCATCCACTGGGCATCAAAGTTCGCCACCAGTGCAAATATAGGGAACAAAGCAGCATATAAACGTCGCAGCAAAACAAGTCCAGAACTGAAACCACTTCAGAAGAGCTCAAGAAACAATATCCTGGGTACCCATAATGCTAGCAAGATGCTTAGCAAGCTTATTAACTTTCTCTTGTTTGGCGCTTAAATCCTCCAGCACTTGTTGTTGCACCAGAAAGTATGCATCTGAATTCTGCAGGGACTTCCTCTGTCCTTCGACTTCCTGTCGCATACCATCTGATCGATGTCTTTCAACTTGAAGTTGAGACTCAAGAAGCCTAACTGATTCAGGCAGCGAGTTCGAAGAGCTGGTGCCAGCAGTAGTAGCCAGTAACTCGAACACTACATCAAGACATGACTTTGGGGTTGTCTCAGTGTCTACAATATAGTTTTTATCAGCTTTCTTGGAGACCAACAGGGATGTCTCACTATCTTGAACCTTATATGCATTACTTCCTTTACCATTGATAAACGGGGTACTCTTCTCCAATATTTTATCCGCATTCTAAAAGAGAAACAAACAAACAAATCACAGGTTTACAATGTAGTATATGAAACTCATTTTGGTAAACCAGTTCAGTAGTAAGGTGGATAGGATAACAGCATGAAACAAACATATATCTATGTAGTATGGTCACTGTATGGTCTATATCATTCTAGTTTATGTTGCCGAATCAAGATAGATATCGTTCGGATCATATCTATTTAAGACAAAGTAGCTTAGGCAGAATATAAGTGTGGGAAACTACACAGCAATAACAACACTTGTAAGGTGCATGGCATGAGAATATAACTGTTTATTCAATTGAAACTGAAATCAACATAGAGCAAGTTTCAACAGCAAACACGTTAAAGAAACAGGTTTAAAACTTACCTATTGTGCCATTGGAGTTTCAATTGCATCCTTCAAATTTGAAATTAGTTGGTACGAGTAAATACAGTGATGCAAGAGCAAAGTAGTATGAACCATAGCTACGGAACCTGACCTGAGAACAATTCTTCTTCTGCTTTAGGCGTTGACTTCGGGTTCGGAGTGGTGGTCCTCGTGCTTTGGGCACTGCAGTTGCCTTACTAATTGCTCGTGTTTGGGTGCTCTGTGGTGGAGACGGTGTTGTGTCAACGGGAACTGGGTTACTATCTGCTGGGGTTGGGGTTAGAAGGGGTATAGCTGGTTCTCTGTCCAATTGGGTAGGGGTACAATCTGCGTGAGTCTGGGTTATGTGTGGTGGGGCTGGTTCTTGGGAAGTACAACCGTGGTTCTATCTCCATCGACAGGTAGCACGATCTTTTCTGAAGATCGTGTTTTTACTCCCACAGATACTGCCATCACCCCCTCCAATTGAAATGGCTAATGAACAAGAAAAATAATTGAATGTACAGACATTGTAGGACAGACAGGTGTAATGGATAGTAGGGAAGAAAACAGGGCATGAAATAATTCACATTTATGTTGTCTAACCAAACAGAATAGTATGACATAATTTCACATATATGATGGCTAATTAAACAAGATAGCATGACACAATTTCACGTGTATGATGGCTAACTAAACAGGATAGAATAACATACTTCAAAATATGATGACTATGTCACTACTAGGAAAAGGGCTGCTAGTGGCGCGCCTGTTTTCGCTACTAATGGTGCACTACAGGTGCGCCACTAGCACCACGCCATTAGATTGTTTTACTAATGGCGCACCACTGGTGCACCATTAGTATAGCCCATGGTGCGCCATTAGTATCTGGGATACTAATGGCGCACCACATAGAAGTGCGCCATTAGTAACAATTTTTTTACAAATTTTTTTAAAAAAAATCAAAATTTTTTCGTTGTTTTCTTAATCTCAGGTCACTATGGCTTAATCTCGGGTCAATATGCTTAATCTCAAGTCAAATCGCACTCTGTGGTCAAACTTCCTAGAAGGTCACCCATCCTCACACTACTCCAACCCGAGCACGCTTAACCTCACCATTCTATCCAACCCAGGACCAGCTCACTTCACAGGCACTTGTTGATATATCTATCATATCAATCCTATTAAACCTGAGTATGATGAAATTTTGAAAAAATATTACAAACTTCCCGGTCATATTACGTATCATATTTTGAAAAAAATCAATTTTTTTAGAAACAAATTTTTTTTCTGTTACTAGTGGCGCACCTAGCAAATGGTGCGCCACTAGTAAGTTTGAAATTTTTTCCATTTTTTCCCTCAAGATCTTAAAAGCCCCATAACTTTTTTCTGTTAGATTTTTGGGGATTTTGAAAATGTTTAACGGGGTTCCCCCGTTTAAATTCGGATGTAACTTTTCGAGTAGATGATTTTTCATATAAAAAACTTTTTAATCCGAGTTCGTATGCAAAAGTTATGCCCATTTTACAAATTCCAGACAGATTTTGCAAATAAAGTCGAACTTCATATTTGTAAATTTTCCCAACAAATAGACCACATATCACATGGGAAACTTATTTTCTTTTATTTTTTGACATTTCCATCATTTTCTTTTATTTATTTTTAAACTGAAAAGGCGGTCCACAGGGGGGTGCATTCGGTGGAATTTTTGGGGCAAGTTAGTAATGGCACACTGTCGGAGTGGTGTGCCATTACTAGTTCAACTAGTAATGGCGCACCACACACACGGTGCGCCATTACTAGTTTTGAAAAAAATTGAAAAAATTGAAAAAAATGAATTTTTTTTACTAGTGGCGCACTGTGGATGTGGTGCGCCATTACTAGTTTAACTAGTAATGGTGCACTATCCACTTGTACGCCATTACTAGTTTTGAAAAAAATGAAAAAATTGTTACTAATGGTGCACCATGGGTGTGGTGCGCCATTAGTACGTGGTGCGCCATTAGTATTTGGACACTAATGGTGCACCAACACATGGTGCGCCATTAGTATATAGCAGTGGCGCACCACATGTCTGGTGCGCCATTAGTGGCCATATCATGTATAGCCCTTTTCCAAGTAGTGTGTAAATAGGATGACATGATATAACTATACTATATGTCTATTAAAGTGGTTGGCATGCCATAAATCACAAACATGCCGTCGATGGAAACATGATGGCATGATATAATTCACGGATAGAATGACATAATTCAAAATATGATGACTATGTGAAGTGTGAACAGGATGAGATGATATAACTATATTATGTCTTTAGAAAATGGGTTGGCATGCCATAATTCAGATACATGCTATCTATGTAAACATCATTGCATGATATAATTCAAATATATGATTTATATACTAAGGAAGTGAGTAGAGGGAAATCGCATATATGATGTGTCAACTAAGGAGATGGCATTCAATATCGTGTATATGATGTAAAAACCAAGCATTGCAATACAACATATGCATCATATGAGTAATATAACCCTGCCAAGTTTGAGCATACACCTCGGGGGGATAATAGGACTGGTCATCTACCTCTGAATCCTCCTCTGAAGAGCTATCTGTAACCAGCAAGATATCTGCTTCACCAGGTAGCATTGTCTACTCTGAAGATCTTGTCAACAAAAGCAATGAGAAATACAAAAAAGGATGGCATGATATAATTCACATATATGACGCTTGCCTAAACAGCATGGCATTGCATAATTCACATATATAATGCCTTGCAACAAGATAGCATTGCATAATTCACATATATAATGTCTTGCAACAAGATGGCATTGCATAATTCACATATATGGTAATTAGACACTAAATAGGTGGCATTCACACAAAGCATGTCTAAACTAAGCAAATGACATAGCAATGCAAGATACCATATGCACGATATGAGCAACATAACCCTGCCAAGTTAGAGCATGCACCTTGGGGGAGATAGGACTGGTCATCTGTTTCTGAATCCTCCTCTGAGGAGCTATCTGTAACCAGCAAGACATGCGCTTCATCAGAGAGCATTATCTGCTCTGAAGACCTTGTTTCCACTCCATATTTTTTTCATGATCGTGTCGAATCGCTGATGCACAGGAAGAGTAATTGAATGTACTAAAATTATTGACAAATTTAACACGTAATAAAAAATGATGCCATGATATAATTCACATATAAGATGACTGGCTAACCAGGGTGGAATTGCAAAATTCACATATATGATGCCTGGCTAAACAATATGGCATTGCATGATTCACATATAAGATAAAGAAACTAAACAGATGGCATTGACACAAAGCATGTCTAAATTAAGCAGATGACATCTTTGATGTATACAGTAAGCAATGCAAGGCGCCATATGCATGATTTTACCAACATCAGCATGCCAAGTTAGAGCGAAGACCTCATGGGGTAAATAGGAGTGGTCTTCTACTTCTGAATCCCACTCAGAACAGTTATCTTCCTCTTGATTACGATCCGAAATGGGTGGAGGGGGTTGCCTTTGTGCCCACCATGGAGCGACGTTTGCATGAAATTTTATTGCCACGCAAGGCTCGTCTCTTTTGCTCTACATGTTCAGTTCCATTGTGTGCAATAACTGACATGCATAGGAATAAAACATAGTGAGATTATCTAAGGAGTGCATGCACAAATCCAGAGTGATGGTAACAAACTGTGGACAGACCCAAAACAAATGATAGCGGGCAGATAATAGCTTTAGTTAAAAAATACATATAATGGCTCCTTTAATGTTTGTTTGCACCCAACATGAAACTCATAGTAGACACCCAAGATTAACCAGATAGTAGACAGATAGTACTGATTGCTGCCCCAATATGTACCCCACAACCATTTAAAAACTCAAGTTTCAGCATAAGTTTGGACCTGAGTCAGAGTCTAATAGGTGAACACAATGATAAAGTAGCATGTCATCATATTAAACAATGCATAACGTAAGCAGACACGGAAGAGTGCGACCTCTCTTGCGAACCCATGTAGTCCTCAAGGTCATCTGCTTAGTTGATGATGGTAATCCAGTTGTCGTGGCTGCCGGCGACAGGGAAGAAGATCTGAGGCGACGAAAGACAGTCTGGAGAGCGGATCCCTACTGTGGTGAACCCTTCCGTCGTTGGAGCAATTGAGCTAGGGTGGAACACAGCACCGCAGGAGTAGGACAAACCACACAAGGTTTTCTTTGACACATATATGTAACAGAAGTAATTGTGTAAGGTCTTATTTGAATTTGAGGATTCTAACAATGCAGGGATAGGAAATAGACAGGAATAGGATAGGAATGCATGTGCAAAATAGAGAATTTAAAAACACAGGATTTCTTCCAATTTGGGTGTTTGGTTCACAAGAACTGGAAGATCACAGGATGCAAAGATGCATGGTGAGATTAAGTCAAACCACAAGAAGTGTACAACCTCTTTGGCGAAGCCATGTTGATCTCAGTGTGATTGGGTTGGCCGGTGAGGATGCTTCGGCTGACTTGGCTGTCGGAGGAAGGGAAGAAGATCTTAGGCGTCTGGAGATGGAGCCCGAGGTACTGCTCCGCTGTGATGGAGGGTTTCATCGTTGGAGCAACTCCGGTGAGTTGTACGACGTCGAGGCTGAAGAAGGACAAGAGAGGCAACGTTAACCTGGTTGGAATTCTAATAGCATCTCCAATAGATGACGTAAAATACATAACCACAATGTGCTAGATGTATACATCAGCCGCTCATCTCTGAACTTAACTGTCGAAACTAAATTTAACTGTCGAAACTGAACTTAACTGTTGAAACTGAATTTTGCTGTCGAAACTGAATGCACTAGAGATGAGGCTACATGCTAGTCGACTGACTTTTTCATCTCTGGTCAGTCGATTTTGCAGCCGTTGGATATGAAATCAAGGGCCTGCAGTTCATCTTAAACCTCCACCCCCCTGAGCCGCCAGCCCGCACCGGCCAAACAGCCGCCCCCCGCCGGCGGTGCGCCGCCCCGCCCACCCCGAAAATACTCCCCACCGCCGGTCCGCTGCCGCCCCGGCCATCCCTGTAGGCCCCCCCCATGCTGAGCTTTTCTCCAACGATCCCCACGCCACCGCCCCACCACCGCTGGCGACCACCGCCCCCACCCTGAACCCTAAGATAGATAGCGGGGTACCTCTCCGGCGAGCCCCCCTCCCCGCTGCGGCTGGTTCTTCCTTAACTCCGGCGAGCCCCCCCCCCCACCCCCTGAAAATCGACTGACCCAAAAGTTGATTCAGTCGACTGAAGTGTAGCTAAATCAGAGCAGCATCACCAGCAAGAGCAAGAGCGAGAGCAGACCAGGCAGGGGACCGAGAGCAAGAGCAGAGCAGCAGCACGAGCAAGAGCTAAAGCAGCAGCAGCTCCTACTGATGTGGACATCGCCACCGAGGGAGTGATGCCGTGGAGGAAGTGGCCGGCGACGCCGCCGTGGATGGATCCGTGCCGTGTCGGCTCGGGACCGAGCGCCGGCAGAACCGTGAGATCGAATCAAGAAGAAAATGCAGCGATTAGTGTACAACCTCTTTGGTGGCGCCGATTAGGCCGCAGCTTCATCCGAGGAAACGGCGATGATGATGCTCTTACGATGGTGTAGGTGAAGACAGCGGTGTGGGAACGGAGGTGGCGCGAAAGATGAGGGGAATGTCGGGGCAGCTCCTTGGAGGTGGAGGACGGGGTGGCTGAACGGGCGGGACGACCAGATCGACGACAGATCCTCATCCGGTACGGTGGATGAGGGACGTCGAGGTGTTGTTGTGGACAACGTCGTCGAGGAAGAGGCTCCGGCTGGGTGGCGGGCGGAGGAGGGTGTGGGGCTTCGCGGGTTTTGCCGGCCTCGGTGTACAAATGGGTGGGCGGATGGGATGGGATTGGGGGGGGGCATGGCTTAGGGACGCGCTTGTCCGAAATGTGGGGTAAGTTACGAAAGTACCCCCATCGATTTGAGGCGGTTCTTTCGGTTCAGGGGTATCACGGGCATTTCGCGTGTCGGGATTTCACAGGAGGTGGGAGTTTTCGTGCGTGTTGTAATTTTGGAATAGCAAGGCACGGGTTGAGATGGAGGGAGTTGTCGGAGCACAACGAGACAAAGATTTATCTTAAATATTTCGGGGTAACAAGGCGCGGGTTGAAGAGGCGGGAGTTTCGCAGCACGATAAACAGAGACGCTAGCTTGAAATTTCGGCATAACAAGGCGCGGCTTGAAATTTCAGGAGGACAAGCTTAACGTGTACCCAAAAGAAAAAAAGACAATTTAGACTAGTATGATATACTACATACAATGTATTTAACACGCACAACACACACAAAGACACCATTTAGACTAGTAAGGTACACATGAATTTCACGCATGAGATTTGGCAACCAAATTATGAATAAATACCACATTATAGCATGTAAGCTTTGAGTCATATATGGATGATGTAGATGTTCGTTTAATTCTTATAGTTCATTTCATTCAAAATCATCTAGTTTTTATATAAGAAAGCTAATCTATTTTAAGATTCATGGAATTGTGCGTTGTAAGGCATAAAGTAAAAATGAATCATGTAGAAAAACATTTGGGAAATTCTGATACGGAAGATTGTAGAACAAAGAAGAAGTGCTTGTGTTTTGAGGTTTGTGCATTATGCTTAAGTTCAACCATAGAGTCTTCTAGATTGTACATGTGGAAAAATCTGGTGGAATCTAGATGATATCCAATGGCAAGTAGTGCTCAAATTTGCCAGCTCTGCACCATCGGATTGGCCTCATCCAACGACCATCTTGCAATGTTAAAGTTATCCGCACACTATATAAAAAATATATAATATAATATATATAGGGGTATAGATATAGATATGTGATGCGAAAGCCACCCATCATCCCCAATTAGAATAGTGTGTCCATGCATGGATGCAATGTGGCCAAACGATGTCTGCCATCGGTATCTCAAATTCAAACCAGTCTGACCTTGTTCAAAGTGTATACATTACAACATGCTCGTTTCCAAACCACACCGCGCAGATCTCCGTTATATTCATGCATGCATGGGTTTCAAACATCATGATCTCTTATTCAAATATTTGAATTCAACTTTACATTGATTATGACCTCACCTAGTCTTTTACGCCCACACATTGGTCTTCTCTTTATAATTGTACCACTAACTTTCTCTCGTGCATGCATGCACACACACTACCAGTCGGCATTATCCATCTCACACATGCAATCTTTTTCTCCAGCTTGGTCTCCCATGAAGGCACACACACACCTCCCCCTCTCCATCATATCAGGCATTCTTTATCTCTCATGTGCATGCGCAACGATCGATGTTCCTCTATGTGTGTGTGCGTATATAGCTAGGTCTTTCATGGTTTTCCACATAAACCGATTAATCTATATATCTAGTGAGGTCTCACCCTCTTTCCCACGTCCACATCGATCAATCTATACCTCTCTATATCGGATTAAATATATAGCTAATACACGCACATTAATTATACATCCAATGCCCCCCTCTCATCATCCATGCCTTCCGCTTCATCTCTCAGACGCGCACACAATGGCGAAGATAGGGCAGCAAGGGCCCTGCCCCCCTAACATCACTATATATCGAGGCTAATATGAATGTGATCATTAGACAATTGCTGGTAAAAATGGTTTAAGTTGATGAATTGGCCCTCCTCGTAAAGGATTAGCAATGCTTGGCCCCCCTAGCTCATGGGACATTTTACATGGCTCCGCAACTGCGCGCAACAGCGCATGTTCTTGCCCCCTCTCTCTAAATATCGATCTCGCAGTTGTGCACTCCTTCATAGTCTCCCTCCACTCGGCCCTTCGCACCATCTTCTGGCCCCCACCGGATTTTGCCACATGTACAATGTAGCAGACTCCATGGTTGAACTTAAGCATAATGCACAAATCTCAAAACAACAGTTGTTCTCCTTTGTTCTAGAATCTTCCGTATCATAACTGCCCAAACTTTTTTTCTAGTTGAACTACCATTATTTGTTTTTACTTTATGCTTTAGAATGCACAATTCCATGAATCATAAAATAGATTTAAGGGCTTCTTTGATTCAAAGGATTCTCGAAGGAATTTTGGAGGATTCTTATAACCCACAAGTATAGGGGATCGCAACAGTTTTCGAGGGTAGAGTATTCAACCCAAATTTATTGATTCGACACAAGGGGAGCTAAAGAATATTCTCAAGTATTAGCAGCTGAGTTCTCAAACAACCACACCTGGAAACTTAATATCTGCGGCAAAGTATTTAGTAGCAAAGTAATATGATAGTAGTGGTAATGGTAGTAAAAGGTAACGGTAGCAAATGTAATATTTTTGGTGTTTTGTAGTGATGATAACAATAGCAACGGAAAAGTAAAAAAGCGAAGAACAATATATGGAAAGCTCGTAGGCAATGGATCGATGATAGAGAATTATGCGATCGATCATGTAATAGTCATAACCTAGGGTGAAACAGAACTAGCTCCAATTCATCAATGTAATGTAGGCATATATTCCAAATATAGTCATACGTGTTTATGGAAAAGAACTTGCATGACATCTTTTGTCCTACCCTCCCTTGGCAGCGGGGTCCTATTGGAAACTAAGGGATATTAAGGCCTCCTTTTAATAGAGTACCGGACCAAAGCATTAACACATAGTGAATACATGAACTCCTCAAACTACGGTCATCACCGGTAAGTATCCTGATTATTGTCACTTTGGTGTTAACGAATCATAACACATAATAGGTGGCTATAGACTTGCAAGATAGGATCAAGAACTCTCATATATTGATGAAAACATAATAGGTTCAGATCTGAAATCATGGCACTCGGGCCCTAGTGACAAGCATTAAGCATGGCAAAGTCATAGCAACATCAATCTCAGAACATTGTGGATACTATGGATCAAACCCTAACAAAACTATCTCAATTACATGATAAATCTCATCCAACCCATCACCGTCCAGCAAGCCTACGATGGAATTACTCACGCACGGCGGTGAACATCATGAAATTGGTGATGGAGGATGGTTGATGATGACGATGGCGACGGATTCCCCTCTCCGGAGCCCCGAACGGAGTCCAGATCAGCCCTCCCGAGAGAGTTTAAGGCTTGGTGGCGGCTCAGTATTGTAAAACGCGATGAATCCTTCTCCCTGGTTTTTTTCTCCCTGAAAGTGAATATATAGAGTCAGGGTTGAGGTTGGTGGAGTGTCAAGGGGCCCACGAGGTAGGGGGCGCGCCCGGGGGGTAGGGTGCGCCCCCCACCCTCGTGGATAGGTGGAGGCCCCCCTGACATGGATCTTCATTCCAGTATTTTTTATATATTCCAAAATAATTCTTCGTTGATTCTCAGGTCATTCCGAGAACTTTTATTTCTGCACAAAAATAACACCATGGCAATTCTGCTGAAAACAGCGTCAGTCCGGGTTAGTTCCATTCAAATCATGCAAGTTAGAGTCCAAAACAAGGGCGAAAGTGTTTCGAGAAGTAGATAAGACGGATAAGTATCAGATTCTAATCCTTAGAAATTTTTCCTATATTGGTTGTTTGATTTGTACGATTGTAAACCATAGGAATTTTTTGATATGATTCATTTGCACTAGATTTCATAGGAAACATCCCATCCACTCAAACCTCTTTGAAAGAATTCTGCGTTTTTTCTATGCACAATCAAACACTCGTACCATCATGTAGGATTCAAGACGACATTCCACTCTAATCCCATGTTCTTTCTATTCCCGCGTTTTGGAAATCCTACGAATCAAAGAGGCCCTAGGTTTTTTTATAAAAGCTAATTGATTTTGAATGAGATGAACTATAAGAATTAAACGAAGGTCTACATCAGGCATATATGACTCAGAGCTTACATGCTACGGTGTGGTATTTATTCATAATTTGGTTGCAAAATCTGACGCGTGCAATGCACGTTTACCTTACTAGTACTTCGAGTATGTGCAAAACACAATGGCACGCTACACAGTGTCTCTCTTACAGTTCATGAAGTCACGTGGCACATGTGGAGGCGTTGTCGCGACATCCTTGTGTGGATTGATCACAGTGACGTGCTGCTGGTTCCATAAGAATGTACTCGTCCTCCCTAAGCCGCACTGGCGGTACATGCACGAAGTGAAGATGTGCACGCGCGCCAAGCACACACTCATTCCCTCGCACGCACACGCGGGTACACGGGCAGACGCAATTTTGTACCAAGATCCACCCCATGTGATAATTTGACGCATGTAAAGTCCTTCACTTCATTGATGGTCAATTAATAGAGCGCATGCAAATTGAGTGGACGTGAGGGCAGAAGAAAGACATGCGCGTAGTACTGCGCACATGCGAGTAGTTAAATCATGGGTTGCTAGTAGTACTTCCATTGTTCTCCTTCGTATTTTGTGCCAATTTTTGACAATAACATAATCTTTACGCATCTGAGCAGTGTAGTCTACTTGAAATTTATGTTCCACTAAACTCATCGGGAGCCGTTTCAGGCCTTGAAACCAAAAACCATCAATTAATCTTTACCATGTTCCCATCACATTCGAAAGTACTAGTGCTACAGTTAAGTGCAAGCCTGCTCACACCTACCAGTACGTACCAAACCTGAACGTGTTCCCACTATGCAGGTTTTATTACTAGTGCTAGTACTTAGGTTATAAAAAGGGGAACTACCTAACCGAAAATTACTCTACCTTCCTTCTCATAAGTACTCCTTCTTTGTCCGTCCTTGCCATGGCCGGTGTGCAGAGCTCTTGGTCGAGAACTACTCGTAAAAGGGAGCGGCAACCAAGGCTACGGGAAAAAAAGAGGGCTCGCCGCCACGCAGAGACCTCGAAAGATATCTCACGGGCAAGCGATGGCTCCCAGGAGGGCCCTAGATGCGGAGGCGAACATGCGGCGCTCGAGTCGTTATCCTTCGACGGCATGCCTGATCAGCTCAATAAGCACCTCAATAAGCAGAAGGAGTTCATCCACGGCTTAGTGGAGCTACTGAAGGAGAGCCTCGACGACATGCCTGCTGAGCTCAATGAGCAGGGGGAGTTGACCGCCGGCTTGGTGATGCTGCTGAAGAAAAGCATTGCCTCGGAGAAGAAGGCGACCGGCAAAATCTGCAACTTCAGGAGGACAAGGTGAAGCTCTACCACGAGCTCGACCTGCTGAAGGAGGAGAACGCCGGCTGGAAGAAGCTGCATGAGAATAGTAGTTCCTCGATGAAGATGTTGTAGGCCCTTGTCATGGAACAGAAGGAGGAGTTGGCGAAGCTCCGCATCGAGCACCCGACTGATGTCAAGGTACGTAATGCGGCCGTGGAACAGATGATGAAGGCTCGCATCGAGAAACCCCGCGTCATGGACACAATGATGAAGATGGCGGAGGAGACGCACAAGGAGATGGAGGTCATGGAGGCGATGAAGAAGCAGTTACGACTCCGCGGCCAGCAATCCTTCATGTAGTGAGAGCAGCGCCTCAGACTTGTGTGTGCGTCTTCCATCTTTTTTCGGGTGATAATCCTCCTTCTTTTGCTCCTATGTTTCTTATTTTGCTTCGGGTGTTTGGCTGCACATTTCACCTTCTCTGCGAGGCATGAATAGAACAATGCTAAAAATGAGATGAATAGCAAATTAGATCATTCTTTATCGCCAATGGAACAATGCCTCTTGCTAGTAATATATAATAAGCGTAGAGAGTAGAGGATATGTGTAACATTCCAAATTTTCAATTTGGAACGTTATACACTAAGATCATCATTGCACATCATATTTATTGCATTTTGGTTGATCCTAGAAATTTTCGCAACTCAAGGACTCTCGGAGAGAGTTGGGGATTTCGTTATTTTCATATTTGAGTTGTCTCAAATTGTGAGAATGGGATTATTTGATTTTATTTATTTTATCTTCAATTATTTCTAATATAAAAAAATATGAGAGAGGAAATAAAATGACTTTCCCAAAATAAAGAAATATTTAGGATTTAATAAAAAAATCAAACAAGATTTTATTTGGTTTTATTTGCTATTTTATTTGAATTTAGGAAAAATGCGCGTTTTTCAAAATTGCATTTAGGCCCCAAATAAATGTTCATCCTGTGCGGTTTGATTTTAGAAGACGGGGAAAATTTATTTCGGGATTTTTGGAGTCAGTTTAGTAGTCCTTTTGTTTTTGTCTGAGTGTAACTATTTATAAAAAAACGCAACCGACCTACGGGCCGTGTCCGACTCGGACACGAGGCCCGTCCAGCTTTATAAGCCGGGGAGGCCCAGCCGGAACCCCACCCCCCAAACCCTAGCCGCCCCAAGCCTGCACCGCCACCGCCCGCTGCAGCCGCCGCCCGCCGCCGCCGCCGGACCGCCGCCCGAGGTTTACCTCGATCCCGCCGCTGTTTTTTTTAGAAAAACCGTTCTGTTTTCCGACAGTTTTGTTTTTTTTGTTTCGGTTTTTTTTTAAATAGATCGGTTTTCCGGTTTATTTAAATAGTGAGCGTTCGTTGGTTCGTTCGTCTTAACGAACGTTCGTCGTTTTTCTGTTTCTCGGATTAAATCCGCGATCTTTCGGATCACGATTTCTGATCCGATTTTCGTTTTAGTTTAACTTTTCGCTCGTTTATCAGAATCGAGCGATTCAAGCGCCTGGAGTTTCGTCTCGAAACCCTGTTACCGTTTAACCAACTCAAACAAGTTTTTGCCACTGTAAAAATTGCCTTAGATCCAGAATAGTAAACGAAGCATGTTTCTTTTGCCGTTTGTCTTTCGTTGCTTCGTTCGATTTGATTCTTTTTGCCAACCGGAGTTCTTAAGCTGAACCTTCTGGTTAGATCTCTTATTTGAGTTTTACCTGTACATTAGTTGAGTACTTATTGTATGCTTGTTTGTTTGCGATAGAGTACCCGAAGTGCGCCGCTTGTTACTTCGAATTGCTAGGTTTCTCGGATCATCAGCAAGGCAAGTAACACTTTGATCATACCTCCTACTACCCAATTTTATTGCATTAGATCAATCCTCACACATTGCATGATTAGGATCTAATTAAATTGTGGGTTTGGGAAGTAGTTGAGGTAGTACCTATTACCTGTTTAATTATCAAACCTTTGGGAGTTACTTCTACATTGCTTATTATGTCATGCTAAGCTAGTAGACGTGGATTGGGTGAGTGTATCCATAACAGATGTGAGATTCTTAATTAATGGTTTATTTAAGGTGGCAACTTAAACACACATCTGGGTGGATTGAGGTACCTGGGTATTCCAGGATTGCCTGTTTTTCTTTATGGACCGCCACCCAGGCTCAAAGGGATCATGAGACTATTCATTCTAGAAACTTCCGTGTGCAGCCACAAGCTATTATGGGCTCTAGCATAGTTGACTAAGTCGTGTGAACTCTTACAGTGGTAGACTAGCAGATGTAGGGGATGTAGGTGGTACGTTCTACCCATCGTAAGGTGCTAGCGCTTCTGAAAGACTATGTCTCGGTCATCCGTCTTCTCAAACACCATGTAGTGCGAGAAACCAAACGAAGGCGATCGAGTCTTGTGGGGAAAAATGCGCAAACCTCTGTAGAGTGTATAAACTAATCATGGTTAGCCGTGTCCCCGGTTATGGATATCTTGAGTATCTAGTACCTGGATTATCATGTGAATCTCAACATGTTACTCCAAAATTAATTTTGTTGGGTATTGTTTAATGATGATGTTTAATTGGGATTGAGAATGCTGTCAACCATTCTCAATGTTTAACAACCACCATGATAGTTAAATAAATTTATTCGTTTGCAGTAGGGAAAAATTGGCTTTAAGAAAAACTGTAACCATAGAGCTTTCCACCAGCCAAATATGCATATAGAATAGCTGTTTCATTCCATTACTCTCTATGTGTTACATTGCCAGCATATTCCATGTGCTGACCCGTTTCGGGCTGCAACGTTAATGTTGCAGACTTTTCAGACGATGATTATGGAGTTTTAGGTCGTGGTTCTATACTCAGTGATGCCGTTGGAGTTGATGGACTCACTTATCTTCCAAGCCTTCTGCTGTTGTCGTTATTAGATGGCCTTAAGCCATATTTATTGTAATAAGTTCTCTCTTGAGACACTCGATGTATTAAGTGTGTGATTGCTACTCTGCTATAAATCCTTCAAGTACTGTGTGGTGTCAGCATTACTGATCTAGGGATGACACCGGAGTATAGAGATTGGACCGTTTGTGGTCTGGTCGCTACAAGATGGTATCAGAGCCCACACTGACTGTAGGATACGACCACTAAGCTAAATACCTACATCACTACTCACTCTCTTCTGTTTCTGACTCCTCATCTTTTCTACTCTTTTAGGATGGCGGATGCAAGGAACAAGTTCACTCAACCGAATGAAGACACACCCTTTGGACGTCACTTGAAGGAAGTCACTAGATACCTGAACATAGGAGTACCAAGCTTCACCGGAACCTACAACGCCACCTTACCTAAAGAAGAGCGCTGGATGATTCAAGTTCAAGTTCCAGGAAGGACGTTCATGCCAGGCACTGAGCCCATAGAGTTTTCTTTTGATGCACCAACTTGGAATCTAGGAAAGAGCATGGCAGCTCACATCGCCATGGGACGCATTGGAGAAGTCTACCGCAATGATCTCAAGGATACTATATATGAGATTTGTGGGCGCCGAGATCAGCACTGGGAGATGATCCGCACAAGAAAGGATAGATCAATTGCAGCTTTCATCTAGGAGTTAAACCAGCACATTAGACGTCAGGAGAATCAGATGTGCGCCGACATGATAGACCTGAAGAAGGCAAAGACAAGAATCAAGGAACTGGAGGAAGAACTCAAGGCTACTCGTGAAGATTATGAAGAAGAAATTGAAGTATTAGTGTATAAGAATGCCGACCTAAGAATGAAGATCGGAATATTTATGGGAGGCCCTATACCGGTAGAAGAAGACGAAGAACCCAAGGAGATTCGCCCAGAAGACTACATAATCATCGACGACACCGACTCGGATCCCGACGATAACGAGGATGACTATGTTGATGAAGCCGGAGCAGATATCATGGAGTCTGCAACCAAAGAATATTTCTAGTAGACCACCTCATCAGTAATAGTAGTCCCCCATGTAAATATTATAGTCCGAGCACTTTTGCGATAGTTAGATCGATTGTATGCCCTTGTTTGATTGAATGAATGAAGTGAATTGTTTGCTTTTGCCTCATGTGCATATGGGTAGTGTTTTCCCTTTAGACCCCCTCTATTCTTAAATCTCATCTTTTCTAAACCCTCAGATGCCTCTGAGACGTGACCCCGGATTTACCTTTCCACCGGAGCTCACTCAGTTGATCCAACAACACAACACATTGATGCAGTTGCTAGTCCAAAATCAGAATCAAGGGAACAACAACAACAACCCACCACCACCACCACCTATTGATCACTTAGCCCATTTTCTTAGGCTGAATCCGCCGGTGTTTTCCAGTAGCATGGAGCCGATAGTAGCAGATGATTGGCTCCGCAAGACAGCTAGAGAGTTGACCACAGCAGGATGCACGGATGCGGAGAAGGTGAAGTTTGCCGCAGATCAACTTGAAGGACCCGCAGCATCATGGTGGGAGAATTTCACAGCCACTTTCCCTGTCGATACTATCACATGGGATCCGTTTCAGCAGGCTTTTCGTACTGCCCATGTTTCAGCAGGAGCTATGACCATGAAGAAGCGAGAGTTTCGCAACTTGCGCCAAGGAGGACGGACAGTTGGCCAGTATGTGGAAGACTTTAGTAAATTAGCATGTTATGCCCCAGATGACGTTGCTACGGATGCAACAAAGCAGGAGAAAATTTCTAGAAGGACTGAATGATGAGTTGAGCATGCAGTTGATGGTAGCAACCTTTAACAACTACCAGGAGTTGGTAGATCGTACTCTCATGATTGAAGGGAAGCAGCAGCAAATTGAGAATCGCAAGAGGAAGTATGCACAAGGAAAGCACAATTCAGGAGCTCAGCAGAAGCCACGATTTACCCCTAGGCCGGGAGGACATTTTCAGCATACCCATGGAGGAGGTAGCTCGCACAATCACAATGGCCCCAGGAATGGTAATGGGAATGGAGGAAGCAATGGCTAGAACCGCACCAACCCATCAACCCTAGCCAAGAAAGACCTGAGCCAAGTCACTTGCTTTAAGTGCCAGAAGACCGGACATTATGCCAATGAATGTCTTGAATCCTAGAATGGAAATGTCAATGGAAGCTCTGGGAAGAAGCCGAACCCTTTCAACCGGGGACAGGTGAACCACGTTAACGTGGAGGAGGTTGAAGAGCAGCCGGATGAAGTAATCGGTAAATTTTGGTTAAGTCATTTACTGCACTCGTTCTTTTTGATACTAGTGCATCGCATTCATACATATTAAGGGGATTTGTGGATAAGTATAAACTGCCAACCCAAGCCCTTAGGTCACCCATGTTAGTAACCTCGCCTGGAGCAGAATATATGGCTAGTCTATGGTGTGATCGGTTACCATTAAGAATTGGTAACTATGTTTTTCCCTCAGACCTAATAGTGTTGGAATCCCAAGGATTGGATGTGATATTAAGCATGGATTGGTTGTCAAAGTATGAAGGGAATATTGAATGTGCCAGTAAGTCAATTTTGCTTACCACCCCAGAAGGGAGAAGGATCAAGTATGTATCCCGACATGTGCCAAAGAGGACTCAAGTAAATTGTTTAATGGAGTTGTGCAGGAGGAAGTACCAGTAGTGAAGGATTTCCCCGAAGTATTTCCAGAAGAGTTGCCAGGCATGCCACCAGATAGAGATATTGAGTTTTTGATTGAGCTTTTGCCAGGCACAGGGCCAATATCAAAGAGACCATATAGGATGCCTGCAAAGGATTTGGTGGAAATTAAGAAGCAAATTAAGGAGTTACTGGATAAAGGTTATATTTTCCCAAGTTCTTCACCTTGGGGATCGCCAGTACTTCTAGTAGAGAAGAAGGATGGATCGTTAAGGATGGTTGTCGATTATCGAGGATTGAATGAAGTAACCATCAAGAACAAGTACCCACTACCGATGATCAATGATCTGTTTGATCGATTGCAAGGAGCGAAGGTATTTTCCAAGATCGATCTGCAATCAGGATACCACCAGTTGAAGATTCGGGAACAGGATATACCCAAGACGGCTTTTACCACCATGTATGGGTTGTACGAGTATACCGTTATGTCATTTGGTCTGACTAACGCACCTGCATATTTTATGAACATGATGAACAAAGTGTTTATGGAGTTCTTGGATAAGTTCGTCGTAGTGTTCATTGATGATATCCTAGTTTACTCGAAGAATGAAGAGGAGCATAAGGAACATTTACGTTTGGTTCTTGGAAAGCTCAGAGAACATCAGTTATATGCCAAGTTTAGCAAATGTGAGTTTTAGTTGAAAGAAGTTGGATTTCTCGGACACGTTATATCCGGAGAAGGTATAGCAGTAGATCCTACTAAAGTTGATACCGTGATCAAGTGGGAAGCACCAACCACCGTGGGAGAGATCCGGAGTTTTCTTGGACTTGCAGGATACTACCGGAGGTTTATTGAGAATTTCTCAAAGATTGCGAAGCATATGACGGAGTTGTTGAAAAAGGATACTAAGTTCATATGGACGGAGGAACGTGAGGCTAGTTCTCAGGAGTTGAAGAAACGTTTGGTTACCTCACTAGTGTTGATTTTACCGTATCAGACCAAGGATTATGAGGTGTATTGCGACGCTTCACGTCGAGGACTTGGAGCAGTGTTGATGCAGGAAGGGAGAGTTGTTTCATATGCCTCACGATAGCTTAAGCCTCATGAGCTAAATTATGCTACGCATGATTTGGAGTTAGCGGCCGTAGTGCATGCATTGAAGACTTGGAGACATTTTCTGATTGGAAACCATTGCGAGGTATACATGGATCACAAGAGTTTGAAGTATATTTTCACACAGAAGGAGTTGAACCTCAGACAAAGGAGATGGTTGGAGCTCATCAAAGATTATGATATGAAATTGCATTATCACCCTGGAAAGGCTAACATAGTAGCTGACGCGTTGAGCCGTAAGAGTCATGTCAACACCCTAATGGCGGGAGATTTACCAAAGGAGTTAGCCAAAAATCTTCGAGAGCTATGTTTGGAAATAGTCCCGAAGGGCTATGTAGCAGCATTGGAGATTCATTCTACGTTGATGGATAAGATCAGAGAAGCTCAAAGGACTGACCAGGAGATTGCTTCTATTAAGGAGAAAATGAACAAAGGAAAAGCTAGGGGATTTCGTGAGGATGAGCACGATACCTTATGGTTTGAAGACCGTGTCTATGTACCAAATGATCCGGAGATCTGGAAGTTAATTTTACAAGAGGCCCATGATTCACCATACTCGATTCACCCAGGAAATACCAAGATGTATTTGGATTTGAAGGATATTTTCTGGTGGACCGGAATGAAGAAGGATATTGCGAAGTATGTAGCAGTTTGTGATGTATGCCAGAAAGTGAAGGAAGAGCATCAGAAGCCAGTCGGATTGCTACAACCATTGTCGATACCCGAATGGAAGTGGGATAAGCTAGGCATGGATTTTATTACAGGATTGCCCAGAACCCGTTCAGGCTATGACTCAATATGGGTTGTAGTCGACCGCTTGACAAAGGTAGCTCATTTCATTCCAGTAAAGACTACATATACCAGTGCAAAGTTGGCAAAGATATACATGACCAGGATCGTATGTCTGCATGGAGTTCCAAGGAGCATTGTATCAGATAGAGGAACCCAGTTTACCTCAAAGTTCTGGAATCAGTTGCATGAGACTTTGGGTACCAGACTAGAGTTTAGCACAGCTTTCCACCCGCAGACAGATGGACAGACTGAGAGTCAATCAGATTTTGGAGGATATGCTAAGAGCTTGTGCGCTAGATTACGGATCTAGTTGGGATGAGAATTTGCCATATGCAGAGTTCTCTTACAACAACAGCTATCAATCCAGTTTGATGATGGCCCCTTTCGAAGCATTGTACGGAAGGAGGTGCAGGAACCCATTGTCTTGGGATGAAGTTGGAGACCGCCAGTTGTTTGACCCGATCTGATAAAGGAGTCTGAACAGAAAGTGAAATTGATTCGCGATAGGCTGAAGGTAGCTCAATCCAGGCAGAAGAGTTATGCAGATTCTAAACGCAAGGAGACAGTTTACAAAGTAGGAGATCGAGTTTATCTTCGAGTATCTCCACTTCGAGGAGTTAAGCACTTTGGAGTTAAGGGAAAACTAGCGCCACGTTTTGTAGGCCCATACAAAGTTTTGGAGCATATGGGAGAAGTAGCCTACAAGTTGGAATTACCCGAAGGACTGTCAGGAGTTCACGACGTGTTTCATGTATCCCATTTGAAGAAGTGCCACACAGAGATGGCTGACATACCGCTGAGAGATACGGTACCACTGGAAGCAATTCAGTTGGACAGTGATTTGACCTATGAGGAGAAACCAGTTAAGATTCTAGAATATGCCAGTCGAGTCACCCGCAGCAAGGTTATCAAGTTTTGCAAGGTTCAGTGGAGCCACCACACAGAGGATGAAGCCACCTGGGAACGAGAGGAAGAATTGCTGAAAGACCACCCTCACCTATTTTCTAGCCAACCCGAATCTCGAGGGCGAGATTCATCTTAAGGGGGGTAGGTTTGTAACATCCCAAATTTTCAATTTGGAATGTTATACGCTAAGATCATCATTGCACATCATATTTATTGCATTTTGGTTGATCCTAGAAATTTTCGCAACTCAAGGACCCTCGGAGAGAGTTGGGGATTTCGTTATTTTAATATTTGAGTTGTCTCAAATTGTGAGAATGGGATCATTTGATTTTATTTATTTTATCTTCAATTATTTCTAATATAAAAAAATATGAGAGCGGGAATAAAATGACTTTCCCAAAATAAAGAAATATTGAGGATTTAATTAAAAAATCAAACAAGATTTTATTTGGTTTTATTTGCTATTTTATTTGAATTTAGGAAAAATGCGCGTTTTTCAAAATTGCATTTAGGCCCCAAATAAATGTTCATCCTGTGCGGCTTGATTTTAGAAGCCGGGGAAAATTTATTGCGGGATTTTTGGAGTCCGTTTAGTAGCCCTTTTGTTTTTTTTTCTGAGTGTAACTATTTATAAAAAAACGCAACCGATCTACGGGCCGTGTCCGACCCGGACACGAGGCCCGTCCGGCTTTATAAGCCGGGGAGGCCCATCCGGAACCCCACCCCCCAAACCCTAGCTGCCCAAGCCCGCGCTGCCGCCGCGCTGCGCCGCCGCCCGAGGTTTACCTAGATGCCGCCGCCGTTTTTTTAGAAAAACCGTTTCATTTTCCGACGGTTTTGTTCGTTTTTTTGTTTCGTTTTTTAAATAGATCGGTTTTCCGGTTTATTTAAATAGTGAGCGTTTGTCTGTTCGTTCATTTTAACGAACATTCGTCGTTTTTCCTTTTCTCGGATTAAATCCGCGATCTTTCTCATCGCGATTTCTGATCCGATTTTCGTTTTAGTTTAACTTTTCGCTCGTTTATCAGAATCAGGTGATTCAAGCGCCTGGAGTTTCGTCTCGAAACCCTCTTTCCGTTTAACCAACACAAACAAGTTGTTTTCCATTGTAAAAATTGCCTTTTGTCGTTTCTTTTGTCGTTTGTCTTCCGTTGCTTCGTTCGATTTGATTCTTTTTGCCAACCGGAGTTCTTAAGCTGAACCTTCTGGTTAGATCTCTTATTTGAGTTTTACCTGTGCATTAGTTGAGTACTTATTGTATGCTTGTTTGTTTGTGATAGAGTACCCGGAGTGCGCCGCTTGTTACTTCGAATCGCTAGGTTTCCCGGATCATCAGCAAGGCAAGTAACACTTTGATCATACCTCCTACTACCCAGTTTTATTGCATTAGATCAATCCTCACACATTGCATGATTAGGATCTAATTAAATTGTGGGTTTGGGAAGTAGTTGAGGTAGTACCTATTACCTGTTTAATTATCAAACCTTTGGGAGTTACTTCTACGTTGCTTATTATGTCATGCTATGCTAGTAGACGTGGATTGAGTGAGTGTATCCATGACAGATGTGAGATTCTTAATTAATGGTTTATTTAAGGTGGCAACTTAAACACACATCTGGGTGGATTGAGGTACCTGGGTATTCCAGGATTGCCTATTTTTCTTTATGGACCGCCACCCAGGCTCAAAGGGATCATGAGATTATTCATGCTAGAAACTTCCGTGTGCAGCCACAAGCTATTATGGGATCTAGCATAGTTGACTAAGTCGTGCGAACTCTTACAGTGGTAGACTAGCAGATGTAGGGGATGTAGGTGGTACGGTCTACCCATCGTAAGGTGCTAGCGCTTCTGAAAGACTATGTCTCGGTCATCCGTCTTCTCAAACACCATGTAGTGCGAGAAACCAAATGGAGGCGATCGAGTCTTGTGGGGAAAAGTACGCAAACCTCTGTAGAGTGTATAAACTAATCATGGTTAGCCGTGTCCCCGGTTATGGACATCTTGAGTATCTAGTACCTGGATTATCATGTGAATCTCAACATGTTACTCTAAAATTAATTTTGTTGGGTATTGTTTAATGATGATTTTTAATTGGGATTGAGAATGCTGTCAACCATTCTCAATGTTTAACAACCACCATGATAGTTAAATAAATTTATTCCTTTGCAGTAGGAAAAAATTGGCTTTAAGCAAAACTGTAACCATAGAGCTTTCCACCAGCCAAATATGCATATAGAATAGCTGTTTCATTCCATTACTCTCTATGTGTTACATTGCCAGCATATTCCATGTGCTGACCCGTTTCGGGCTGCAACGCTAATGTTGCAGACTTTTCAGACGACGATTAAGGAGTTTTAGGTCGTGGTTCTATACTCAGTGATGCCGTTGGAGTTGATGGACTCACTTATCTTCCAAGCCTTCCGCTGTTATCGTTATTAGATGGCCTTAAGCCATATTTATTGTAATAAGTTCTCTCTTGAGACACTCTATGTATTAAGTGTGTGATTGCTACTCTGCTATAAATCCTTCAAGTACTGTGTGGTGTCAGCATTACTAATCCAGGGATGACACCAGAGCACAGAGATTGGACCATTTGAGGTCTGGTCGCTACAGGATATGGCACTGGGCTGCCGTGTTTCGTGTTCCTCCATCGTACTCCAGTGGAAAACTTGAGTATACCGCACAGTTCTTTGCTCCTCCTTAGGTTGTCGGCACATTTATACGGGCAGTCAAATCACAAGGCCCCACCTTCCAGTAGTAATGAATCGTCAAATCACAAAGGCCCTTGCCTCTCATGAAAAGGACCAAGCTAGACTGTGCTGCCCTCTAGCCTTTTTAAAAATGTATACATTTGTACAGTAGTAGTATCGATGGATTGCGCCATGGAGCAAAACTAACAAGATGTAATTAAAGAAAAAAGGTGGTACATATAGAGAGCGCTCGTCGCCAAATTATGCATATACTATATGACACTACCCACTATGAAGGTACTAGTAACATAGACTAGTAACTAGTCTATGCTACTCTCCACTATGACCAGCCAAAGTCGAGGCGCGGATACCAACGAGGGCCTGGTTGTGTCTATACTTGGACAACTCACCCGACTACATGCGCACCAGGTAGACAAAGCTCGTGTCGTGTTGGTGCCGTGTGCGGCCTGCACATTAACCAAAACCTCGCGCCTCCATCTTATCCTTCGCGTTTTAAACTTCTCAATCTCAAGGCGAAGGAGCAATGTGAAACCTATGATAGAGCCAATCGGATGGTTGAGAACACTACAATTTGTAGCTACATATGCGTGTGTGAGAGAGGACGAGTGCGTGCATGCGCCTCTTCTCAGAGTACAACTGTATGTGGGTGGCATCGACCTAGGGAGTAGTGATGGTGCGTGTGAGAAGTCCCGAGAGATAGGTGTAATGCGTCTGAAAAAAGACTAGTCTATGAAGGTCAAGCATAAGATATGTATCCAACGGTGCCAGTTTTTGCACATACACAGTAATAGAAAAAGAACTAGTACCATGGCATATGCTACACCACGGCCGAGAAAACGTTCCGACGTTACGCCATTCGGCCATATATATTGTACGTATATAATGTGAAGAAACGAGTGGTAGTACTATACCAACTAAAAGATGAAATGTGCGAAATATAACGAGAAGAAACATAACATAGTTCTACTGGGGCCTCATCACAACACACCCCTCAAATAAAACTAAGCACACCTGAAATTAAACTAAGCAACTAATCCAGTAGACACTGCATTACAACCACCATGAGCAACGACACTGCCACCTTACTCCGACTCCTCAAACACGTCCTCGACTTCGTCCTTGCCCCTCTTCCTCTTGGCTGATACTTCTTTGCTTGAACCGCACACTTGGGTCTTGCTCCTCATCCAACCCTTGTAGATATTGAAACAAAGGTAGCCATCCATTGCAGCGTAGTGGATGTGGTCTATATCTAGTACATTCCACTCCCATGCATGATGAAACTTGAACGGAGGTTTGTTCAGTGTACCGTACGAAGGATGAACCATGGCTCCTGCCAGGGTCAGCATTGAAGGCTGATCACGGGAGGGCACTAGCCCTTTCTTCTGGAGGTCGAAGGGGTCGCCTACAATGAGGCCTATCCTACCTAGGATTTCCTTGTTGTTCCTAAAGTCTACAGTAATGAATTTGACTCGGACATCCTTGAGGAAATTCTTAAAATCCTGGCACTCAATGTCGGCATGGCATATGTGGTAGACCAAGCATAAGTCATGCACGCAAACCTAGATCACGGCAGGTTTCTTCTTCTCTGCCTCCTTTAGATTCTTCTCGCTTCCCAGGACTGTGTTGTACTCAACATCTACCCCAGCGACCCACTCATCATTTGAGTTTTCGAACATGCATTTGAAGCGAGCAAGGCATTCTTTCACTGTTGCAGAAGAATGGGTGTAGATGACGTCGAACTCATCGCCGGTGATGGTTCCAACCATGTACTCACCATTGATCATGCAGATTTGGGACGCCATGGATTTGGGAGGAGGGTTAGGATTAGTGGAACTGCCGTAATGTGAAAGGACGTGACGACTAGGAGCGGTTTATCGATTGTAAAAATGTCGAGTGGGGGGCGCATGCGAATGGCAGGATAGTGGCTTGCCTAGTGGATAAATGGATTCATGCACATCACTATGGGGGCCCAATTAGATGTCATGTCTACTCGACGCCCAATTAAATGGCTTTTGATGTCATGTCAAGCGTCCGGAAAATTACATGTGATACGAAGCTTTCCATTCTCCCATGATACGGGCTTCCGTGAGCCCTTGGATCTGAGATCGAATGGTTGCATGGCGTGATTCTAGACCTATGGGTGAATATCCTATCCTGGAGGGTTATTCTGCAAATTTTCAGCAACTTAGCATGCGACCATTCGACCTCAGATCCAAGGGCTGCCAGCAGCCCATATCATGGTCGCGCCTACCACGACTGTCGCCTCGCTCGCGCGGCCGTGCCCTTGGAGATTTAAAATGGTGTGTTAGGCTATCTGATGTTGGCATGTCATACATAGTCATCACTTAGTCACTCATACAACAAGGTTAGCTATAAGGTTGGCTATAAGAGTATTTTTTTCTTTACTTCTCTCTATCTCTTTCTTTGTAGTATTTATTGCATTTGCCAAGGAGTGAGCTCTTCCAATGAAATGGTGCTTAGATGAGGTGCTATGGGCATTAAATGGCTTAGCAACTCAAGTCCCCAATGCATAGGTGCTTAGTTTTTTGTTGCTAAGTTTGCTTCATCTAGGTACACACGCTTATCACTGATTCTTCCTGGGGTCACCGAACTAGTCTATCTCTTCTTAATTAACTTGCCACATCAGACTTTATGCCTATGTGGCGGGCTTAGCACCTGTAGGATCAAGTACAATAGTGGGCTATAAGCCCGCTTTACATGGCAGTTTTGCATATCTGGGGGAAAGAGGCAAGGAAAAAGTGGAGGAGTGGGCTCTCAAGCAAGAGCCAGCCTCTACACCTGTATGGAGGTGGTCAGGAATCGGGAGACTCAAGCTGGTTGTAGCGCCGCAGTTAAAATGGTAATGGCAAGTCAAATCATTGAGCCCCACCTGTCCAGAAGTAACTCATTGTCAAATCACACAGCCCTACGTTTGCAGCAGCCTACTCCCTCATCTTCTCGCGTCTCTGTCGAACCGACTCGGCGGAACTGCCCCGCCTACCGCGCGGGAAAAGCCCTGCCCTCGACTTTTAAATAGTACAGTATACTAATTTTGTATCCATGGATTGCGCCATGGAGCAAAGCCTCAAGAAAACGGTGGTACGCATGTACGGAGTATATAGCACGCCCGTCGCGTTCGCGTCGCACCCCAGACGGTCGGTCGGTCTAGCACGCCACTCTCCGAATGGAACATGCATCATATTGCGTTTGCACACACATGTGGGACCATAATTGAGAACCAACCATAGGCACACACCCCGGCCCCGCAAGTCGGGTGAGTTAATAGAAGTAGTACATACGTTGGTACCTGGACGATCCCTGCAAGACACAGAAGATCAGTTCGTCCATGCATGTGACCAGACTCTAGCAGACATGCCTAGATTGGCTATCGTCTACATATCGTGCAGGCTGTGTTGTACATGGCTGTAGTTCTGGGGGGAAATCTAAAAAAAGGTTTCTTGTCATCTCGCAAAATTAGGTGTCATGTGCTTCGGATCACTGCGAGGGTTAAACAGCGACAACTGAGTTGGGCTAGTCATTGGGGGCACATGCACGAAGACTACTCGGCTGCCATCTAGGTCAAGTCGGCTATGTTAATTAGGACATCTATCGACGGACCCCTTTTCTACGAGTTTATCTTTAATTTGATCTTTGATCCTTGTCTAGTTTGTCCGTCGGGATTCATCTTGTCTCCTTTGGGCAGTGAGGTTGCGATTTCTTGTCATGTGGCATTTTTCGTGTTATATGTTGTAATCCGGTGCTTCAGATCAAAATGACAACAACTGCGCCTCCGGGGCACGTGCATGAAGACTTCTTGGCAGACATTGCCGAGGTCAAGCCGGCTCCGGCCGGTAGACAAAAGAAAACTAGTACTCCACTATATAGGCAGGAGCCTCCGCGTTTGCTTGCTAGTGTTGCTCTATTCACACTGTCTCGTCCTCTCTAGATCTAAACACGACAGTGGTGGCCACACACTCTCTCTACTCACCGTTGGTCACAGATCCATCCGGATCCTCTCCGCCAGGGAAGGTGAGAAGGTGCAACATTCATGCAATCGTCCTTGACGACGGCTCTTACCCACTGCCGGTGCGTCCTAATCAGCATGCCTTGCTGTTCTCTCCCAAGCATCGCTGGCGAGGGAGGGCCTCCCACCCCTTCTTCCTCGCTGTCGTAGTGTGGGCAGATCTGGCCTCCCGCCGCCCACCTAGCGACATCCCGGTGACCCTCAGGTATAACTTCCTTCGAAACCGGCCTTGCTCTACTTCCCGAGCTCCTGACGTCGCTGCATTTGTATCTTTTACTATTTCTCAGCCCCCCTCGTGTAGATAGGATCGATCGGCTGTTCGAAAACCACCTATTTTTTACTGTTAAGAGGTAAAACTAGTTCATGCACTCGAATCTAGCAGTACTTGGTTCAAACAAGGAAGAAAGGGGGTGGGATGGGGGAAGATTTGTTACCTGAATCTCGGACTTGGCCGAAAGAGGAAATAATGGAGGCGAAAAGTAGCAGAGACTGGCTATCCAACTGGTCTCTAGGTCTAATAGGGAAATAAAGGGAACGCAATACAAACTCAATATAAACCCGATCTATTGGTTGAAAAAGGAAAGAAAGTGGGACTAGGGGACAAGTCAACAGAGTAAGTCCAGCACTAGATTTGCTAGCCTCACACAGTATAAGGTGGCTATATACCGAACAAAAATGGGACCACCCCAGATATCCTCTTCTGATGTTTGTTGCCCCAAGCCGCTCTTATGTAATGCCACTGGTAAAATGTAGCAGTCGCACTGTTAAAAGTAAGGACACGTTAAACCAATGTTGTTTTCAATGTAATGCCTCCAGTAATATGAATCAATGGCACTTTTCTTCATGTCCTGCTAAATTTCCCATTAAGATAAGTTGCTTCTTTTCGTTAGAGATGCAACTGCCCTGGTCCACCTACTCTCTAGGAGCTTCACGACCAACCTTGATGTTGCTCAATTTTATTGTAACTAATGAAGAAGAAGCTCGGTGGGTTTCGTTTTCTGATGGAAATGGAACTGGAGCTGGATCCCTTTTCTTAAAAAAAAGAAGCTGCTAGCTCATGGGACATTGCTTCATTTTAGGTGAACTACACCAAAAGGTCCCATGAATTAAATCATCCATGTTGGTGACTAGTGTCATCCCTTCTACGATGGCATCGACTGCAGATATGGTTGCCGTCACGAGGTATGTTCCCTTTTGGTCTGACCATTTGCCAAAGATCATGCATGTTGATCTTGCTCCTGTGCTACTATTTTGGCACTGCCATGATAAAGCAGTAATGTTATTATTTTGCACCTTAATCTAGTGGCACTATTAATTTGAGGCAATGTTTTGGCACAGCTAGTGCCACTGTTTTTTTATATATCAAAGGAGGGGTTTCCCTCCGATTTCATTAAAGAAACCCAACCATAGAGAACCATTATCCGACAACATCTTAGTGTAAACGGGCAATTATGCAACTACTACTAGAACGGACTGAGTACTAGTAGGAGCCAAGTTCGCCACATAAGCTAGGCAGGTAGGGGGACACAACACCAGCTCGACCAAGTTTGGATTACAACCCAAATGCTACCACAGAAACATCAGGGGGAAGATAGGGACTGAAAGAGCCAGCTTCAGCATCCCAGTCTAAGCACCCCTAGCCTTCATCCTTGCGACGCACGGTACACCTCGTTTGCCACCTGCTCGACCCTAGTGTTATTGATAAAATGAAGTAATAATACAGTTAAAATAGAGCGAGTGTCCTCACTATCATTTCATTTCCAATGTAGATAAAGAAAGTGCTTCTCTTTGTTAATGTATGTTTCATCAACTAGTCCCATTGTTAATGTTTAAGCCTTTCTGCAAACTAGGGTGCTTAATTTTAGTTGATCTGCACAAAAATAGAGATTTGAATGTCTCAAGGCCCCTCCTTGTACTACCGCTGTACACTAATGTTCATCACTGGCAGAAGGTGTATCGGGGAGACTTGGGTCGATTTCCAGTATGATGTAATATTTTATTTTGTTTATTAGTGTATGTTTCATCAACTAGTGCCACTATAATGTAATCACGCCTTTTCATTATCTATGCAAACAGGGTTATTCAGCTGCATTTTGGTGGAACTGCACAAATGTATGAATTGAACCGGCATATATGCAGAGTGCCAGGTGCCAAGTAAAAATTACCAACACCCGCCCTGCTCCATCTAAGCATTGGCATCCACCACCTTCAGCGGGATGTGTGGGGCTCACTATGGATGGACCTTTCTCGGCAGCAAATCCTCTAACCAAATACTAGTAGCTTAGACTTAAAAAAATACTAGTAGCTTATATTGGCAGTTTTCTAGGGGTGTACTCTTTTCTAAAAGAAGCACCATCTATTTTTGTTTATTTGTACACAGTGTCACAACATTGACCCAATGGTCCAGAGCTATTTTAGGGTGATTGGCATAGTACTCGGAGACTGATTGTAACCATGATTTTTATTAGTTGTCACACTGATTGTAAGCATGAGCAGATGCAAGATTAGGTTAGTGCCAAGCTTACCTTAAACCCTACCGACATCGTTGAAACGAGGCGAGCGTCGAGGGAACCGTGGAAAACGGCGGGGAAGCGACGTCGCGCCATCCGGTCTCCTCTTGCGGTGGGAGACCGAATACTCATGTGGCTCCGGCTGGCTCTGCACCCTCACGAATGGCACACCATACTCGATCTATTCGTTATCCTCTGTGTGCTCAACCTTCGACCTGTACGCCCACCACCTCCACCTAACTTTCGCCTCGGGCGAATCTGTCTGCTCCATCGCCCAGAGGAGATACTCGATGAACTCGAAGGACTGCGGCATGACTGCCGCCGAGGAGTACATCGCCGCCCTCATCGCCGTCGTCTCGCTCTTTCGCATACATTGCCACATGGCCTTCACCGTCCTCGAAATCTCCCACTCATTGTCAAACCAAGTAAGGATCTCCTTCAACCTAGCTAACTTTGCCTGGTCGCTGCCGGTGATCTGCCTGATTTTGCTACTACATCCCCTCCATAGATGTCCTTCTGAGTGGTCCGGTGTTAGCTTTGGAAGATGGGAGGAGAGATGGTGGTCTTGCAATAGAGAAGAGGGAGAGGCGAGACAGTGGTTTTTGAATGGAGATGATGGAGAGTAGAGGGGGTGGTTTTGAAATGGAGAAGAGGGAGAGGCAATGATGTGGTTTTGGAATATAGCTGATGGAGAGGAGAGGTTCCCCTGCCTTTCGATCACTGACGTGTGATTCTCAGAGAAGAAACTGTAAGTTTCAGTTTCGGATAAGAAACTAAAAGTTCAGTTTCAGATAAGAAATTGCAACTTTCATAGACAGAGCATTTATATTAACACGGCCTTTTCAAACAGTGTTAACATCATGCTGGAAGTTCTATTCATGGTCGAAACTGGAACTACCAGCCAGTTAACATCATGTTGATCAACATTCATGCATAGCACATCTTCATATGATGCATAGTCAAAAAGATATGCTATTTTCAAGATGCCCACACAATGTCGAGCGTGCGAAAAACAGAGAAAACGAGGGACGAAGTTTTGGCAAGTGTTGGACGTGGTGTGTGTAGATGACAATTGGGACCCACATGTCAATAAAGGCAGAGGAAAAAATTTTGGAGATATTTTCTCTGCACATGTGGAATCGAACCCGGGCGGAACAACTGTCAGGTAGTGTCACTCGGCCACTAGGCTAGTTCAGTTTTTTCGTTACTAATAAGGCACTTCCTCAGGTGTTCGAATCTTCTCCTGCGCCTTTGTGCGCTCGCCGTGACGCCGCTGTCTGCCGTTGTGAACATGCTGAACAAACGAGAGGAATCTGGAGAGGACTATACATGGAGAGGCGGACAGTCGGGAACCACCAGGTCTATGGCCGTACGCAAGCAAGTGCCTCATCGAAAAAAATACTTCCTCCTAATGCTATACTGACGTTGGGGCCCATGGGTTTGTCAACATAGTTACATTTTTTAGGTGCTTCAACGTAGTTACTATAGGAGATAAATTCACAACGAAGCCGTGGATCTGGCAGATATCATTTATTATCACTAGGGCAGCAAGTATCAGCTGGGTTTTGGGCTGCCACGTCTAGGCTTTCTTTTATAACATGCGCAGCCCACGACCTCGGATGGGAGGTCCATAGGCCTGTTTGTATTTCCTTGAGGGCCGTGATGTATCGACCAGCCTATGGACCTCCCATCCGAGGTTTTATTTTTCCTGAAACATCGGCAGCCCAATTTATGTTTTTTTGAAGAAAACGCAGAGGTCTGTTCTATTTTTCTATATAAGAATAGGAACGCCTGGTCCAACTTATGTTTCCCTTCTAACTATATTATATATATGTAACACCCCGGATGTAACTTTCCCTATTTGTACTCCAACTCTTTCCGTTTCCGGCGTTAAGTTATATTTATTTCCTCGGGTTCGGGTCTTTGTCTCCGTGTGTTGTTGTATTTGTCATGCATCTCATATCATGTCACCATGTGCATTGCATTTGCATACGTGTTCGTCTCATGCATTCGAGCATTTTCCCCGTTGTCCGTTTTGCATTCCGGCGCTTCGTTCTCCTCCGGTGGTCATCTCTAGCTTTCTTTCGTGTGTGGGGATTAAACATTTCCGGATTGGACCGAGACGTGCAAGCGGCCTTGGTTTGCTACTGGTAGACTGCCTGTCAAGTTTCGTACCATTTGGACTTCGTTTGATACTCCAACGGTTAACCGAGGGACCGAAAAGGCCTCGTGTGTGTTGCAGCCCAACACCCCTCTAATCTGGCCCAAAACCCACCTAACTCCGCTCCATGTCCTAGAGCGTTCCATCACAATCGCGTGGCTGAAAACCGCACCTCATTTGGACTCTCCTAGCTGCAGAAAACCCCAATATGCCTATTTAAACACCCCCCGAAATTTGGATCTTCCTCTCCCCCCGAAAACCATAATTCCCACCTCGCGCGACCGGACATGTCCGTGCCGACCGGACGCACCGCCGCCGTCACCCGCAGCCGCTAGCGCACTGCCACGTGGCGGCTCCCGCCCGGCCGCCGCCGCGGCCGCCGGCCCATCGTGGGCCCTCTACACCGCCCGAACCGGCCCGCGCATCCTCCTCCGCGCCGCCCGAGCCGTGCGGCTCCTCCAGCCCGGCGCTGCCGCCCGCTTCTCCGGCTGCCCGGAGCTCACCGCTCCGCCGCGAGCCGCCGCTCCCGCCGTCAGCCGCCGCCGCCCGTCCGCGCCCGGCCGCGACCCCGCCGCCTCTTCTCCGTCCTCGCCGGTGCTGCCATCCCCATCCTCAACTCCAGCGAACAGGGCCGGCGTCGAACCTCGGGAGGCGCGCCCAGATCTGGATCGGGGTTGCTACAGTAAACCCTAGGGGTAGTTTTTTTCACCAAGTCCCGGATATTTTTAGTTCATATGCCCCTGTTCGCGGCCCCGTAACTTTGCATCGGTAGCTCCGATTCGGGCGTATAGCATATCAAAATGTTCACCTTAGAGAGTACATCATTCCGTTCCATTGCATCATTTTCATTTGAGCTCATCTTGGTTCCCGAAATGCTGTTAGAAGAGGGCAACTTGAGTTAATTGTCAGATCTGCTACTCCGTTTAGCACTTTTGTCATTTTTGCCATGATTATTTTGTGCATGCTATGCCCGTGAGTTCTTCATATGTTTTGTTAAGGGTTTTGTCATCTTTCCAGAGGTGCAACCCATGTATTTTTAGGATGTATGTGGTGACTTGTGCAAGCTTGCAAAGTGGTGCACTTGCTAATTCTGTTTTCAGGGACTTAGTGATTTCACTAAGTCCTGGGATCGTTTAGTTCATGATGCCATATATTCTTGTTGTTTCCTAGTGATCCGTGCCTCTTTTGAGGATGATCAGTAAGGGAGTTTTGTTAATATTGTAGTGCTATATCCATCCATGTCTTTGTTTGCAATTATGGAGCACCCTAGCTTGAGTAAATCGAGCTCTACTTTTGCTTCGTTGCGAATCTGGGCAGATCGTCAACTTGTTTGCGATTTTGCCGATGTTATTGTAGTTGATCCGTGCATGCTATGCCATTGTTCTTGCCATGTCTAGCTTGTATTTTGTGCCTTCTTAAGGGATGTATGCTTGTCTTGCCATGACTTGCACCGTGGTGAGTGCATCGAGCTCGTAAACATGCCTTCGTGAGTTATGTTTCAGCATGTCCCAGTTTTCACTAAGTCTGAAAACTGATTATGTTTTTGCTATGTTCGTGTGCTTGTTAGTATATTTTGTGATCCCTTTTGGCTCAAGGTCACTAAGGGACTTTTGTTAAGCTTGTTGAGTAGCTCCATGCCATTTATTTCTTTGTCATGTTCAGGTCCTGTAGCATGTCGTTTTGTTGCTCCAAAGAGGGCTATATGATCTGAAATTCCAGACAAGTGTTAATTTCACTAAGTCTGAGATCTGTTTTACCATTTGCGTTTTTGCCATGCTTGTTTGAACCTCCTAATGGATGAATTGGCCGTAGCTCAGTGCTAGACTTTTGTTAAGCATCTTGAATGCTTCCCTGCCATGTACTTTGATGCCATGTTTGAATGTTGTAGCATGTTCATCTCATTGCATTTAGATGCCTACTTGCTGTAAATCGCAGACCGGTGTCATTTTTGAATCGCTTGCCATTTCCAAACCGTAACTCCGATTCCGGCGTTCTTTATATCGTTTTCAAGCGATTTCATCTCATCTTTCCAGTGGCACACTTGGATTTCCAAGTTGAGGCCAGGTTCATGCATTTCCTGTCATATCTTGCATTTTGCATCCCGCATCGCATCCAGCATAGCATATCATCATTTCATCATATTGCTTGGTCTTGCACGTGGTTGATTGTATCCTTGTTGCTTGTTTGTCTTGTTTGGGTAGAGCCGGGAGACGAGTTCACTAGCGAGGAGCCCGTTGAGTTTGCTTTTGAGGATCCAGTCAACTCTGACAACTGTGCAGGCAAGATGATCATACCCTCGAAATCACTACTATCTTTGCTATGCTAGTTTGCTCGCTCTTTTGCTATGCCATTGCTACGATGCCTACCACTTGCTTGCAAGCCTCCCAAATTGCCATGTCAAACCTCTAACCCACCATTGTCCTAGCAAACCGTTGATTGGCTATGTTACCGCTTTGCTCAGCCCCTCTTATAGCGTTGCTAGTTGCAGGTGAAGATTGGAGGCCGTTCCTTGTTGGAACATTTTATTTACTTGTTGGGATATCATTATATTGCTATGTTATCTTAATGCATCTATATACTTGGTAAAGGGTGGAAGGCTCGGCCTCTCGCCTAGTGTTTTGTTCCACTCTTGCCGCCCTAGTTTCCGTCATATCGGTGTTATGTTCCCGGATTTTACGTTCCTTACGCGGTTGGGTTATAATGGGAACCCCTTGATATTTCGCCTTGATTAAAGCTTTTCCAGCAATGCCCAACCTTGGTTTTACCATTTCCCACCTAGCCTTTTCTTTCCCTTGGGTTCTGCAGACTCCAGGGTCATCTTATTTTAACCCCCCCCCCCCGGGCCAGTGCTCCTCTGAGTGTTGGTCCACCTGTCAGCTACCGGTGGCCACCAGGGGCAACTCTGGGCTGGCCTACCCGTACCTAGGACAATCTGAGTGTGCCCTGAGAAAGAGATATGTGCAGCTCCTATCGGGATTTGTCGGCACATTCGGGCGGTGTTGCTGGTCTTGTTTTAACCTGTCGAAGTGTCTTGAGTTACCGAGATACCGAGTCTGATCGGAACGTCTTGGGAGGAGGTCTATTCCTTCGTTGACCGTGAGAGCTTGTCATGGGCTAAGTTGGGACTCCCCTGCAGGGATTGAACTTTCGAAAGCCGTGCCCGCGGTTATGGGCAGATGGGAATTTGTTAATGTCCGGTTGTAGATAACTTGAACCTTAATTAATTAAAATGAATCAACTGAGTGTGTTACCGTGATGGCCTCTTCTCGGCGGAGTCCGGGAAGTGGACACGGTGTTGGAGTAATGTTTGCGCAGGTTGTTCTCTAGCTTCTCGCTCGTGCTTTGCCTCCTCTTCTCGCTCTCTTTTGCGAATAAGTTAGCCACCATACTTGCTAGTCGCTTGCTGCAGCTCCACTCATATTTTACCTTGCCATACCTATAAGCTTAAATAGTCTTGATCGCGAGGGTGCGAGATTGCTGAGTCCCTGTGGCTCACAGATTACTATTACACCAGATGCAGGGCCTGATGATTCCGCTCCAGGAGACGCGTACGAGCTCAAGTGGGAGTTCGACGAAGACTCTCAACGATACTATGTTTCCTTTCCCGATGATCAGTAGTGGTGCCCAGTTGGGGGTGAACGGGACCGTTGTCGCATGTTGGGTTCTCTTTTATTTTGGCGCCGTAGTCGGGCCATGAGTGTTTGGATGATGTAATGTTATTTATGTACTTGATTGACGTGGCGAGTGTAAGCCAACTATGTTATCTCCCCTTTTATTACTATTACATGGGATGTTGTGAAGATTGCCTAACTTGCGACATATGCCTTCAATGCGATTATGTCTCTAAGTCGTGCCTCGACACGTGGGAGCTATAGTCGCATCGAGGGTGTTACAAGTTGGTAATCAGAGCCTTCCCCGACCTTAGGAGCCCCATTGCTTGATCGTTTTTAGCGGCCGAGTTGTGTCTAGAAAAATGTTTTGAGTCTTTAGGAATTATATATCGGAGAGTTTAGGAATTCTTTTTACTTCCCAGTCTCCTCATCGCTCTGGTAAGGCATCCTGACGTAGAGTTTTGACTCTTCTCTTCTCAAATTTCACTAAAAAAATTTTTAGGATCACGCGGGTATCTTGGAATCGTTCCGATGGTTTTATGATGAGAACATTGTCTTGGTGCCTCCTGTCAGGGGTTTAGTGGAAGTGTCCCGGGGAGTTGAGCTCTGAGGTGTTGTCATCATAATTTTATCGTTGCAGTTCTGGAATACCTGAGTCTAGTACGCCGACATCGAAAATCTCTTTTATGCAGTTCGTTGGTGAGATAACCTCGACGCCACCCAGTACTGGGGCGGGAGTTCGGGAGTATCGCCATAACTTGTATAACGGATGCTTTTCGAAGGTTGAGGTAGATGGTTTCCGAAGGTTTCTTGGTTATGTGTTGAAGGATGGATACAGCTGGATGTAGGATTTGCTAGTTTGGGTGAGATATTATGCTTCCCCTGTATCCCCAACACCTGATTGCATAACCGGAAAGGTTCGGGAGTTTCATAGGTGGGAATTCTAGTAGCTCTAGTTCTTCTTCCACGGATATTGGTTTGAGATTGGGATTTCTTACCGATTATTCGTTCTTGATCCGTACCTTGTTGATTTATTTCTCTACCTTAATTCTACGTGGCTTCTCAATTTATGGATATGTGACCATTTCAAGAGGAATGCATTCGTTCATTTTGTTCGGATGTGAAGACTATATGTTGCAATTTTCATTCCGTTGGATTCAGCTTCAATATTTATCTGTCAATGTGCTAATGGTGGTCAACCTCTTCAGGATGGCTCCTCCAACGCGCACGACTCCGAATCCTGATCCGCCACCACCTCCACCTCCTCCAGAGGCATGGCAAGCTGTGATGGCCGCAACCAATGCAAACACACAGTTGATCATGCAAATTCTTCAAGAGCGCAATCAAGGCAGTCAAGGGAATCAAGGCAGCAATCAGAGTCACTTTGCTACACTCAACCAGTTCCTTGCTAACGGGCCAAAGACTTTCAGCAATTGTGTTGAGGCAACCGATGCTGACGATTGGCTTGTGGATCTGTGCAAGCATTTCGAGTGCAGTAACGTCAGGCCTGAGGACTTTGTCAAGTTCGCTTCCTTCCAACTCAAAGATCAAGCTGCAGAATGGTTCCAGCAGTACAAGGACTCCAGAGGTGGACGTGTTATCACTTGGGATGATTTCCGTCGAGATTTCCGAGCTCATCATATTCCGCAGAGCGTGGTTGAAAGCAAGCGTGAGGAATTCCGCAATCTGAAGCAAGGCTCTTTGTCTGTCTATGACTACAACAAGTTGTTCCAGAAGCTCGCCCGCTTTGCCAAGCAGGACGTCCCTGATGAGAAGAGCATGATATATCAGTTCAGGGGTGGTCTCAGAGAAGAAATTCAGCTAGCTCTTGTTCTCTTCGAGCCCTTGAGATACGATGAGTTCTACAACATGGCACTGAAGCAAGAGGCTGCTCAGTTGAGGTGTGATGCTTCCAAGAAGCGAGTCAGAGATGTTACTCCTTCCTCTACTCAAGTGGCCAAGCAGCAGAAGTTTTGGCTTCCTCCTCCTCCGTTCCGTCAGCCGTATCAGCAGAAGAGCAAAGGTGGCAGTGGTTCTTCCCACCCACCCAACCTTGGCTTTCAGAACAAGACTTCGTCTCAACCTCCAAGATCGAGTGCTCCGTATCACCATCTGCTTTCAGAGGTCACGTGCAACAAGTGCCAATAGAAGGGTCACTATGCCAACAAGTGTCTCAACCAGAGGCGTCTTCCTCCTCCTCCTCCTGTCAGATCGGCAAGTACAGCTGTGGTCAAGCATAACCCCAAGCATGCCAAGGTCAATTTGATGAATGCAGCTCAGGCAGAGGACTCGTCAGATGTGATCATGGGTAACCTTCTTGTTAATGATATTCCCGCAGAAGTTCTTTTTGACACTGGTGCATTGCATTGCTTCATCTCGAGACCGTTTACAAATAGGCATGATTTGGTTTCGCAAGTTTTGCCTAGTCCTTTAGCAGTTGTCTCTCCCGGTAAGCGCATGCAGGCTAACTCCATCGTTCCGGATGTTTCTATCACTTTGGGTGACTACAAGTTCTTGGCTTCTCCAACGGTTCTCGGTGACTCGGATATTGATCTTATTCTCAGAATGGATTGGCTTTCTAAGCACAGGGCTCAGCTTGATTGTGCAGCCAGGCAGATTCAATTGACTCATTCGTCTGAGGATGTAATTGTCTTTGCCGCTCGTGATGATACTATTCGTCTGTTTTCTCTCAATGAGAAGGGTGAATTGGATGCCATCTCTCAAATTCCAGTCGTTTGCGAATATCAAGACGTCTTTCCAGAAGAGCTCCCAGGAATGCCTCCGCACCGGCCAGTTGAATTCGTTATTGATCTTGAGCCTGGCACGGAACCTGTGTGCAAACGTCCTTACAAGCTCGGACCTGAAGAGTTGAAGGAGCTGAAGAAGCAACTCGATATGCAAGAGAAAATGGGTCTCATCCGGCCTAGTTCTTCTCCGTGGGGTTGTGGTGTTCTTTTTGTGAAGAAGAAGGATGGAACGGACCGACTTTGTGTTGATTACCGTCCAGTGAACAAGAAGACCATCAAGAACAAATACCCACTTCCCAACATCAATGAGCTGTTCGAACAACTCAAAGGTGCCCAAGTATTCTCCAAGCTTGATCTCCGTATGGGTTATCACCAGATTCGCATTCGTGAAGAAGATATTCCCAAGACAGCATTCAGAACAAGCTTTGGTTCATATGAATACACTGTCATGTCTTTTGGCCTCGCCAACGCTCCTCCGACGTTCTCTCGCATGATGAACTTCATCTTCAACGCCTACACCAATGACTTCGTTTTGGTCTATCTCGACGACATTCTGGTTTTCTCGAAGAACAAGGAAGATCATGCCAAGCACTTGCGTTTGGTTCTTGATAAGCTCAGAGAACATCAGTTCTACGCCAAGTTCTCCAAGTGTGAATTTTGGCTTGATGAGGTTCTTTATCTTGGTCATATCATCTCTGCCAAGGGCATTGCCGTGAATCCTGAGAAGGTGTCTGCAATTGTGAATTGGGAACCTCCTCAGAACGTGAAGCAACTCCGCAGTTTTCTCGGTCTCGCAAGCTATTGCCGAAGATTCGTTGAAAACTTTTCTAAGATCGCGAAGCCTCTCTCTAATCTTCTTCAGAAGCACGTCAAGTACGTTTGGTCTCCGGAGTGTGATATTGCTTTCAACACTTTGAAAGAGAAATTGATCACTGCTCCAGTTCTGACTCCGCCTGATGAATCCAAGCCGTACGAGGTCTTTTGTGATGCCTCTCTCCAAGGTCTTGGCGCAGTATTGATGCAAGAGAAGAAAGTTGTTGCTTATACATCTCGCCAGTTGAAGCCTAATGAGAAGAACTACCCCACTCATGATCTCGAGTTGGCGGCAGTTGTGCATGCTCTTTTGACTTGGAGACATCTTCTATTGGGAAGAAAAGTGGACATTTTCACTGATCACAAGAGTCTCAAGTACATCTTCACTCAGCCTAATCTCAACCTCAGGCAAACTCGATGGGTCGAAATGATTCAAGAGTATAATCCGAGTATTGAGTATACTCCAGGCAAGGCCAATGTGATTGCTGACGCTTTGAGCAGGAAAGGCTTACTGCAACAGTCTGATTCTCAAGCCTTATCAACCCGAGCTTTGTGAAGCTTTCCGCAAACTTAATCTGCAAGTTGTTCCTCAAGGTTTCCTCGCCAACCTTCAAGTCTCTCCTACCTTAGAAGACCAGATTCGCCAAGCCCAGCTTCTTGATGCTATGGTGAAAAAGGTGAAGATTGGGATTGCCAAGAGTCAGTCCAAGTACAAGTGCTACCGCCTTGATGACAAGGACACTCTCTTCTTCGAGGATCGTATTGTTGTGCCCAAAGGTGACCTTCGTAAAGTGATCATGAACGAGGCTCACAATTCTCTCCTCTCCATCCACCCTGGGAGCACGAAGATGTATCAGGACCTTAAGCAAGCTTATTGGTGGACTCGAATGAAGCGCGAGATCGCTCAATTCGTGAATGAATGTGATGTCTGCAGAAGAGTGAAGGCAGAACACCAAAGGCCAGCAGGTCTCCTCCAACCTCTTGCCATTCCAGAATGGAAGTTTGACCACATTGAAATGGACTTCGTGACTGGGTTTCCAAAGTCCAAGCGTGGCAATGATGCTATATTCGTTGTCATCGACAAACTCACCAAAGTGGCTCATTTTCTGCCTATCAAAGAGTCGATCACTGCAGCTCAATTGGCGGAACTCTATACCTCTCGAATTGTCTCTCTGCACGGTATTCCTCAAGTGATCTCTTCAGACCGTGGCAGCATCTTTACCTCGAAGTTTTGGGATTCTTTTCAGAAGGCCATGGGCACTAACATCCGCTTCAGCACAGCTTTCCATCCTCAAACAAGCGGTCAAGTCGAGCGTGTCAACCAGATTCTTGAAGATATGCTCAGGGCTTGTGTGATCTCCTTCGGCATGAAGTGGGAGGATTGTCTTCCTTATGCTGAATTCTCCTACAACAACAGTTTTCAAGCAAGTTCGGGCAAGGCCCCTTTTGAAATTCTGTATGGCAGGAAGTGCCGTACCCCTCTCAACTGGTCTGAAACCGGTGAACGTCAGCTTTTGGGTAATGACTTAATCACAGAAGCAGAAGAAATGTGCAAAGTCATTCGTGATAACCTCAAAGCAGCCCAATCCCGTCAGAAGAGCTACTATGATAGTAAGCACCATGATTTGGCTTTCGAGATCGGAGATCATGTTTACCTCCGTGTCTCTCCTATGAAAAGTACTCGTCGCTTCGGTATCAAAGGGAAGCTCGCCCCTAGATACGTGGGACCTTTCAAGATTGTCAGCAAGAGAGGCGACCTCGCCTATCAACTCGAGCTTCCTTCAAACTTTGCAAATGTTCATGACGTGTTCCATGTCTCTCAGCTTTGAAAGTGCTTCAAGACTCCTGACCGCACTATCAACTTTGAGGACATTGAGCTCCAAGAAGATCTCTCTTATCGTGAGCACCCAGTTGCCATTCTTGAAGAGACTGAACGCAAGACTCGCAACAAGTCAATCATATTTCTCAAAGTCAAGTGGTCACACCATTCCGACCGTGAAGCTACTTGGGAACGCGAGGATCACCTCCGTTCTGAGTACCCGGCGTTCTTTGAGTCCTAGATCTCGGGACGAGATCCTTTCATAGTGGTGGAGTGTTGTAACACCCTAGATGTAACTTTCCCTATTTGTACTCCAACTCTTGCCGTTTCTGGCGTTAAGTTATATTTATTTCCTCGGGTTCGGGTCTTTGTCTCCGTGTGTTGTTGTCTTTGTCATGCATCTCATATCATGTCATCATGTGCATTGCATTTGAATACGTGTTCGTCTCATGCATTCGAGCATTTTCCACGTTGTCCGTTTTGCATTCCGGCGCTTCGTTCTCCTCCGATGGTCATTTCTAGCTTTCTTTCATGTGTGGGGATTAAACATTTTCGGATTGGACCGACACTTGCCAAGCGGCCTTGGTTTGTTACCGGTAGACCGCGTGTCAAGTTTCGTACCATTTGGACTTCGTTTAATACTCCAACGGTTAACCGAGGGACCAAAAAGGCCTCGTGTGTGTTGCAGCCCAACACCCCTCCAATTTGGCCCAAAACCCACCTAACTCTGCTCCATGTCCTAGAGCGTTCGATCATGATCGCGTGGCCGAAAACCGCACCTCATTTGGACTCTCCTAGCTCCCTCTATGCCTATTTAAACACCCCCCGAAATCCAGATCTTCCTCTCCCCCCGAAAACCCTAATTCCCACCTCGAGCGACCGGACATGTCCATGCCGACCGGACGCACCGCCGCCGATGCCCGCAGCCGCTAGGGCGCTGCCACGTGGCGGCTGCCGCCCGCACCGCCGCTGCGGCCCGCCGGCCCATCGCGGGCCCTCTCCACCGCCTGAACCGGCCCGCGCCATCCTCCATCCGCGCCGCCCGAGCCGCGCGGCTCCTCCAGCCCGGCGCCGCCGCCTGCTTCTCCGGCTGCCCGGAGCTCGCCGCTCCGCCGCGGGCCTCCGCCGACCGGAGCCGAGCCCGGCGCCGCCAGCCGCCGCCGTCGCCCGTCCGCGCCCGGCCGCGACCCCGCCGCCTCTTCTCCGTCCTCGCCGGTGCTGCCATCTCCGTCCTCAACTCCGGCGAACAGGGCCGGCGTCGAACCTCGGGAGGCACGCCCAGATCTGGATCGGGGTTGCTACAGTAAACCCTAGGGGTAGTTTTTTTCACTAAGTCCCGGATATTTTTAGTTCATATGCCCCTGTTCGCGGCCCTGTAACTTTGCATCCGTAGCTCCGATTTGGGCGTATAGCATATCAAAATGTTCATCTCAGAGAGTACATCATTTCATTCCATTGCATCATTTTCATTTGAGCTCATCTTGATGCCCGAAATGCTGTTAGAAAAGGGAAACTTGAGTTAATTGTCAGATCTGCTACTCCGTTTAGCACTTTTGTCATTTTTGCCATGATTATTATGTGCATGCTATGCCCGTGAGTTCTTCATATGTTTTGTTAAGGGTTTTGTCATCTTTCAAGAGGTGCAACCCATGTATTTTTAGGATGTATGTGGTGACTTGTGCAAGCTTGCAAAGTGGTGCACTTGCTAATTCTGTTTTCAGGGACTTAGTGATTTCACCAAGTCCTGGGATCGTTTAGTTCATGATGCCATATGTTCTTGTTGTTTCCTAGTGATCCGTGCCTCTTTTGAGGATGATCAGTAAGGGAGTTTTGTTAATATTGTAGTGCTCTATCCATCCATGTCTTTGTTTGCAATTATGGAGCACCCTAGCTTGAGTAAATCGAGCTCTACTTTTGCTTCGTTGCGAATCTGGGCAGATCGTCAACTTGTTTGCGATTTTGCCGATGTTATTGTAGTTGATCCGTGCATGCTATGCCATTGTTCTTGCCATGTCTAGCTTGAATTTTGTGCCTTCTTAAGGGATGTATGCTTGTCTTGCCATGACTTTCCCCGTGGTGAGTGCATCGAGCTCATAAACATGCCTTCGTGAGTTATGTTTCAGCATGTCCCAGTTTTCGCCAAGTCTAAAAACTGATTATGTTTTCGCTATGTTCGTGTGCTTGTTAGTATATTTTGTGATCCCTTTTGGCTCAAGGTCACTAAGGGACTTTTGTTAAGCTTGTTGAGTAGCTCCATGCCATGTCTTTCTTTGTCATGTTCAAGTCCTGTAGCATGTTGTTTTGTTGCTCCGAAGAGGGCTATATGATCTGAAATTCCAGACAAGTGTTAATTTCAGTAAGTCTGAGATCTGTTTTACCATTTGCGTTTTTGCCATGCTTGTTTGAACCTCCTAATGGATGAATTGGCCGTAGCTCAGTGCTAGACTTTTGTTAAGCATCTTGAATGCTTCCCTGCCATGTATTTTGATGCCATGTTTGAATGTTGTAGCATGTTCATCTCATTGCATTTAGATGCCTACTTGCTATAAATCGTATACCGATGTCATTTTTGAATCGCTTGCCATTTCCAAACCGTAACTTCGATTCCGGCGTTCTTTATATCATTTTCAAGCGATTTCATCTCACCTTTCCAGTGGCTCACTTTGATTTCCAAGTTGAGGCCAGGTTCATGCATTTCCTGTCATATCTTGCATTTTGCATCCCGCATCGCATCCCGCATAGCATATCATCATTTCATCATATTGCTTGGTCTTGCACGTGGCTGTTTGTATCCTTGTTGCTTGTTTGTCTTGTTTGGGTAGAGCCAGGAGACGAGTTCGCTAGCGAGGAGCCCGTTGAGTTTGCTTTTGAGGATCTAGTCAACTCTGACAACTTTGCAGGCAAGATGATCATACCCTCGAAATCACTACTATCTTTGCTATGCTAGTTTGCTCACTCTTTTGCTATGCCATTGCTACGATGCCTACCACTTCCTTGCAAGCCTCCCAAATTGCCATGTCAAACCTCTAACCCACCATTGTGCTAGCAAACCGTTGATTGGCTATGTTACCGCTTTGCTCGGCCCTTCTTATAGCGTTGCTAGTTGCAGGTGAAGATTGGAGGCCGTTCCTTGTTGGAACATTTATTTACTTGTTGGGATATCATTATATTGCTTGCTATCTTAATGCATCTATATACTTGATAAAGGGTGGAAGGCTTGGCCTCTCGCCTAGTGTTTTGTTCCACTCTTACCGCCCTAGTTTCCGTCATATCGGTGTTATGTTTCCGGATTTTGCGTTCCTTACGCGGGTGGGTTATAATGGGAACCCCTTGATAGTTCGCCTTGATTAAAGCTTTTCCAGCAATGCCCAACATTGGTTTTACCATTGGCCACCTAGCCTTTTCTTTCCCTTGGGTTCTGCAGACTCAAGGGTCATCTTATTTTAACCCCCCCCCCCCCGGGCCAGTGCTCCTCTGAGTGTTGGTCCACCTATCAGCTACCGGTGGCCACCAGGGGCAACTCTGGGCTGGCCTACCCGTACCTAGGACAATCTGAGTGTGCCCTGAGAAAGAGATGTGTGCAGCTCCTATCAGGATTTGTCGGCACATTCGGGCGGTGTTGCTGGTCTTATTTTAACCTGTCGAAGTGTCTTGAGTTACCGAGATATCGAGTCTGATTGGAACGTCTTGGGAGGAGGCCTATTCCTTCGATTGACCGTGAGAGCTTGTCATGGGCTAAGTTGGGACTCCCCTACAGGGATTGAACTTTCGAAAGCCGTGCCCACGGTTATGGGCAGATGGGAATTTGTTAATGTCCGGTTGTAGATAACTTGAACCCTAATTAAATTAAAATGAATCAACTGAGTGTGTTACCGTGATGGCCTCTTCTCGGCGGAGTCCGGGAAGTGGACACGGTGTTGGAGTAATGTTTGCGCAAGTTGTTCTCTAGCTTCTCGCTCGTGCCTTGCCTCCTCTTCTCGCTCTCTTTTGCGAATAAATTAGCCACCATACTTGCTAGCCGCTTGCTGCAGCTCCACTCATATTTTACCTTGCCATGCCTATAAGCTTAAATAGTCTTGATCGCGAGGGTGCGAGATTGCTGAGTCCCTGTGGCTCACAGATTACTATTACACCAGATGCAGGGCCTAATGATTCCGCTCCAAGAGACGTGTACGAGCTCAAGTGGGAGTTCGATGAAGACTCTCAACGATACTATGTTTCCTTTCCCGACGATCAGTAGTGGTGCCCAGTTGGGGGTGAACGGGACCATTGTCGCATGTTGGGTTCTGTTTTATTTTGGCGCCGTAGTCGGGCCTTGAGTGTATGGATGATGTAATGTTATTTATGTACTTTATTGACGTGGCGAGTGTAAGCCAACTATGTTATCTCCCCTTTTATTATTATTACATGGGATGTTGTGAAGATTGCCTAACTTGCGACATAAGCCTTTCAATGTGATTATGTCTCTAAGTCGTGCCTCGACACGTGGGAGCTATAGTCGCATCGAGGGTGTTACAATATATTTAAATTATTTTATATGTTATTATATATTATTGTTATTGTCATCATATATTTAACAGATACTTACATATGTAAGAAAACAATATCCCACATCTTATTAACTTATAAAAATAATTTCTTAAGAATAAAATCCTGGATTTTTTTGGCAACAAAAATCCTAGTGATTGTGTACAAAAGCTTGGTAAGATTTAAGGACCAATGTAATAATAAATCACTTATTATTTAAATATATATATATATATATAACAAAATGCTCAGCCCCTGTTTACTTTTTGATAACATTGCTGCGCCCACCCCAACATAATAATTATAATAAGCCCAGCAAAATCGTGTATTTTGAGAAAGTGCAAATGGCCTCTAATTTTTTTAGGAAAAACAAAAAATGGGCCGCATGGACGCTACATTATTTGTTCACCCAACCCAGCTAATGGACTGTAATTCAAAAAAAAAGAAATCAAATGGACTGTAAATTCTACCCCGCAAAAGAAGACTGTAAATTCTGGAAAAAATGGGTTGAATACTTGCCATATTTTTGGAGGCTGAAATGTGGGCCAATAGGTCCAAGCCAATGCAAGTCGTTGTCAACTTAGTCAACAAATGATCCTGACATCGTTAGCCGTTGGATTTACATCCAACGACCAGCATCCATCTTCAATCTCTCGTCTTCTTCCTCCAGCGCCGCCGGGACCACCTGCTGCCGCCTCCACCCCTCCACACCTCCTGTTTGTCTCCACCGACTACCGAACCACACCGCATCAGAACCAGTTAACCCTCGTACACCTCTCCGTCTGCGACTCTAATCCTGCGTCTTCCCATCTCCGGCTCGTTGCTGTCCGGGGCCTCGCCGTCATCCACCACCTTGGATGTGCTCGGTGTGGAGTGGTCAACATGGTCAATGAACGACCATCGGAAGTAGACTGTGCGTGGAGAGGCTGACAGCTGGGTCCACGGCAGCACGCAAGGAAATGCCTCCTTATTACACGCAAAATAATGATTCCTCCACCTGACAGCTGGGACCCATCGAACGGGCTTCTGTATTTCGTGAAAAACGTTCCCACCGCTGACAGTTCGGACCCACTAGCTATATCTTCGCACGCAAGGAAGTGCCTCCTTATTACGCACAAAAAAATGAATACCCCCTGCTAGCTGGGACCCACAATAGTGGGAGGCTGACTTGTGGGCCAACTAAGTTGATGGGGACAGAGGGCTTTGTCAACTTAGTCAATATGAACGATTCTAGCTCCAGTGACCGCATGATGTCCATCCAACGGCCGTAGTGCTTCTTCAACCTCTGGTCTTCTTGCTCCAGCCGCCCAAAGCAGTGTCGATCGTGCCTCAAGCTCCTGCCTCCCGTGACCGGCTGTGATGCCACGGAGGCCTCACCGCCCCCTACTACTCCCACCGCTGGCCAGGCCATCCCTCTACTGACCCACACCCCCTATTATTCTACGCGACGGCAGCCTCACACCGTAGCGAACCAGCGAACCCTCATACTCCTCTACACGTGGGCATCCACTGTTGTATCTTCCCCGGCTCCACGTTGTCCCCTTCCTAGGTCTCGCCTTCGTCCACCGCCGTGGTGCTCTCAGCGCGGCGTGGTCAGCATGGTCAAGGAACGACTTCCATCGGAAGAGTACTATACGTGGAGAGGATGACAGCTGGGTCCACGGCAGCCGCAAGGAAATGCCTCCTTATTACGCGGAAAATAATTGTTCCTCCACCTGACAGCAGGGACCCACCGGATGGGCCACCGTATTTGGTGAAAAAATGTTTCCCCCCTGACTGCTGGGACCCACCGGACGGGCCACCGTATTTCACGAAAAAAAACATTCCCCCGCTGTCAGCTCGGACCCACTGGAAGTGCCTCCTTATTACGCACAAAAAAATGAATACTCCCCTGCTAGTTGGGACCCACCTTGGTGGGTGGCTGACTTGTGGGCCTACTAAGTTGACGGGGACGGAGTGCTTTGTCAACTTAGTCAATATGAACGATTCTAGCTCGAGTGACCGTACGATGTCCATCTAACAGTCGTAGTGCTTCTTCAACCTCTAGTCTTCTTGCTCCAGCCGCCCATAGCAGCGTCGGTCGTGCTGCATGCTCCTGCCTCCCGTGGCTGGCTGTGCTACCGCGGAGGCCTCACCGCCCCTACTATTCCTACCGCTGGCCAGGCCCTGCAGCGATGGCAGCCTCACACCGCGGCCGAACTAGTGGACCCTCGTACTCCTCTCCGCGCGGGCTTCCACTGTCGCGTCTTCCCCGACTCCGCGTCGTCCCCTTCCTAGGCCTCGCCGTCGTCCACCGCCTTGGTGCTCTCGGCGCGGCGTGGTCAACGTGGTCAAGGAACGGCTTCCATCGGACCTGGACTGTACGTGGAGAGGCTGACAGCTGGGTCCACGGCCGCAGCAAGGAAGTGCCTCCTTGTTACGCGTAAAATAATTATTCCTCCACCTGATAGCGGGGACGCACCGGACGGGCCATCGTATTTCACCAAAAAATGTTTCCCCCTGACTACTGGGACCCACCAACTACATCTTCGCACGCAAGGAAGTGCGTCCGGGCAAAAAAACGATTCGCCCCCTGACTGTTGGGACCCACCAGCTACATCTTCGCACGCAAGTAAGTGCCTGACAGTAGGAACCCACCTGGTCGAAGCATATGTAGCGTTGTCATTCTAGTCGCGAATGTGTACGTACATAGTGGTCGATGTAGAGGCGCACACGTGTCGTAGCAGAGGCGCGCATGTAGCATGTACATGTACGTACAGCGGCCAGGGTGCAAGAAAGTAAATACGGCCACGTACGTACATACGGGCGGGGTCTCGAACGCCTACTCGCGCTTACGTACGGCCATGGCTCATGTACATGGCTGGGTCGGAATGGAGAAATAGCGTCGTCATCGTGTTCATGGGGAGCCAACCAGCTGGGTAGGAACGAAATGCGTCGGCGTGTTCATCGGGAGGGCTTGGATGGAACAGCCGATGGAAACGAGGCCTGGCGTACTGCAGAACGGAGGAAACGTCCTTGTGTTCGACCGGCTAAGGTCGAAACAGGATCCTGTTCATCGGGAGGGGTCTGGCGTACTGCAAAACGGAGGAAACGAACCTCCTACGGTCGAAACGGGGGTCCTGTTGATTAGGAGGGGTGTAGCATACCGCAAAACGGAGGAAACGAACTTGTGTTGGAGCGCTACGGTCGAAACGGGGGTCCTGTTCATCGCGAGGGGTGTGGCGTACCGCAAAACGGGACTCCACGGGATATTGTTCATCTCCACCGTCGACCCCCTCCAGCCTCCACGGGCTACTGTTCATCCACCGCCGACCTCCTCCAGCCTCCACTTGCGACTGTTCATCCACGGGCTCCTGTTCATCTAGCCTCCACCGCGCGCTACTCCACCAGCTACTGTTCGACCAGCCCTCTCCACGGGCTCCTATTCAACCACCCCTCCACGAGCTACTATTCATCCAGCCCTCCACCATCTACTGTTCATCCTGCCCTCCACGGGGTGGTCCTGTTCATCCAGCCCTCCACGGGGTCCTGTTCATCTAGCCCCAACCGGCTCGATCGATCAGGTCATGTTCGTCTAGAGGAAACACCATAGGGTCCTATTCATCCACTCCCACCGGGAACTGTTCATCCAAACCCCCCCAGCAACGCTCCCTGTTCATCCAGAGGCAGCATCGATTGGCTTCAGTTAGCAGGAGTAGCGAAGGAATCGCTCGATCGGGTTCACTTAACAGCCATCGATCGATCGCTCGGGTTCAGTAACGCGTAGCCTGCAATGTAATCGCTCGGGTTCAGTTAGAGCCCAACGCCTCACTCCGGCTCAGTTAGAGCCCAACGCCTCGCACCCACAGGCGTGCGTGTACGAGAGAAATGCGCATTGCTCGGCCCCGACACCCACCGTAACCGGGAACACCCCGATATTTTCCTCGCCCTTGCTTCTACCACGGTTTTTTCCGTCATGGACGGCCCAAAGAATGTCATGCGGCTGTGTCTCCGGCCCGCCCGGGATGAAAATCCCATTTTCTGTCATGATTTTTTGTCATAAAATAGGACCCCACCACATCTATGATGATACCATGTTTTGTCACAATTATTGTCATAGAAGTGTCATAAGTATGGCAGAAAAAAATTCATTCGGCCCAAAATGTCACGGATGTGTCTTTTTTTGTAGTGGTACCTGGGGGCTATATCGAGAACGTGGCATAGAGGCGTCTCTCAAGTTGAAATTCAAGAGGTCATCAAGAGCAAGGTAAGGAGGGGCAATAAGAAGCTTCAATCGAGGAGGCAATCGTTACTTGCCTGAATTAGAGGGTGAATGGGGTTCAGAGTAATTGGAATAAGTATGGCGTCTGATACCAGAATAGATCACTAGGAAGGTGGCTCGTGATTTACATACGAAGCCAAGTGCGAGGAGCAATTTTAGAAAGAAAAAAAGATGTACATGAGTCAGGTGTTGATCCTGTGGAACTGTGGGTTATGGGCCCACCATGTGGGTTAAGAGCAGGAAGGTGCCAATCATTTTGCACGGTCATGATAGCAAGGTAGGTCAGAGGATATATAGCATGTCAAATGTAGGCAACAACATTGGTACCAAGGGCGAGGGATGAAGAGAACCATTTTCCTGCTCGTTTAACGAGGCGGGCCAATAGGCAAGGCTCTCGTCCATCAGTGGCTACCGGAATGTCATCTACAATAGTAACAGGGTCTTACTGACAGAGTACTACACCAAGGTGTTTACATAAGCAATGAATTATTACTGCTTAGATCATATAGATCACAAGAAAGATAAAACAAAATAATGGAAAGGAAAAGGTGATCATCAGATTAAACAGAACAATGGAAAGGAAAATGTGTTTAAACACATATTTCATGGGTATACCCTTCCCAAGGACAGGCAGAGCATGATAACCATGACAGGATATTAAGTAGATAACCTGTTAGGGGAGGGGAGAGAAATTTCATGACATTACCCATACAGCGGCGTTAGGATAATGATAAAGAAAATTTAGCATTATGCTTCAAATGTTCTTATTGAAAAATCGGAGTACCACCGACCTTCTTCGAGATAGCATTGAAATGGTCATTGGGTAAAGATCAGACTTTGGATTCACAAAGGATCCATCAAGAACAACTTATAGAATAAGCCTTACAATTTCCTCATGGAAGAATGGCTAACCTTGTAAAAGAATACTATAGCAATAGGTCCTCCGACCAGGTGTGCTAGACATGATATCACCTTACTAGGTTATATAAAGACCAATGCTATGACTCTTGGAAAATGTTCCAACCATCATATTTGACCAAGTTTCAAATCTGATTGGTGTCAGGATACCTCAGACTCAGGACGCCTGAGAAGAAAAGGTGCGACACAAATTGATGGGAAGTCATCGTAAGATTCTCGAGAAATGAACTATGGAAACGAGTTCCGAATTAAGAGTTCATCATTAAACCAAGGAGAGGATGAGGAGGTGGCTGATGGACTTAGCGCCAATTCATCGAGATTAACAAAAGATGGATTTCCACAATTATGTGAACAAGGAGATAACATTTGTCAGATCAAATGGTATAATGATGTATGCTCGAGGAAAACATACACAATTAAACATTGGTTCAAAAGTGCACCCGAAATATGGGTTGGATTGCACGACCAACGTCAGAATAGCATTTTAGCAACCAACACGCTAAATTGGAATTATTGTCCATTAACTCTGAAGCAATAGGGTTGCTAGAGATAATAAATTCGCACAACAGAGTTCACTCAACACGGGGACCAAGAAAAGAATGGTAGTGGCGAGCAGCATCACTGTATCAAGAATTCTTAAGAGGTGGTGAAATTCTCAGAACATCCTTGACATAAAAGATGGTAATACTCCAAGGTAAACATAACATACACTGGATAGCAAGGAACTCAAGGAACAACACAAACCATGAACCAGTTTTGTGTTGGGGAGTTGTAAGAATGTTGTCGACGTTAACGCAATCATCGAGGGGGCAAGGATGATATTTCTCATCATGAATTCGATTGATGTCCTGGAAACACTTAGAATGTTGATGATGATCATGACACATTTGTCGACAGGTTTCACGAAGAAGAAATCAAATAGCGACTGCATCCAGCAAAGGGACTGATGCAGCGAAAGATTATTGGATCCACGGATACGACGCCAACTCCGAATCAATCTTGATGTTCGAGGTGAAACGATAAGACAAGGAAGATCGATGTAAGCTCAACTCATCGTCAAAAGTTGTGCTCCGGGATTAAGAACCAGGTAGCACAGATAAAATCAGGACGATAATGATATAGCCGATCAGGCTAGGAATGACTTGAAGGGTTATTAAACTCGTAAGAAATGACAATTACTTAAGAGTTATTGAATCATAGTGCGGACTCGATTCACTATTCGGTGTTCTCGGTTGACGACAACCCAGAACGCAGGAAAATTGGATTCAGTGACAAATAATAGTTGATGAAGATCCCATAAAAAGTTATGAAGTTCCATGATATTCTCGAAATACCAGGGTGTAATACTCGACGGTAGATCAAAATAAAGGTTTGACGGGTGTATTGATCCACAGAAGACAAGTGCTTAAACTTGCTCGAGAAATGGCATCAAAGAAGAACATATGATCGGCACCACGATTGCAAAGGATCAATTGACCGATACCAAAGGATATTATATCAAGGAAATAGTTATTATTACAAGAAGCTTCCATGATAGGATCTACATTGTGTCCATGGGCATGAACACAAAGGTTCAAGGTCGACTCCCACTTCCTCAATGCATAACCTTCCATTCACCTCTCTTTTTCGTAAATGACATTAGTTGTTGAAAGTTTTTACCTGGTGCAATACCAGATAAGTATGACCCGTGAAATCTTTCAGGTTCACCCGAATTAGGGAAGGCTTAGGTTCAACCCACCAAGGCATCTTAGGAACATATACCACAAACTTTGAGTAAATAACACAAGCTCGAGTAGAGCATGCTTGAGAAAGCAGAGGATACAATTTACCAAAGGCATCCAAGGAAAGGCTCACAAGCTTATTGAATATGAAGGACATTGTCAGATAAATTCCGAAAAAGGGTCTGGTTGTCCACAAGGTATCTGATGTGAGCATCGGTACTCAACCAGAGGAAGAAAGAATGCAAGGAGATCAGATTATGGAAACAACTGACTAACTCAAAGCTCAAATGCATAGGAATTATGATTTCCAAAGTAGGGGGCCAAAAGCAAACACTCTCATAAGAATGGGTAGGTTGAATAGACTTAGGGGTACAATCGACGACAATTTAATTGCTCAAGATCCAGCTAATGTTAAGAGTGATGCCTGATCCGGAAGGATGAATTCTTGGATCTGATTGAGGATTGCGAGCATTCGGAACATATTGAATCAACGGAATCAAAAATGATAGTGACAAAGGATACCAATAAGATTCCTATACTTATGGGAATAACCATAATGCGCGCAAGCAAGAATTTCAAGAACAACACGCTGTTGAGGATTTTCAAAAGATCAAATAGTATTTTGAAGGCTTTGGTGAAACACATGAACAACTGGGGAGAAACAGATCCTCAGTGTGTGTGTGAGGATTAATTTGTAGGTGTATTCAGATGACAATGAATTTCAAGGCAGTAGGCACAAAGTATTCTTGAGTTATTGGAAAATATTCCGTGGTATGTAGTAATAACAAGAGCAGCTTGGAATGAAGGTATGGATGTCAAATGTAGGTAGTTATCCATAAGGATACATCGGTGGTAGGGAATTGTAAAAGCGATGGCACATAGTCTCGAGAGAACATCGTAGAGTATCCTCGAAATCTTCTGGTGCAGCAGACAATCATCGATAATAAGGTGCTCTCCGGGTCAAAGTGATCACGAGATCCTAATGTTAGATTTAGTAAAATTCATTTAACCTGAATAGAAGGGAGAGCGGAGTCCCATAGTATAGACGAGGAATAAAATATCCTAATACCACCCAATGATGATGTGGGCCCATGGGCCGCACAGCCATGTTAGTAAAATAGTTTTCATTGACTAGACTCAACTTCGGCCAAGGAGTGTGGAAGGGGGATTCCTACAGGCAGTCGGCTCCGATACCAACTTGTGACGCCCCCGATTCAATCGTACACTAATCATACACGCAAACATGTACAATCAAGATCAGGGACTCAAGGGAAGATATCACAACACAACTCTATAAATAAAATAAGTCATACATGCATCATATTACAGGCCAGGGGCCTCGAGGCTTGAATACAAGAGCTCAATCATAGATGAGTCAGCGGAGGCAACAATATCTGAGTATAGACATAAGTAAACAAGTTGCCATAAGATGGCTAGCACAAACTGGGATACATATCGAAAGAGGCACAGGCCTCCTGCCTGGGATCCTCCTAAACTACTCATGGTCATCATCAGCGGCCTGCACGTAGTAGTAGGCACCTCCAGTGTAGTAGGAATCATTGTCGACGGTGGTGTCTAGCTCGTGGAGTCCAACGTCTGTTCGCAACAACCGGGTATATAAAGGGGAAAAGGGGGGACCAAAGCAACTGTGAGTACTCATCCAAAGTACTCGCAACCAAGGAGCTACACTACATATGCATTGGTATCAATTAAAGGGGTAGTATATGTGGACTGAACTACAGAATGGCAGAATAAGAGGGGGATAGCTAGTCCTATTGAAAACTACGCTTCTGGCAGCCTCCATCTTGAAGCATATAGAAAATAGTAGATGGTAAGTTCACCAAGTATCATCGCATAGCATGATCCTATCCGGCGATCCTCCCCTCGTCGCCCTATGAGAGAGCGATCACCAGGTCGTATCTGGCACTTAGAAGGGTGTATTTTATTAAGTATCCGGTTCTAGTTTTCATAAGGTCAAGGTACAACTCCGGGTCGTCCTTTTACCGAGGGACACGACTATTCAAATAGATAAACTTCCCTACAGGGGTGCATCACATTTCCCAACATGCTCGATCCCCTTTGTCTGGACACACTTTCCCGGGTCATGCCCGGCCTCGGAAGATCAACACGTCGCAGCCCCACCTAGGTACAACAGAGAGGTCAGGACGACGATCTAAATCCTATGGTGCAGGGGTCTGGGCCCATCGCCCATTGCACACCTGCATGTTGCGTGGGCGGCCGGAAGCAGACCTAGCCTCCCTAATACAAGAGTAGGCGTTCCAGTCCAATCCGGCGCACGCCGCTCAGTCGTTGACGTCAAGAAGGCTTCGGCTGATACCACGACATCGAGTGCCCACAACTGTTCCCACGTAGTTTATTAGTGCGTATAGGCCAATGGCCAGACTCAGATCGAATACACAGATCTCGTTAAGCGTGTTAATTGAATTAACCGCGGACACCGATCGACCAGGGTCAGGCCCACCTCTCTCCTAGGTGGTCTCAACCTACCCTGTCGCTCCGCCACAAAGGTCCACTCAAAGGGTCGTCAGGACAAACGTCCTTTCGGTCCCAATTCATGAATCACTCATGGGTACTCTACGAGTCGACCTGTCTTTAGTCATCACATGAGTCTTGTATAAGATATATAATATATATACCCGTGATCACCTCCCTAGTGATCATGGCCCGATAGTATAGCATGGCAGACGGACAAGAATGTAGGGTCACTGATGATAAACTAGCATCCTATACTAAGCATTTAGGATTGTAGGTAAGGTATCAACAACTATAGCAACAATGATAGGCTATGCAATAGAATAGGATTAACCAAAAGCAATAACATGCTACACTACTCTAATGCAAGAAGTAGAGAGAAGAATAGGCGATATCTGGTGATCAAGGGGGGGGGGGCTTGCCTGGTTGCTCTGGCAAGTAGGGGTCGTCAACAACATAGTCGACCGGGGCACCAGCAGCGGCGTCAGCCTCAATAGTCTACTGGAGAGAACAGGGATAAGAAACAATGAATAAAATGCAAATAGATGCATATCAATGCATGACATGACAAGTAACGGTGCTAGGTGTGCCCTAACGCAGTAGGAGGTGATACCGGCGAAGGGGAAAAACATCCGGGAAAGTATCCCCGGTGTTTTGCGCTTTCGGACAGATGAATCGGAGGGGAAAAGTTGCATGTTCACTGTGCAAGGGATGTGTGGCAGATGAACGGGTTGCATATTCGGATTTGTCTCGTCGTTTTGAGCAACTTTCATGTAGAAAAAAATTTCATCTCAACTATGGTTTATTTTCTATGATTTTCTAAAGTTTTAATCATTTTCAGGATTTACTGAAATTTGGCTAAGTCTGAGAATTTGACAGTTTTAAACATCATGTGGCTGTTTTCTGGAGGCTATAGCTATTGTTCTATACATGCAATGGGTTAGTGTCTTATATCAACATTGAGCATCTTTATGTGAACTACATGTTAGTATCACTTTCATCCATATTAGAGTTCATTTGCTTGATCATCTAAAGTAGCAATGAAAATAAAGTTGTTTTCAGTTTTTCTGTTAACAGAACATTCAACTTTGTGGTTTTCATAGGATTTAATCTATGCATCGAAAGGGTTTGGTCCAGTGGGATAAAATGGAGTTTGTGAAGTATACTTTCTACTTATATTTTCTTTAGCCCTATTAGTAGTTGTATAGTCGCAGTTTAGGGGTAGTCGAGGGGGTTACTTGATGTAGAAATTAAAAAGCTAGCTAGCGTTGCTACAGTACTAGCAGTAGTATAGGCAGAGCAACGCTGGCAAGGAAAGAAGCAGAAGAAGTGCGGCAGCAAGCAGAGTGCGGGGAGCAGCGAGCAGCGCCCGACGCGGCATCACGCCCTTGGACGGCGCCGACTAGCGTCGGCGGCCACGACCGGGCGGCTCCAGCGCGGGCGGCAGCGGCGTAGTGGCAGCAGCGTAGGGCAACGGCAGCAGGCGACCGCGGGCTGCAGCAGTGCAGGAGGTGAGCATCAGGGAGCGGCGAGCGTGGGGCTGTGCAGGCGTTGCCGGAGCACGCGGACGCACGCTGCCGAGCAGGGCAGTGGTGGCGGTAGCGAGACGGGCAGGAGAGCAAGTGCGTGTTGTGTAGGGCGTGGCCGCAGTGGAAGGCCGGGGCGCGAGGAGCACGAGCAGAGGCGGGGCAAGCGCGAGCTTGACAGGAGATCGTGCGCGGTGCGGCGGTCTACGGCTTCGGCGGGAAGAGGCTAGGGGCACGGGGATCGAAGCAAAATGGGACAAGGGGGAGCATGTTCTCACTGTGGTTCGGTAGGGGAGAGCCACAGGCTCGGGGAGGATCGACAGCGTCAGTGTTCACCGGAGAAGAAGCCGCGGCCGAGGGCGAAGAAGGGCCTGATTCCTTCGTTGTAGATTGCCCCGGCTTCAACCAATGGTCGAGCAGGATGAAGCGATGGCTGGCGCACCTCTCAGACAAGGTTCCCGGGCGCGGGGGCACCGGTGGCTACGGGATCGAGCGGCGCACGGCGGCGGCTGCGTTCGGGAGAGAGAGGGGAGCGAGGGGTGGAGTGATTGAGCGGGATAAATAGCTAGGGTTCGTCAAGGGGGGTCAGGGAGGACTTGTAGGTCGAGTAGGACGCCGGGAGGGGTCGGATGGCCGCCACGCAAGTGGCCACAGCCGACGGATGGCCTCCACGGCCATCCCAGCTCCTGTAGCAAGAAGAAGAGGGCATGTGGGGGTGGCTGGGCTGATTTTTACTAAATGGGCCATAGTGCCAGTAGATTAGGTCATCTCCTTGCTCTCTATTTTCTCTTTTCTTTACATTTCTATAATTGTTTTCTATTTACTTGCTATAGCAAATGAATTTAGTTGAGCTTGAAATTTGGCACAAAATTCAAGCGCAATATCTTGGAGCGGCACATAAAGTTTTCAGTCATTTGGAAACTCATAATTATTTGTTTATTTTGAAATGGTTGCGTTTGTTGGAGTTGGACCACTATATATTTTTCTAGAGATTAATCGGAGAGCCAAATGATGTTGGATTCAACAAGACAAATGATCAGGGGAAATTATACTAAAATTCGAAGATTTTAGTTTTATACTTCGAAGAAACAATAATTCGACTTATTATCTGAGTTTTGAATTTGACTTCGTTTTTCACCAAGTGGCAAATTGGCTTAATAAAATATGATGACATGGCATAGTAGGGTGAGTTTACTGTCACTTAATTATCCGGCTATTACAGGGGGGAGGAGAGGAGGCCGGCCATAGGCAGGCGCGCGCCATAGGGGATTCCAACTAGGATTCCCAATCCTAGTTGGAGTCCCCTTCCTTTCGAAGAGAGGGAGAGAGGGAAGGAGTAGGAAGGGAGAAGGAAACAGGGGGGCGCCGCCCCCTCCCTAGTCCAATTCGGACCGGCCATGGGGGCGGCCTCCCTTGCGGCCCGCCTCTCTTTTCCACTAAGGCCCATTAACTTCCCGGGGGCGGGTTCTGGTAACCCCCAGTACTCCGAAACTTATCCGAAACTTCTCGAAACCATTCTCGTGTCCCAATGCTACCTTCTAATATATGAATGTTTACGTCTCGGCCATTTTGAGACTCCTCGTCATGTCCTTGATCTCATCCAGGACTCCGAACAAACTTCGGTCCTCAAATCACATAACTCATAATATAAATCGTCATCGAACATTAAGCGTGCGGACCCTATGGGTTTGAGAACTATGTAGACATGACCGAGACACATCTCTGGTCAATAACCAATAGAGGAACCTGGATGCTCATATTGGCTCCTACATATTCTACGAAGATCTTTATCGGTCAAACTGCATAACAACATACGTTGTTCCCTTTGTCATCGGTATGTTACTTGCCCGAGATTCAATCGTCGGTATCATCATACCTAGTTCAATCTCATTACCTGCAAGTCTCTTTACTCATTTCATAATGCATCATCTCGTAACTAACTCATTAGTCACATTGCTAGCAAGACTCATAGTGATGTGCACTACCGAGAGGGCCCAGAGATACCTCTCTGATACACTGAGTGACAAATCCTAATCTCGATCTATGCCAACTCAACAAACACCATCGGAGACACCTGTAGAGAATCTTTATAATCACACAGTTACGTTGTGATGTTTTATAGCACACAAGGTGTTCCTCCGGTATTCGAGAGTTGGATAATCTCATAGTCAGAGGAACATGTATAAGTCATGAATAAAGCAATAGCAATAAAACTAAACAACCATTATGCTAAGCTAACGGATGGGTCTTGTCAATCACATCATTCTCTAATGATGTGATCTTGTTCATGAAATGACAACACGTGTCTATGGTCAGGAAACTTAACAATCTTTGATTAATGAGCTAGTCCAATAGAGGCATACTAGGGACACTCTGTTTATCTATGTATTCACACATGTACTATGTTTCTGGTTAATACAATTCTAGCATGAACAATAAATATTTATCATGATATAAGGAAATATAAATAACAACTTTATTATTGCCTCTTGGGCATATTTCCTTCAGTCTCCCACTTGCACTAGAGTTTGTCGGCGTTCTGGGAAAGAGGGTCCCCAGACTTGCCTGCCTGCGGCCCACGGCATGGCTCTGCGAGCGGGCCCATATGGCCCATCTTCACCAGTAAGGACTCAAGACCCTCGCGAGGGGCCAAGCCTCGCGAGGCGAGCGACACAAGACCTCCTCTGGAGCGGCCTCACCAGGCTGGCTTGTGAGGGGTGGAGAGTTCAAGGCCAGGTGAACCTCGCGAGGTTCTAGTCACATGAGCCATGACGACCAAGGCTAGGCGGGCGGCAGGCGGGCACCAGCGCACATAGTGTCCTTGTTTCCTCTTCGCTCCTAAGGAAGCAGGTGCAGGCGCGGAGTACCGAAGTGTCAAGCAAAGGTTTCCAGATCAGTGCAACAAGACCAAGACCAGAAGGACGGCAAGACGGAGGTCACCGTGGAGCCCAAGACGGCGTCACCACTAGGCGAAGACTGCTTTTGTCAGGATAAGTTGTACTAGTTGTCCCCTTTCGAATTGGCCGTTGTTGGCTCCCTTCCCGCTCAATATTTGGGGAGAGGACCAGGGCCTCTATAAATAGGACTAGCCACCACCGTAGCTGGGGGATCGATTGATCGGTCTGGGCAAGAGAGACCAGGACAACCACAAGTTAACCAAGCACAAGAACACCTCTCCTCAGGAGGTTGTTCTTCCCCTTGTACTATTCATCCTCAGCCCAAGAGGCAATCCACCACAAAACACTGGAGTAGGGTATTACACCACAACGGTGGCCCAAACCAGTATATATCTTTTGTCCTTTGTGTTGTGAGTTCGTCGAGTTAGTTAGTAAGATCTTAGCTGAGCTAGGACGTGGATCGGTAGGGGGGAGATCATCGCGCGCACCCCGGTGTTCGAACCTTGAGGGTTTTGCCGGAACCCGTGATACGACATTTGGCGCGCCAGGTAGGTGTGCACCGTAGCTTCCCTTCCATTGCTCCGCGTCTCGTTGCTCCATCGTCTCCATGTCGGACGCTCATCAGGCTCACACTGAGCGCCGGGCTGCCCTCGCCGCCCGCATCGCTCAGACGGCTCCCGTCGGTGGGCTACCCTGTCGTTCCCCGTCGTCTGCCATCAACGCCGCCACCGGCCCGGCAAGGAATGAGCAGCAAGCATCCTTGCTGCACCCCTCGGTGCAGCGGGACGGCCGCACCGCCACTCCATCGCTGACCCCGGTTGGTTCGTCGTCCCACGCTCGTCGCGCTCCCATGGACGCGCAGGCCGCTTTGTGCATGACGCGCGAGCTCTTGCGCTACCGCCCAGTCGACGACCTCTACGAAGTCCGGCTCGATAGCATCGCCGAGCTTGTCAGTGCCACAGGGGGCTCCCCAGCGCTGTCCCTCTCGCTACCATGCTCTCCGCCAGCCGTGAGCAGCATGGCCCACGAAGCGCCTCCACCACCTCTGCCACAAGAAGACGGGGTCCTGGCACCCAAGCGCGCGGCCCTACGGGCCGCGACCCGCCTCGTCCAGCTCCCGCGTAAGTAGAAATAAGCTGCCAAGAAGTCCCTCGGTCGCGAGAAAATGCCCCCGCGCTCCTGCGCCACCACGGAAAACCGCGTGCCGCCTGCAGCGGCGGTGCGCGGACCCCATCAAGGACAAGTTCTCCACCAGCGCAGAGTCCCGGTGACCACGGCAGGATGCCACGCCTTCACCCCTGAGCTACATAGCGTCGCTTGGCCGGGCAAGTTCAAGCTGGATCTGCCACCTCGCTATGACGGCACCCCGACCCTGCGGAGTTCCTGCAGCTCTATGAGTTGAGCATCAAGGTAGCCAACAGCGACGAGAAAGTCATGGTGAACTGGTGTCCCATGGCTCTCAAGGATGGTGCCCGCTCCTGGCTCCTGAATATGCCTCCAGACTCGATCTCCTCCTGAGACGAGATGCGTGATCGTTTCGTCGCCAACTTCCAGGGCACTCGCGACGGCCCACCGGCTGTGGGTGACCCGCGCCGCATCAAGCAACAACCAGGAGACACCCTCCAGAAGTACATCCAGTGCTTCAACAACATTCGCCTCAAGATCCCCAAGGTGACGGATGAGGCCATCATCTCTGTGTTCTCCGATGGTGTCCGCGACATCAAGATGAAGGAGGAGCTCACCATCCACGAGGATTTGTGCACGTCTCTGGAGTTGTTCAACCTGGCGACCAAGTGCGCAAGAGCAGAGGAGGGGTGCCTCTTCCTCCTTGAGCTCCCGGCTGCGGACCCGGAGGAGAAGAAAGCCAAGGCCAAAGACGTGAAGCACAAGGGAGCAGCTGTGCTCACGGTGGAGCCACACACAAAGCGCGGCAGGGACCAACCCAAGTCATCCAAGAGCAGCCAACCGTTCTGCGCCTTCCATAACCTGCATAGCCACAACACCAGCGACTATCAAGAGCTCAAAGCCATTCGAGAAGGACGCTTCAGTCGACGCCTCGAGCGCAATGACCGGGGCTACGGCCGAGGAGGAGGACGTGGTGGCGGATGCTGGGATGACCATGGCCCGTGCTAGGAGTGGCGCAACCGGCCTCGTGAGGACCACTGGCAGGATCAACCTCGCGAGGGTGCCTGGAGGGATCAGCCTCGTGAGGATCGCCCTCAGGGCAACGCCGGTCTTCCTCCACTACTGCCACCACCAAGAAGGAATTACAACCACCACCAAGAGGAGGGGGCTGGGGGCTTCCAGGAGCCGCGTGCCATCGCCTGCATCTTGGGCGGAGCTCAAGCCCCAGCCTCATAGTGTATCTTCAAGCAGTTTGCTCGCAAGGTGAATGCGGTCCTCCCCAAGCTCGAGGCCACGCGCCCGCTCAGGTGGTCCCAGTGTGCCATCACATTCAGCTCAGCAGATCAGCTCAATTGCGCGGCTACCGCCGGCGTCCTCCCGATGCTTTGCTCACCCGTCATCACCAAAGTGCAAGTCACCAAGACCCTCATCAACGGTGGTGCAGGGCTCAACGTCCTGTCCATCGAGACGTTCAACAGCCTCCAAGTGTCGTATGATCAGCTTCAGCCCACCAAGCCTTTCTCAGGAGTGACCGGCGGCTCCACCACGCCGATCGGTCAGGTCCACCTCCCGGTCACCTTCGGACAGCGCAACAACTACCGCACCGAGCTCATCGACTTCGACGTCGCCCACATCCATCTACCATACAATGCCATCCTCGGGTATCTGGCCCTGGCCAAGTTCATGGCCATGACGCACCACAGCTACAACATCCTCAAGATGCCAGGAAGCGGTGGGATCATCACATTCCCCTGCAAAGAAAGAGATGCGGTGTGCTCCCTCGAGCGCGCCTTCCAAGAAGCATCACTCGAAGACCCCGACCACAATGAAACTCGGTACCCTCCGGAGGTCGTCCCCAAGAAGAAGCAGCAACTCCGTGCCGGACCTCGGGAGGGCAGTGCCACGGGTGGCACCTTGTCAGGATCAGCGCCCGTGCCTGGGGCGCCTCCCTCTATCGCATAGGAAGGTGTGCCCGGTGCCCTCCTCGGGCAGGGCTCGGGGGCTCTCTTCTGGAGGGCCTCAGACCTCGCCAACGTCACGAGGGAGGCGCTCGGGCACCACGTGAAGGCGTGTTTCATGGCACGTCTCCTTCAGGAGGACACTGGGCAAGGAGCGCCTGGTGCTCAGGAGTTCATCACCAAGGTATCTCAGGAGCTTCAGGAAGCAAGAGCAATGCGCGACGACCGCCGCCCACCTGGCACTGCTCCCCACCCAGGCGAGGGTGGTGAGCTGTGTGTCTGCATTGACATACCAGGGCTCAACCGAGTCTCATCTCAGGGGCGCTTCTGGCCTTCGCGTGTCGGGCGCTGCGAAGGTCCACATCACAGCTATGTTCGCATGCCGTTCGGCCTGTCGAGCGTGGCCGCTGCCTTCAAGCACAACCTACGGAGCGTCATGGCAGGTCAGGAGGCCAGGCAGCACGCAGTCCTGGTGGAGATGGAGACGGTCCTCAAGGAACCGTCGGGACCCCTAGAGCCTCCCGAAGCTCAGGGCCCCGGTGGCTCGTGAGGGACAACCCCTTCGCCGCATACCTTCAGCTGCCTCAACACCCCTTCATCAACAGAACCAGGTGACGTTTCTTAAGTTCATTTAGCTGGGAGCACCCGGGGGGCTGCATTATTCCCAGGCCGCGTGGGTTCGTCCCTGTGGCATGTATCTTTCCTTGTTTATGTCTTTAGCTTACGTTGCTAGGGGCACCCCTCGGGCTGCATCATCCCCAAGCCGCTCAGGCCGGACCAGTGGCGCATATCGTTTATGCATTTACCTAAGCTAGGTTGCCTTTCATGCTTAATCTATCTATGACTATCACCTGCTTGATTATCGCCCATCATGGGAGCCGCGCGCCGGCCGTCTTTCTTCAGGACCCTTCGCGTGAGAGGATTAGGCACTGTTGGCGCAGCCTCCTTGCAGCGCCGCCTCTTCTTCCTCACAATATCTCCCTCTCATGGTTTTGTCTCACACAAGAACTCACACTGGTGAGAAGAACTCAACACACACACACACACCCCAAGGAGAAGACAAGCCTCTAGCTTTGCCAGGGCGCTCTCTCCTTGATGAATACATTGGCTACATATTTGGTGCTCAGCCCTCACGGCCTCCCTTCTCATTACTGAATATGACATATATATACACAAGTGACTCACGCAGGCACTAAGCACAGCCAGGCCACTAAGTCACATACTCACACATGACCCCCTCTCTCTCACCTAGAATCACTCCAGGATCTGCACGATCGGTGGCTTCACAACTTGTGCGCTAACTAACTTATGCATGCAAAGTAATCAACAGCTAACTACATGCACACCCCTTGACCAGATAACAACCTCTATGCGGCCACTACTTACCCATGAAGTTGGCTAACCACTTGCATGCATCTAACTAATCCATTCGGCCAGCCGGTTCGCTTTGCGGCCCATGCGCTTGTCGCATCACACGACTTTGCTGCCTCACGCAACACTGCAGCTTCACACTGCCATCGGCATCTCGTCGTGCTCGCCGCATCGCACGGCAGTTCGGCATATCTCCTTCTTGCCATGCCTTTGTCGAAGCAACACCGGACTAGCTACTCTCGACCATCTACACTATATGCAAAACTTAAAACAAATATGCAGATACAAAACATCAAGATTAGTTCTAATATTCACCCTCCTAATCTTGATGTCAGTCTTCGACGCGGATCACCCACAGCTTCTTGTCGACGCCATCGTAGTGCCGCAGACCACCGCACTCCATCTTGTTGTGGACGACGCCATCACAGCGGTGGTCACAACCACGCACCACCTCATCGTGGTCGATGGCGTCATAGCGCCCATTACCACGTCCTCTTGCCGCACCTGGCGACCACCTCTTGATGTGGACGACGCCTTAGCGACGCCGATCGCCACGTCGTCTTTTCACAACAGCTTCGCGCCATCAAAGCCACTAGCGGCCTCGCACCGCCATCGACCTCCTAGCGTCATTGCACCGCCACCGACCTCCTAGCGGCATCACACCGCAACCGGCCACCGACGGCATCATGCCGCCAATGGTGTCCACCTTGCACCGTCGACCTCCACCTCGCATGGAGTCCACCGCGCCGCCGTTGCTGTGGATCGACAAGGCTCTGGTACCAATTGTTGGCGCAGCCTCCTCGCAGCGCCACCTCTTCTTCCTCACATATCTCCCTCTCATGGTTTTGTCTCACACAAGAACTCACACTGGTGAGAAGAACTCAACACACACACACACACACCCCAAGGAGAAGACAAGCCTCTAGCTTTGCCAGGGCGCTCTCTCCTTGATGAATACATTGGCTACATCTTTGGTGCTCAGCCCTCACGGCCTCCCTTCTCATTACAGAATATGACATATATATATACACAAGTGACTCACGCATGCACTAAACACAGCTAGGCCACTAATTCACATACTCACACATGACCCCCTCTCTCTCACCTAGAATCGCTCCAGGATCTGCACGATCAGTGGCTTCACAACTTGTTCGCTAACTAACTTATGCATGCAAAGTAATCAACAACTAACTACATGCACACCCCTTGACCAGCTAACAACCTATATACGGCCACTACTTACCCACGAAGTTGGCTAACCACTTGCATGCATCTAACTAATCCATTCAGCCAGCCGGTTCGCTTTGCGGCCCATGCGCTTGTCGCATCACACGACTTTGCTGCCTCACGCAACACTGTAGCTTCACACTGCCATCGGCATCTCGCCGTGCTCGCCGCATCGCACGGCAGTTCGGCATATCTTCTTCTTGCCACGCCTTTGTCAAAGCAACACCGGACTACCTACTCTAGACCATCTACACTATATGCAAAACTTAAAACAAATATGCAGATACAAAACATCAAGATTAGTTCTAACAGGCACGGCGTCTGTGCTCGGGCCTGTCCCTGCAGCGTCTATAAATCCAACGACCGAGCTTTGTCTGGCGGGCCGGCCCCGTTCACATCACCTCCTGGGGCCGTTGGTGCTTGGATTTGTCACGCGATAACCTTAGGAGGTTCGTTCGGCGCAGGTTGTCTAACCACCTCGCAGGACCAAGATAGCGAACAGGAATCAAGACCAGGCGCAACCCGCCTTGAGGTAGGTCCTCGTGAGTCCTGCGCTGGCTCACGAGTGCCCAGACACACCTTGTCTAGCCCTGTTGTGCAAGCCACGTGTCAGGGCGGGGTTGTACACGCCCAGGGGGCTCTCCGCGGTAGGGTGTCCCCTCCCACATACCAGTGGAAGAACCATGCTCCATGCTGGCAGTCGACAATACCGAGGAGCGGCTATACCCGTGCAAGTGCGGAAGCACCATGGTCCGTCCTTGTGATAAACAACTAAGGGCGGCCTCACGGCCGTATCAACCTCATGGAGCCTCCGAGCTCAGTGTCTGGCCTCCCAAGCGGAGCTAAGGTATGAAGGTCATTTGAACGTCAAGGGGGACTCCTAAGCATCGTGACTCTAGAGCCTAACTGACCACGTAGCCCCTCACTCCTTGGTCCGTCCTGGTCTCAAGTCGGTGTTGGGTTTCGTAGTAATTTCAAAAAATTTCCTACGCACACGCAAGATCATGTGATGCATCGCAATGAGAGGGGAGAGTGTTGTCTACGTACCCACGCAGACCGACTGCAGAAGCGATGACACAACATAGAGGAAGTAGTCGTACGTCTTCACGATCCAACCGATCAAGCACCGAAACTACGGCACCTCCGAGTTCGAGCACATGTTCAGCTCGATGACAATCCCCGGACTCCGATCCAGCAAAGTGTGGGGGAAGAGTTCCGTCAGCACGACGGCGTGGTGACGATCTTGATGTACTACAGCAGCAGGGCTTCGCCTAAACACCGCTACAGTATTATCGAGGACTGTGGTGGCAGGGGGCACCGCACACGGCTAAGGAATAGATCACGTGGATCAACTTCTGTCTTTCTGGGGTGCCTCTGCCTCAGTATATAAAGGACTAGAGGGGGGAGGCTGGCCGGCCATAGGAGGCGCGCCAGGAGAGTCCTACTCCCTCTGGGAGTAGGATTCCCCCCCCCCCCCAATCCTAGTTGGAATAGGACTCCTTGAGGGGGGAAAGTGAGAGAGGGGGGCCGGCCACCTCTCCTAGTCCTAATAGGACTAGGGGAAGGGGGAGGCACGCGGCCACCTTGGGCTGCCCCTTTCTCCTTTCCACTAAGGCCCATCAAGGCCCATATGGTTCCCGGGGGGTTCCGGTAACCTCCCGGTACTCCGATAAAATCCCGATTTCACCCGGAACACTTTCGATATCCAAACATAGGCTTCCAATATATCAATCTTTATGTCTCGACCATTTCGAGACTCCCCGTCATGTCCGTGATCACATCCGGGACTCCGAACAACCTTCGGTATATCAAAATGCATAAACTCATAATATAACTGTCATCGAAACCTTAAGCGTGCGGACCCTACGGGTTCGAGAACAATGTAGACATGACCGAGACACGTCTCCGGTCAATAACCAATAGCGGGACCTGGATGCCCATATTGGCTCCTACATATTCTATGAAGATCTTTATCGGTCAGACGCATAACAACATACGTTGTTCCCTTTGTCATCGGTATGTTACTTGCTCGAGATTCGATCGTCGGTATTCCAATACCTAGTTCAATCTCGTTAACGGCAAGTCTCTTTACTCATTCTGTAATACATAATCCCGCAACTAACTCATTTAGTTGTAATGCTTGCAAGGCTTAAGTGATGTGCATTACCGAGAGGGCCCAGAGATACCTCTTCGACAATCGGAGTGACAAATCCTAATCTCGAAATACGCCAACCCAACATCTACCTTTGGAGACACCTGTAATGCTCCTTTATAATCACCCAGTTACGTTGTGACGTTTGGTAGCACCCAAAGTGTTCCTCCGGCAAACGGGAGTTGCATAATCTCATACTCATAGGAACATGTATAAGTCATGAAGAAAGCAATAGCAACATACTAAACGATCGGGTGCTAAGCTAATGGAATGGGTCATGTCAATCAGATCATTCAACTAATGATGTGACCTCGTTAATCAAATAACAACTCCTTGTTCATGGTTAGGAAACATAACCAGCTTTGATTAACGAGCTAGTGTAGAGGCATACTAGTGACACTCTGTTTGTCTATGTATTCACACATGTATTATGTTTCCGGTTAATACAATTCTAGCATGAATAATAAACATTTATCATGATTTAAGGAAATAAATAATAACTTTATTATTGCCTCTAGGGCATATTTCCTTTAGTCTCCCACTTGCACTAGAGTCAATAATCTAGATTACACTGTAATGATTCTAACACCCATGGAGCTTTGGTGCTGATCATGTTTTGCTCGTGGAAGAGGCTTAGTCAACGGGTCTGCAACATTCAGATCCGTATGTATCTTGCAAATCTGTATGTCTCCCACCCGGACTAGATCCCGGATGGAATTGAAGCGTCTCTTGATGTGCTTGGTTCTCTTGTGAAATCTGGATTCCTTTGCCAAGGCAATTGCACCAGTATTGTCACAAAAGATTTTCATTGGACCCGATGCACTAGGTATGACACCTAGATCGGATATGAACTCCTTCATCCAGACTCCTTCGTTCGCTGCGTCCGAAGCAGCTATGTACTCCGCTTCACATGTAGATCCTTCTATGACGCTTTGTTTAGAACTGCACCAACTGACAGCTCCACCATTTAATGTAAACATGTATCCGGTTTGTGATTTAGAATCGTCCGTATCAATGTCAAAGCTTGCATCAACGTAACCTTTTACGATGAGCTCTTTGTCACCTCCATATACGAGAAGCATATCCTTAGTCCTTTTCAGGTATTTTAGGATGTTCTTGACCGCTGTCCAGTGATCCACTCCTGGATTACTTTGGTACCTCTCTCCTAGACTTATAGCAAGGCACACATCAGGTCTGGTACACAGCATTGCATACATGATAGATCCTATTGCTGATGCATAGGGAACATCTTTCATATTCTCTCTATCTTCTGCAGTGGTCGGGCATTGAGTCTTACTCAATTTCACACCTTGTAACACAGGCAAGAATCCTTTCTTTGCTTGATCCATTTTGAACTTCTTCAAAATTTTGTCAAGGTATGTTGTTTGTGAAAGTCCAATTAAGCGTCTTGATCTATCTCTATAGATCTTAATGCCTAATATTTAAGCAGCTTCACCGAGGTCTTTCATTGAAAAAATCTTATTCAAGTATCCTTTTATGCTATCCAGAAATTCTATATCATTTCCAATCAACAATATGTCATCCACATATAATATCAGAAATGCTACAGAGCTCCCACTCACTTTCTTGTAAATACAGGCTTCTCCAAAAGTCTGTATAAAACCAAATGCTTTGATCACTCTATCAAAACGTTTATTCCAACTCTGAGAGGCTTGCACCAATCCATAAATGGATCGCTGGAGCTTGCACACTTTGTTAGCTCCCTTTGGATCGACAAAACCTTCTGGTTGCATCATATACAACTCTTCTTCCAGAAATCCATTCAGGAATGCAGTTTTGACATCCATCTGCCAAATTTCATAATCATAAAATGTGGCAATTGCTAACAATATTCGGACAGACTTAAGCATCGCTACGAGTGAGAAGGTCTCATCGTAGTCAATCCCTTGAACTTGCCGAAAACCTTTTGCGACAAGTCGAGCTTTGTAGACAGTAATATTACCGTCAGCGTCAGTCTTTTTCTTGAAGATCCATTTATTCTCAATTGCTTGCCGATCATCGGGCAAGTCAACCAAAGTCCATACTTTGTTCTCATACATGGATCCCATCTCAGATTTCATGGCTTCAAGCCACTTTGCGGAAGCTGGGCTCACCATCGCTTCTTCATAGTTCGTAGGTTCATCATGATCTAATAACATGACTTCCAGAACAGGATTACCGTACCACTCTCGTGCGGATCTTACTATGGTTGATCTACGAGGTTCAGTAGTATCTTGTTCTGAAGTTTCATGATCATCATCATTAGCTTCCTCACTGACTGGTGTAGGTGTCGCAGAAACAGTTTTCTGTGATGTACTACTTTCCAATAAGGGAGTAGGTACAGTTACCTCGTCAAGTTCTACTTTCCTCCCACTCACTTCTTTCGAGAGAAACTCCTTCTCCAGAAAGTTTCCGAATTTAGCAACAAAAGTCTTGCCTTCGGATCTATGATAGAAGGTGTATCCAATAGTTTCCTTTGGATAGCCTATGAAGACACATTTCTCCGATTTGGGTTTGAGCTTATCAGGTTGAAGCCTTTTCACATAAGCATCGCAGCCCCAAACTTTTAGAAACGACAACTTTGGTGTCTTGCCAAACCACAGTTCATAAGGCGTCGTCTCAACGGATTTTGATGGTGCCCTATTTAACGTGAATGCGGCCGTCTCTAGAGCGTATCCCCAAAACGATAGCGGTAAATCAGTAAGAGACATCATAGATCGCACCATATCCAGTAAAGTACGATTACGACCTTCGGACACACCATTACGCTGAGGTGTTCCGGGTGGCGTGAGTTGTGAAACTATTCCACAATTTTTCAAATGTACACCAAACTCGTAACTCAAATATTCTCCTCCACGATCAGATCGTAGAAACTTTATTTTCTTGTAACGATGATTTTCAACTTCACTCTGAAATTCTTTGAACTTTTCAAATGTTTCAGACTTATGTTTCATTAAGTACATATACCCATATCTGCTTAAATCATCTGTGAAGGTGAGAAAATAACGATATCCTCCACGAGCCTCAATATTCATCGGACCACATACATCTGTATGTATGGTTTCCAACAAATCTGTTGCTCCCTCCATAGTACCGGAGAACGGCGTTTTTGTCATCTTGCCTATGAGGCACGGTTTGCAAGTACCAAGTGATTCATAATCAAGTGGTTCCAGAAGTCCATCAGAATGGAGTTTCTTCATGCGCTTTACACCGATATGACCTAAACGGTAGTGCCACAAATAAGTCGCACTATCATTATCAACTCTGCATTTTTGGCTTCAACATTATGAATATGTGTGTTACTACTATCGAGATCGAACAAGAATAGACCACTCTTCAAGGGTGCATGACCATAAAAGATATTACTCATATAAATAGAACAACCATTATTCTTTGATTTAAATGAATAACCGTCTCGCATCAAACAAGATCCAGATATAATGTTCATGCTTAACGCTGGCACCAAATAACAATTATTTAGGTCTAATACTAATCCCGAAGGTAGATGTAGAGGTAGCGTGCCGACTGCGATCACATCGACTTTGGAACCGTTTCCCACTCGCATTGTCACCTCGTCCTTAACCAATCTTCGCTTGATCCGTAGTCCCTGTTTCGAGTTGCAAATATTAGCAACAGAACTAGTATCAAATACCCAGGTGCTACTGCGAGCATTAGTAAGGTACACATCAATAACATGTATATCACATATACCTTTGTTCACCTTGCCATCCTTCTTATCTGCCAAATACTTGGGGCAGTTCCGCTTCCAGTGACCAGTCTGCTTGCAATAGAAGCACTCAGTTTCAGGCTTAGGTCCAGGTTTGGGTTTCTTCTCTTGAGTAGCAACTTGTTTGCCGCTCTTTTTGAAGTTCCCCTTCTTCTTCCCTTTGCCCTTTTTCTTGAAACTAGTGGTCTTGTTGACCATCAACACTTGATGTTCCTTCTTGATTTCTACCTCCGCAGCTTTCAGCATCGCGAAGAGCTCGGGAATAGTCTTGTTCATCCCTTGCATATTATAGTTCATTACGAAGCTCTTGTAGCTTGGTGGCAGTGATTGAAGAATTCTGTCAATGACGCTATCATCTGGAAGATTAACTCCCAATTGAATCAAGTGATTATTATACCCAGACATTTTGAGTATATGCTCACTGACAGAACTGTTCTCCTCCATCTTGCAGCAATAGAACTTATTGGAGACTTCATATCTCTCAATCCGGGCATTTTCTTGAAATATTAACTTCAACTCCTGAAACATCTCATATGCTCCATGACGTTCAAAACGTCATTGAAGTCCCGATTCTAAGCCATAAAGCATGGCACACTGAACTATCGAGTAGTCATCAGCTTTGCTCTGCCAGACGTTCATAACATCCGGCGTTGCTCCTGCAGCAGGCCTGGCACCCAGCGGTGCTTCCAGGACGTAATTCTTCTGTGCAGCAATGAGGATAATCCTCAAGTTACGGACCCAGTCCGTGTAATTGCTACCATCATCTTTCAACTTTGCTTTCTCAAGGAACGCATTAAAATTCAACGGAACAACAACACGAGCCATCTATCTACAATCAAACATAAACAAGCAAGATACTAATCAGGTACCAAGTTTCATGATAAATTTAAGTTCAGTTAATCAAGTTAATTAAAGAACTCCCACTTAGATAGACATCCCTCTAATCCTCTAAGTGATTACGTGATCCAAATCAACTAAACCATAACCGATCATCACGTGAGATGGAGTAGTTTTCAATGGTGAACATCGTTATGTTGATCAAATCTACTATATGATTCACGCTCGACCTTTCGGTCTCCGTGTTCCGAGGCCATATCTGTATATGCTTGGCTCGTCAAGTATAACCTGAGTATTCCGCGTGTGGAACTGTTTTGCACCCGTTGTATTTGAACGTAGAACCTATCACACCCGATCATCACGTGGTGTCTCAGCACGAAGAACTTTCGCAACGGTGCATACTCAGGGAGAACACTTCTTGATAATTTAGTGAGAGATCATCTTATAATGCTACCGTCAATCAAAGCAAGATAAGATGCATAAAAAGGATAAACATCACATGCAATCAATATAAGTGATATGATATGGCCATCATCATCTTGTGCTTGTGATCTCCATCTTTGAAGCACCGTCGTGATCACCATCGTCACCGGCGTGACACCTTGATCTCCATCGTAGCGTCGTTGTCGTCTCGCCAAGCTTATGCTTCCACGACTATCACTACCTCTTAGTAATAAAGTAAAGCATTACATCGCGATTTCATTGCATACAATAAAGCGACAACCATATGGCTCCTGCCAGTTGCCGATAACTCGGTTACAAAATATGATCATCTCATACAATAAAATTCAGCATCATGTCTTGACCATATCACATCACAACATGCCCTGCAAAAACAAGTTAGACGTCCTCTACTTTGTTGTTGCAAGTTTTACGTGGCTGCTACGGGCTTAAGCAAGAACCAATCTCACCTACGCATCAAAACCACAACGATAGTTTGTCAAATAGACTCCGTTTTAACCTTCACATGGACCGGGCGTAGCCATACTCGGTTCAACTAAAGTTGGAGAGACAGTCGCCCGCAAGCCACCTATGTGCAAAGCACGTCGGGGGAACCGGTCTCGCGTAAGCGTACGCGTAAGGTTGGTCCGGGTCGTCTCGTCCAACAATGCCGCCGAACCAAAGTATGACATGCTGGTAGGCAGTATGACTTATATCGCCCACAACTCACTTGTGTTCTACTCGTGCATATAACATCAACATAAATAACCTAGGCTCAGATGCCACTGTTGGGTTTCGTAGTAATTTCAAAAAAATTCCTACGCACACGCAAGATCATGTGATGCATCACAATGAGATTTGAGAGTGTTGTCTACGTACCCACGCAGACCGACTGCGGAAGCGATGACACAACATAGAGGAAGTAGTCGTACGTCTTCACGATCCAACCGATCAAGCACCGAGACTACGGCACCTCCGAGTTCGAGCACACGTTCAGCTCGATGACGATCCCCGGACTCCGACCCAGCAAAGTGTTGGGGAAGAGTTTCGTCAGCACGACGGTGTGGTGACAATCTTGATGTACTACAGCAGCAGGGCTTCGCCTGAACTCCGCTACAGTATTATCGAGGACTGTGGTGGCAGGGGGCACCACACACGGCTAAGGAATAGATCACGTGGATCAACTTCTGTCTTTCTAGGGTGCCTCTGCCTCAGTATATAAAGGACTAGAGGGGGGAGGCTGGCCGGCCATAGGAGGTGCGCCAGGAGAGTCCTACTCCCTCTGGGAGTAGGATTCCCCCCCCCCCAATCCTAGTTGGAATAGGACTCCTTGAGGGGGGGGGGAAAGAGAGAGAGGGGGGCCGGCCACCTCTCCTAGTCCAAATAGGACTAGGGGAAGGGGGGAGGCGCGCGGCCACCTTGGGCTGCCCCTTTCTCCTTTCCACTAAGGCCCATCAAGGACCATATGGTTCCCGGGGGGTTCCGGTAACCTCCCGGTACTCCGGTAAAATCCCGATTTCACCCGGAACACTTCCGATATCCAAACATAGGCTTCCAATATATCAATCTTTATGTCTCGACCATTTCGAGACTCCTCGTCATGTCCGTGATCACATCCGGGACTCCGAACAACCTTCGGTATATCAAAATGCATAAACTCATAATATAACTGTCATCGAAACCTTAAGCGTGCGGACCCTACGGGTTTGAGAACAATGTAGACATGACCGAGACACGTCTCCAGTCAATAACCAATAGCGGGACCTGGATGCCCATATTGGCTCCTACATATTCTACGAAGATCTTTATCGGTCAGACCGCGTAACAACGTACATTGTTCCCTTTGTCATCGGTATGTTACTTGCCCGAGATTCGATCGTCGGTATTCCAATACCTAGTTCAATCTCATTACCGGCAAGTCTCTTTACTCGTTCTGTAATACATCATCCCACAACTAACTCATTTAGTTGTAATGCTTGCAAGGCTTAAGTGATGTGCATTACCGAGAGGGCCTAGAGATACCTCTTCGACAATCGGAGTGACAAATCCTAATCTCGAAATACGCCAACCCAACATCTACCTTTGAAGACACCTGTAATGCTCCTTTATAATCACCCAGTTACGTTGTGACGTTTGGTAGCACCCAAAGTGTTCCTCCGGCAAACGGGAGTTGCATAATGTCATAGTCATAGGAACATGTATAAGTCATGAAGAAAGCAATAGCAACATACTAAACAATCGGGTGCTAAGCTAATGGAATGGGTCATGTCAATTAGATCATTCAACTAATGATGTGACCTCGTTAATCAAATAACAGCTCTTTGTTCATGGGTTGGAAACATAACCATCTTTGATTAACGAGCTAGTCAAGTAGAGGCATACTAGTGACACTCTGTTTGTCTATGTATTCACACATGTATTATGTTTCCGGTTAATACAATTCTAGCATGAATAATAAACATTTATCATGATATAAGGAAATAAATAATAACTTTATTATTGCCTCTAGGGCATATTTCCTTCAGTCGGCCCAATGGCGGTTGAGGTATGCGTGGGGTCGGGCCCTGCCGATGTAGAACACAAGACCAACCATTGCATCTCCTATCCACAAGTTGTTTGCGTGTCAAGGGGGACTCCTGAGGATTGTGACTCAGGAGCCTAACTGACCATGTAGCCCCTCACTCCTTGGTCCATCCTGGTCTCCGGTCGGCCCAACAGCAGTTGAGGTATGCGCGGGGTTGGGCCCTGCCGACGTAGAACACAAGACCAACCATTGCATCTCCTTTCCACAAGTTGTTTGCGTGTCAAGGGGGACTCCTGAGCATCGCGACTCAGGAGCCTAACTGACCACGTAGCCCCTCACTCCTTGGTCTGTCCTGGTCTCCGGTCGGCCCAACGGCAGTTGAGGTATGCGCGGGGTTGGGCCCTGCCGAGGTAGAACACAAGACCAACCATTGCATCTCCTTTCCACAAGCTGTTTGTGCGTCAAGGGGGACTCCTAAGCATCGCGACTCAGGAGCCTAACTGGTCACATAGCCCCTCACTTCTTGGGTCCGTCCTGGTCTCTGGTCGGTCCAACGGCGGTTGAGGTATGCGTGGGGCTAGGCTCTGCCGACATAGAACATAAAGCAAATAGGAAGAAAATCGAAAAATCTCAAAGCAAATATTACAAGACATATTGTTCTACGAATACCAAACACAAGTTTAAACGCCTCATGAGGCACGCTACATGCTGCAGGAGTTTCAAACGGCAAAGAAGCTGCAAGCCAGTCATCCCTTGATACTGTCGGCACCTACAAGAGGTGCCCCCTCCTGGGTGGCGTCGTCTTCACCTGCACCACCAGTCGAAGGCGCGGGGGCGAAGGCGTCGAACTTCTCCAGCAGGGCTTCCACCTGACCCTTCATGGCTGCGGCGGCAGCTGCCCAACGCTCCTCGTCCACAGGCTCCAGCAGCACGTCAAGGCAGGTGGCAGGATCGCGAAGATGGAGGTGGCTGACGCGCGTCAGCGCGGCTGAAGAAAGGATGCGAGCCTCTGCCTCTGCCATGGGGCCGATGCCACGCACGACTTCCTCAAGTGCATCGACCAAGTAGGGAAGGAACTGGGCAGGGCCGTCCTCATTGGTGGCCAATGGCTTCTCCAAGCCCTTCTCATAGAGTGACTTCAGAGCCTCGTGAGACCTCTTCTCCAAAAGTGTGAAGGCCGCGCGGTCCTCGGCCAGAACCTTCGCCTTGGCGTCAAGATTTACCCCCTTCGCCTCCACCTTCCGCTCCAGCTCCTCCAGACGGTTGCGTTCAGTGGTCTGCGCCTTCACCAACTCCCCCAGCTTGGCGTCATGGTCCTTGATGGCGTCCTCCCGGGCCTTCATCTCCTCCTCCTTCGCCTGAGGGTCGCGAGCTTCCTCTGCGCGCTCATCACGCAGACTCTTCAGCTCGTCTTCCAGCGCCCGGCAGCGGTCGTGGGCGGCTTCGGCGTCCTTCATCGCCGCCTCGTGATCGGCCGCAGCTTGGGCAGCGACCCGCTTCTCCTTCTCGGAGGTCATTGCGGCCCGGCTTAGCGCCGGCCGGACTGCTGCGTCAGACTAAAGCCAGCCAGAGGTCAGCTCCAAGAGCCCGGCTACCAGGCATGGATCCACGCTCAGAAGATCTTCCCGCAGCTGAGTCATCTCTGAAAGGGCATGCTCTGAGACAGCAACAGAGGAAGAAGAAACTGGGAGTAATGGCACAGAAGGAGGAAGAGGCGTCGTCACCATGGCCTGAGAGGCAGGAAGCTCCTGAGCCTATTGGACCTCAGCACCCGAGCCGGACACCGGCACCTCCTGAGCCAGCGGCACTTCGAGGGCTGACTCCTCCCGCGGATGCTCCACCTGGCCTCGCGAGGATGGTCACGCTGGAGAAGCACGGGCACCATCCCCACCTTTGCTCATGGAGAGGGGCGCAGTCGCAGGAGGCAACCCAGACTCAAGCAGCACCACCTCGATCTCCCTCCTCCTCTTCACCACAGGCGTCGACCTAGTTGCACAACAAGGAAAAAGAGTCGGAAACAAGCACCAACATCAAAGACAAGGGCGAACGTCAAAAGGTAGCAGTATAAGCAAGAACAAGATGAAGCTTAAACACTTACTGGTCTATAGCAGCGTAGTCCACCCTCCGCTTGGTGAGCTTGAAGCCGGAGAGCTTCGCAACCCGAGGCGCGGGCGCGGCAGCTCCAGAAACAGAAGCAAGAGCGGCGGGTGGGCCTGAAGCGGCTCCAGGCAGCGTATGAACAGAAGTAGCGCCCTGGGAGATCAACGCCGATCGATCCCTCGTTGGGACAACGGGCGGCTCCCCCCTCTCCAGGCGGTCGCCGGCCTCATCGTCGTCAGGAAAGGTGCGAAGGATGTCAACTTTACTCAAGGGGGAGGTCTCCCCCATCCCTCCGGGGGTCACCTCTGAATCTTCCTCCTCCTCTTCTTCCTCCCCGCGGGACTCACCAGAAGACAGCTCCACCGGCATCGGCGCCGCAGGGGCCCCGATGAGCACCGACGACACCATTCCACGCCCGTCAAAGGTCGGCCTGGAGGCCACGACCAACGCCCAGTCCTTCTGCCGGAACAAGGGGGTGAAGACATTAGGCGGATACTCCTGATCGTCCCCAACCAGGAGCCGGAGAGCTGCGGTCAGCTCCTCGTCGGACAAGGCCTCCGAGATCAAGCGAACCTTGTCCTCTTCATCCCCAGGTTCCCACAAGGGGCGCGTGCGGGCTTGAAGCGGGGCCACGTGCAGCACCAGGAATTCCCTCAGGATCATAGCCCCTGTAATCTTCGCCGCCTTCGCGTTGCCAGGCTTCAGGTCGGACTTCATCTGCTCCAGCACCAATGTGTTGGGGAACGTAGTAATTTCAAAAAAATTCCTACGCACACGCAAGATCATGGTGATGCATAGAAACGAGGGGAGAGTGTGATCTACGTACCCTTGTAGACCGACGGCGGAAGCGTTAGCACAACACGGTTGATGTAGTCGTACGTCTTCACGGCCCGACCGATCAAGCACCAAAACTACGGCACCTCCGAGTTCTAGCACACGTTCAGCTCGATGACGATCCCTGGAATCCGATCCAGCAAAGTGTCGGGGAAGAGTTCCGTCAGCACGACGGCGTGGTGACGATCTTGATGTACTACTGTCGCAGGGCTTCGCCTAAGCACCGCTACAATATTATCGAGGACTATGGTGGAAGGGGCACCGCACACGGCTAAGAATATGATCACGTGGATCAACTTGTGTGTCTATGGGGTGCCCCCTGCCCCCGTATATAAAGGAGTGGAGGAGGGGAGGGCCGGCCCTCTCTATGGCGCGCCCTAGGGGAGTCTTACTCCCACCTGGAGTAGGATTCCCCCTTTCCTAGTCCAACTAGGAGTCCTTCCATGTAGTAGGAGTAGGAGACAAGGAAGGGGAAGAGGGAAGAGAAGGAAGGAGGGGGCGGAGCCCCACCCCCTAGTACAATTCGTACTAGGCCTTGGGGGGTGCGCGGCCTGCCTCTCCCTCTCCCCTAAAGCCCAATAAGGCCCATATACTTCTTCTCCCGTATTCCCGTAACTCCCCGGTACTCTGAAAAATACCCGAACCACTCGGAACCTTTCCGATGTCCGAATATAGTCGTCCAATATATCGATATTTACGTCTCGACCATTTCGAGACTCCTCGTCATGCCCCCGATCTCATCCGGGACTCCGAACTCCTTTGGTACATCAAAACTCATAAACTCATAATATAACTATCATCGAAACCTTAAGCGTGCGGACCCTACGGGTTCGAGAACAATGTAGACATGACCGAGACACGTCTCCGGTCAATAACCAATAGCGGAACCTGGATGCTCATATTGGCTCCTACATATTCTATGAAGATCTTTATCGGTCAGACCGCACAACAACATACGTTGTTCCCTTTGTCATCGGTATTTTACTTGCCCGAGATTCGATCGTCGGTATCCAATACCTAGTTCAATCTCGTTACTGGCAAGTCTCTTTACTCATTCCGTAATACATCATCCCGCAACTAACTCATTATTTGCAATGCTTGCAAGGCTTAAGTGATCCGCATTATCGAGAGGGCCCAGAGATACCTCTCCGACGATCAGAGTGACAAATCCTAATCTCGAAATACGTCAACCCAACATGTACCTTTGGAGACACCTGTAGAGCACCTTTATAATCACCCAGTTACGTTGTGACGTTTGGTAGCACACAAAGTGTTCCTCCGGCACACGGGAGTTGCATAATCTCATAGTCATAGGAACATGTATAAGTCATGAAGAAAGCAATAGCAACATACTAAACGATCGGGTGCTAAGCTAATGGAATGGGTCATGTCAATCAGATCATTCAACTAATGATGTGATCCCGTTAATCAAATAACAACTCTTTGTCCATGGTTAGGAAAGATAACCATCTTTGATTAACGAGCTAGTCAAGTAGAGGCATACTAGTGACACTCTGTTTGTCTATGTATTCACACATGTATTATGTTTCCGGTTAATACAATTATAGCATGAATAATAAACATTTATCATGATATAAGGAAATAAATAATAACTTATTTATTGCCTCTAGGGCATATTTCCTTCAGTCTCCCACTTGCACTAGAGTCAATAATCTAGTTCACATCGCCATGTGATTTAACAGCAATAGTTCACATCACCATGTGATTAACACCCATAGTTCACATCGATATGTGATCAACACCCAAAGGGTTTACTAGAGTCAGTAATCTAGTTCACATCGCTATGTGATTAACACCCAAAGAGTACTAAGGTGTGATCATGTTTTGCTTGTGAGATAATTTTAGTCAACGGGTCTGTCACATTCAGATCCGTAAGTATTTTGCAAATTTCTATGTCAACAATGCTCTGCACGGAGCTACTCTAACTAATTGCTCCCACTTTCAATATGTATCTAGATTGAGACTTAGAGTCATCCAGATTAGTGTCAAAAATTGTATCGACGTAACCCTTTACGGTGAACCTTTTTGTGACCTCCATAATCGAGAAACATATCCTTATTCCACTAAGGATAATTTTGACCGTTGTCCAGTGATCTACTTCTAGATCACTATTGTACTTCCCTTGCCAAAATCAGTGTAGGGTATACAATAGATCTGGTACACAGCATGGCATACTTTATAGAACCTATGGCTGAGGCATAGGGAATGACTTTCATTCTCTCTCTATCTTCTGCCGTGGTCGGGTTTTGAGTCTTACTCAACTTCACACCTTGCAACACAGGCAAGAACTCCTTCTTTGACTGTTCCATTTTGAACTACTTCAAAATCTTATCAAGGTATGTACTTATTGAAAAAACTTATCAAGCGTCTTGATCTATCTCTATAGATCTTGATGCTCAATATGTAAGCAGCTTCACCGAGGTCTTTTTTTGAATAACTCCTTTCAAATATTCCTTTATGCTTTGCAGAATAATTCTACATTATCTCCGATCAACAATATGTCTTTCACATATACTTATCAGAAATGTTGTAGTGCTCCCACTCACTTTCTTGTAAATACAGGCTTCACTGCAAGTCGGTATAAAACTATATGCTTTGATGAACTTATCAAAACATATATTCCAACTCTGAGATGCTTGCACCAGTCCATAGATGGATCGCTGGAGCTTGCATATTTTGTTAGCACCTTTAGGATTGACAAAACCTTCTGGTTGCATCATATACAACTCTTCTTTAATAAATTCATTAAGGAATGCAGTTTTGTTTATCCATTTGCCAGATTTCATAAAATGCGGCAATTGCTAACATGATTCGGACAGACTTAAGCATAGATACGAGAGAGAAACTCTCATCGTAGTCAACACCTTGAACTTGTCGAAAACCTTTTGCGACAATTCTAGCTTTGTAGATAGTAACACTACTATCAACGTCCGTCTTCCTCTTGAAGATCCATTTATTTTCTATGGCTTGCCGGTCATCGGGCAAGTCAACCAAAGTCCACACTTTGTTCTCATATATGGATCTCATCTCAGATTTCATGGCCTCAAACCATTTCGCGGAATCTGGGCTCACCATCGCTTCTTCATAGTTTATAGGTCCATCATGGTCTAGTAACATACCCTCCAGAACAGGATTACCGTACCACTCTGGTGCGGATCTCACTCTGGTTTACCTACGAGATTCGGTAGTAACTTGATCCGAAGTTTCATGATCATTATCATTAGCTTCCTCACTAATTGGTGTAGGAGTCACAAAAACAGGTTTCTGTGATGTACTACTTTCCAATAAGGGAGCAGGTACGGTTACCTCGTCAAGTTCTAATTTCCTCCCACTCACTTCTTTCGAGAGAAACTCCTTCTCTAGAAAGTATCCATTCTTAGCAATGAATGTCTTGCCTTTGGATCTGTGATAGAAGGTGTACCCAACTGTCTCCTTTGGGTATCCTATGAAGACGTATTTCTCCGATTTGAGTTTGAGCTTATCGAGATGAAACTTTTTCACATAAGCATCGCAACTGCAAACTTTAAGAAACGACAGCTTAGGTTTCTTGCCAAACCATAGTTCACACGGTGTCGTCTCAACGGATTTAGATGGTGCCCTATTTAACGTGAATGCAGCTGTCTCTAATGCATAACCCCAAAACGATAGTGGTAGATCGGTAAGAGACATCATAGATCGCACTATATCTAATAAAGTACGGTTATGATGTTTGGATACACCATTACAGTATGGTGTTCCAGGTGGCGTGAGTAGTGAAACTATTTCACATTGTTTTGATTAAAGGCCAAACTCGTAACTCAAATATTTTACCTCTGCGATCATATCATAGAAACTTTTTATTTTCTTGTCATGATGATTTTCCACTTCACTCTGAAATTCTTTGAACTGTTCAAATGTTTCAGATTTATGTTTCATCAAGTAGATATCCCCATATCTGCTCAAATCATCTGTGAAGGTCAGAAAATAATGATACCTGCTGCAAGCCTTAATATTCATCGGACCACATACATTAGTATGTATGATTTCCTACATATCTGTTGCTTGCTTCATTGTTCCGGAGAACGGCGTTTTAGTCATCTTGCCCATAGGGCATGGTTTGCAAGCATCAAGTGATTCCAAAAGCCCATCAGTATGGAGTTTCTTCATGCGCTTTACACCAATATGACTTTAAACGGCAGTGCCACAAATAAGTTGCACTATCATTATTAACTTTGCATCTTTTGGTTTCAATATTATGAATATGTGTATCACTACGATCGAGATCCAACGAACTTGTTTCATTGGGTGTATGACCATATAAGGTTTTATTCATGTAAACAGAACAACAATTTATTCTCTTACTTAAATGAATAACCGTATTACAATAAACATGATCAAATCATATTCATGCTCAACGCAAACACCAAATAACACTTATTTAGGTTCAACACTAATCCCGAAATTATAGGGAGTGTGCGATGATGATCATATCAATCTTGGAACCACTTCCAACACACATCGTCACTTCACCCTTAACTAGTCTCTGTTTATTCTGCAACTCCCGTTTCGAGTTACTAATCTTAGCAACTGAACTAGTATCAAATACTGAGGGGTTGCTATAAACACTAGTAAAGTACACATCAATAACATGTATATCAAATATACTTATGTTCACTTTGCCATCCTTCTTATCCGCCAAATACTTGGGGCAGTTCTGCTTCCAGTGACCAGTCCCTTGGAAGTAGAAGCACTTAGTCTCAGGCTTAGGACCAGACTTGGGCTTCTTCACTTGAGCAGCAACTTGCTTGCTGTTCTTCTTGAAGTTCCCCTTCTTCCCTTTGCCCTTTTCTTGAAACTAGTGGTCTTGTTAACCATCAACACTTGATGTTTTTCTTGATTTCTACCTTCGTCGATTTTAGCATCACGAAGAGCTTGGGAATTACTTTTGTCATCCCTTGCATATTATAGTTCATCACCGAAGTTCTACTAACTTGGTGACGGTGACTAGAGAATTCTGTCAATCACTATTTTATCTGGAAGATTAACTCCCACTTGATTCAAGCGATTGTAGTACCCAGACAATCTGAGCACATGCTCACTAGTTGAGCGATTCTCCTCCATCTTTTAGCTATAGAACTTGTTGGAGACTTCATATCTCTCAACTCGGGTATTTGCTTGAAATATTAACTTCAACTCCTGGAACATCTCATATGGTCCATGACGTTCAAAACGTCTTTGAAGTCCCGATTCTAAGCTGTTAAGCATGGTGCACTAAACTATCAAGTACTCATCATATTGAGCTAGCCAAACGTTCATAACGTCTGCATCTGCTCCTGCAATAGGCCCGTCACCTAGCGGTGCATCAAGGACATAATTCTTCAGTGCAACAATGAGGATAAACCTCAGATCACGGATCCAATCCGCATCATTGCTACTAACATTTTTTAACACAATTTTCTCTAGGAACATATCAAAATAAACATATGAAAGCAACAACGCGAGCTATTGATCCACAACATAGATATGCTAATACTACTAGGACTAAGTTCATGATAAATTAAAGTTCAATTAATCATATTACTTAAGAACTCCCACTTAGATAGACATCCATCTAATCCTCTAAGTGATTACGTGATCCAAATCAACTAAACCATGTCCGATCATCACGTGAGATGGAGTAGTTTCATTGGTGAACATCACTATGTTGATCATATCTACTATATGATTCACGCTCGACCTTTCGGTCTCCGTGTTCCGAGGCCATATCTGTATATGCTTGGCTCGTCAAGTATAACCTGAGTATTCCGCGTGTGCAACTGTTTTGCACCCATTGTATTTGAATGTAGAGCCTATCATACCCGATCATCACGTGGTGTCTCAGCACGAAGAACTTTCACAACGGTGCATACTCAGGGAGAGCACTTCTTGATAATTTAGTGAGATATCATCTTATAATGCTACCGTCAATCAAAGCAAGATAAGATGCATAAAAGATAAACATCACATGCAATCAATATAAGTGATATGATATGGCCATCATCATCTTGTGCTTGTGATCTCCATCTCCGAAGCACCGTCATGATCACCATTGTCACTGGCGCGACACCTTGATCTCCATCGTAGCATCGTTGTCGTCTCGCCAATCTTATGCTTCTATGACTATTGCTACCGCTTAGTGATAAAGTAAAGCATTACAACGCGATTGCATTGCATACAATAAAGCGACAACCATATGGCTCCTGCCAGTTGCCGATAACTCGGTTACAAAACATGATCATCTCATACAATAAAATTTAGCATCATGTCTTGACCATATCACATCACAACATGCCCTGCAAAAACAAGTTAGACGTCCTCTACTTTGTTGTTGCATGTTTTACGTGGCTGCTATGGGCTTAAGCAAGAACCAATCTTACCTACGCATCAAAACCACAACGATAGTTTGTCAAGTTGGTGCTGTTTTAACCTTCGCAAGGACCGGGCGTAGCCACACTCAGTTCAACTAAAGTTGGAGAAACTGTCACCCGCAAGCCACCTATGTGCAAAGCACGTCGGGAGAACCGGTCTCGCGTAAGCGTACGCGTAATGTCGGTCCGGGCCGCTTCATCCAATAATACTGCCGAACCAAAGTATGACATGCTGGTAAGCAGTATGACTTATATCGCCCACAACTCACTTGTGTTCTACTCGTGCATATAACATCAACACATAAAACCTAGGCTCGGATGCCACTATTGGGGAATGTAGTAATTTCAAAAAATTTCCTACGCACATGCAAGATCATGGTGATGCATAGCAACGAGGGGAGAGTGTGATCTACGTACCCTTGTAGACCGACAGCGGAAGCGTTAGCACAACGCGGTTGATGTTGTCGTACGTCTTCACGGCCCGACCGATCAAGGACCGAAACTATGACACCTCCGAGTTCTAGCACACGTTCAGCTCGATGACGATCCCCGGACTCCGATCCAGCAAAGTGTCGGGGAAGAGTTCCGTCAGCACGACGGCGTGGTGGCGATCTTGATGTACTACTATCGCAGGGCTTCGCCTAAGCACCGCTACAATATTATCGAGGACTACGGTGGAAGGGGGCACCGCACACGGCTAAGAATATGATCACGTGGATCAACTTGTGTGTGTATGGGGTGCCCCCTGCCCCCGTATATAAAGGAGTGGAGGAGGGGAGGGCCGGCCCTCTCTATGGCGCGCCCTAGGGGAGTCCTACTCCCACCGGGAGTAGGATTCCCCCTTTCCTAGTCCAACTAGGAGTCCTTCCATGTAGTAGGAGTAGGAGACAAGGAAGGGTAAGAGGGAAGAGAAGGAAGGAGGGGGCGCAGCCCCTCCCCCTAGTCCAATTCGGACTAGGCGTTGGGGGGGGGGGGCGCGCGGCCTGCCTCTCCCTCTCCCCTAAAGCCCAATAAGGCCCATATACTTCTTCTCCCGTATTCCCGTAACTCCCCGGTACTCCGAAAAATACCCGAACCACTCGAAACCTTTCCGATGTCCGAATATAGTCGTCCAATATATCGATCTTTACGTCTCGACCATTTCGAGACTCCTCGTCATGTCCCCGATCTCATCCTGGCCTCCAAACTCCTTCGGTACATCAAAACTCATAAACTCATAATATAACTGTCATCGAAACCTTAAGCGTGCGGACCCTACGGGTTCGAGAACAATGTAGACATGACCGAGACACGTCTCCGGTCAATAACCAATAGCGGAACCTGGATGCTCATATTGGCTCCTACATATTCTACGAAGATCTTTATCAGTGAGACCGCATAACAACATACGTTGTTCCCTTTGTCATCGGTATTTTACTTGCCTGAGATTCGATCATCGGTATCCAATACCTAGTTCAATCTTGTTACCGGCAAGTCTCTTTACTCGTTCTGTAATACATCATCCCGCAACTAACTCATTAGTTGCAATGCTTGCAAGGCTTAAGTGATGTGCATTACCGAGAGGGCCCAGAGATACCTCTCTGACGATCGGAGTGACAAATCCTAATCTCGAAATACGTCAACCCAACATGTACCTTTGGAGACACCTGTAGAGCACCTTTATAATCACCCAGTTATGTTGTGACGTTTGGTAGCACACAAAGTGTTCCTCCGGCACACGGAAGTTGCATAATCTCATAGTCATAGGAAGATGTATAAGTCATGAAGAAAGCAATAGCAACATACTAAATGATCGGGTGCTAAGCTAATGGAATGGGTCATGTCAATCAGATCATTCAACTAATGATGTGATCCCGTTAATCAAATAACAACTCTTTGTCCATGGTTAGGAAACATAGCCATCTTTGATTAACGAGCTAGTCAAGTAGAGGCATACTAGTGACACTCTGTTTGTCTATGTATTCACACATGTATTATGTTTCCGGTTAATACAATTCTAGCATGAATAATAAACATTTATCATGATATAAGGAAATAAATAATAACTTTATTATTGCCTCTAGGGCATATTTCCTTCACAATGTAGCCCGCTTGTCGGTGAGCTTTGCGCAGGACCACCCCTTGTCAGACTGGGGCCTCTCCGTCGGCAGCGTCAAGCGTGGGTAGATGCATTTAGCATCCATCATGGCCTACTTGCTTAGGAAGCCGTCGGCTTTCTTCCCCATCTTCGAGATCGAGTTGGCCTTGCCGGCTCCGATGAAATTGACACACCCGGAGACGTGACCCTCCTTGGCGCGGAGGAAGAAGAAGTGGCGCAGGAGGGCCATGGACGGCATCATGCCAAGGTACGCCTCGAAGTAGTAGGCCAAGATCGACAAGAGAAGGATAGAGTTGCGATGAAGATGCAGTGCCTGCAGCCCGAAGTGATCAAGGACCTCGTAAAAGAAGTCAGAGAAGGGGGGAACCAGCCCGGCGGCGATGCTGCTCGTGAAGAAGGGGTACAAGGTGCTTCCCTCGGGCTCAGGCACGTCGGAGCCGGTCAGGAGTCCAGTCTTCCCCTTCTTGTTGCTTTCCCCCGCCGTCAGCAAGCGCATGGCGGAGAGGTTCTTCTCCGAAACATTGGGCGCGTCGAGAGCTGGCTCATACCAAGCCGGTGACTAGGCGGGCTTGACCCTCCGGGGCGCCATTGGTCGTTGATGCGGGAAGGATGTAGATCTGGAGATTTCGAAGGCAGGGGTAAGAAAGGGGATCTGAGCAAGGCGAAAGGAAGTAGTGAAGGCAAGAGCTATCTACGCCAACCTTTTTGATAGTCGGGCAGTTGCCAAGGCAGCATGGGGAAGCGGAGACGCCCACGTCCAATCAACCGCCACGCGTCGACCAAGGCCGCGGGCTATTGGGGCCCGTAGCGCTCCGCACTTGGCCTTTCGCTTCGCCTCGAAGCCAAGCCCGAGCGCGCCTTGGGCCCGGGGGCTACTATCGGCGTTTTGGGAACGGGGGTCCCCAGACTTGCCTGCCTGTGGCCCATGGCGTGGCTCTACGAGCGGGCCCGTACGACCCATCCTCACCAGCAAGGACTCAAGACCCTCATGAGGGGCCAAGCCTCGCGAGGCGAGCGACACAAGACCTCCTTAGGAGCGCCTCACTAGGTTGGCTCGCGATGGGCGGAGAGTTCAAGGCCAGGCGAACCTTGCGGGGTTCTAGTGACATGAGCCATGACGACCAAGGCCAGGCGGGCGCCATCGCGCACAGTGTCCTTGTTTCCTCTTCAGTGCTAAGGAAGCAGGCGCAGGTGCGCAGTACCAAGGCATCAAGCAAAAGGTTTCCATATCAGTGCAACAAGACCAAGACCAGAAGGACGGCAAGACGGAGGTCCCATGGAGCCCAAGACGGTGTCACCACCAGAGCCTTTTGCAGGCAAAGACTACTTTTGTTAGGATAAGTTGTACTAGTTGTCCCCATTCAAATTGGCCATTGTTGGCTCCCTTCCAGCTCAATATTTGGAGAGAGGACTAGGGCCTCTATAAATAGGACTAGCCACCACCATAGCTGGGGGATCAATCGGTCGGTCTAGCCAAGAGAGACCAGGACGACCACAAGTTCACCAAGCACAAGAACGCCTCTCCTCAGGAGGCTGTTCTTCCCCTTGTACTATTCATCCTCATCCCAATAGGCAATCCACCACACCACACTAGAGTACGGTATTACACCACAACGGTGGCCCGAACCAGTATAAATCTTGTGTCCTTTGTGTTGTGAGTTCGTCGAGTTAGTTCATCAGATCTTAGCTGAGCTAGGACGTGGATCGGTAGGGGGGAGATCTTCGCGCGCACCCAAGTGTTCAAACCTTGAGGGTTTTGCCGCAACCTGTGATCTGATAGAGTCAATAATCTAGATTACATAGTAATGACTCTAAAACCCATGGAGTCTTGGTGTTGATCATGTTTTGCTCGTGAGAGAGGCATAGTCAACGGGTCTGCAACATTTAGATCCGTATGTATCTTGCAAATCTCTATGTCTCCCTCCTTGACTTGATCGCGGATGGAATTGAAGCGTCTCTTGATGTGTTTGGTTCTCTTGTGAAATCTGGATTCCTTCGCCAAGGCAATTGCTCCAATATTGTCACAAAAGATTTTCATTGGGCCTGACGCACTAGGTATTACACCTAGATCGGATATGAACTCCTTCATCCAGACTCCTTCATTTGCTGCTTCCGAAGCAGCTATGTACTCCACTTCACATGTAGATCCTGCCACAACGCTCTGCTTGGAACTGCACCAATTGACAGCTCCACCATTCAATATAAATACGTATCCGGTTTGTGACTTAGAGTCATCCGGATCAGTGTCAAAGCTTGCATCGACGTAACCATTTATGACGAGCTCTTTGTCACCTCCATAAACGAGAAACATATCCTTAGTCCTTTTCAGGTATTTCGGGATGTTCTTAACCGTTGTCCGGTGATCCACTCCTGGATTACTTTGGTACCTCCCTGCTAAACTTATAGTAAGGCACACATCAGGTCTCGTACACAGCATTGCATACATGATAGAACCTATGGCTGAGGAATAGGGAATTACTTTCATTTTCTCTCTATCTTCTCAGTGGCCGGGCATTGAGTCTGACTCAACTTCACACCTTATAACACAGGTAAGAACGATTTATCTGAATGATCCATTTTGAACTTCTTCAAAACTTTATCAAGGCATGTGCTTTCACTGGTACAACGACGTCCTAAACAAACGGTTTAAAACCCCTTTCCGCGACGGCATTTGGAACCGTCGCCAAGTGAGTGTGGGCGATAGGGGGGTCCTTCCCACACGACCCAAAAATCATCGGGGATAGGCCCTCGTGGGACCTAGGCTGGGGCTGTGTGCGATTGGGCGAGGCATGGAAACCCAATCATTTCTGTAGGTATGTACATCCCACACGGTGAATCCCAGAAATCATTTCCATAGGTATGTACATCCCACGCGGTGAATCCCAGAAATCATTTCCGTAGGTATGTACATCCCACATGGTGAATCCCATAAATCATTTCCATAGGTATGTACATCCCACACGGTGAATCCCAGAAATCATTTTCATAGGTATGTACATCCCACACGGTGAATCCCAGAAAATCATTTCCGTAGGTATGTACATCCCACACAGTTCTTTGTGTGGAAACATTTGTGCAAGTTGGCCTAACACAAACAGTTCGTTGCCGGAAGCTGTGTGTGGTTGTTAGTTGATCGAACACGCCTACTTTATAGAAACCATGCGGGTTGTTTGAGTTCATCGCCCACGGTGTTGTCTGAGTAACCGTTTGCAATAGAAAACCCCAATAAGCAGGGTAATTAGCCTATTATTGATAATCCATGTACTAATCAAACTGATATTTCTTATAAAACACACCAGATATTTCATATCCATATAAAAGCAACCAGGATTTCATAATCGAATTACATCAGATAGCTTCGGCACTCAGTTACGCCATTACACAACAGCACCAAGTTTCGCATGCAGCATCAAAAACCTTTGGAAAGTAGCATCATACACGGTAAATAGACAGATGAATCTCATTCGGGAAACTGCAGAAGCGGAAGGCAAATATTGAGCCTTCAGTGATGTTGAATGTCCTTGCAACTTTAGGCTAGTGGCTATGGATAATTGCCCGCCGAACCTTCGTCCTCTTCAGCAAGACTTCAATATTGTAATGTGGGTGTTGAATGAATACCTTCCTCGCCTCTTGACCATGCAGGTGGTTTGAGAGGTAATCATCGGCGAACTTCTTTGAAAAGTACTGAAAACAAAGCTATGCATAAATCGCTGTTGTAAATCTTAAAATGGCGCAAGGGGTAAAAACAAGGTAAAAGAGTTGGTACCATCCTATAGTTGACTGATGTCTTCTTCATTGTGCAAACAAAGATCTTGCTGCTATTCGTCGCAAGCTTCTTCATCCTAACAATCTTTCTAAGTTTCTTGACTTGACTGATATGCAAAATGGGTCGAACAGTGGGTATAAGCTTCTGACAGCAGGACCTACATGTGCAAGAACAAATTGTAAGAAACCTAAATATTAGAATGATTCCTGCAACTACACAATAATGTGCTATTAGCCAAAGGACCCTGCTTGAACAAACCTCGATGGTAAAACGTAGTGTCTCCCATTGTTTCCCTACAACACACATAAGGAAGATCTTGATCAAGTTAACTAAGAGTTGCCATACTATCAATAGAATATGTATTAAGCACAGCCAAATTCGATTGGTGTCACATGCATAACAATACAAAATTGTACCCAGAGCAAATGAAAATCAAATTGCAGAACTGAACCAAACAATTAAATGGACTACTGACCAAATGAACCAAAATAGTTAACTGAGCACGACATTGCAGAGTAGAAACATGTATGAGAAGATAAGACAGTTAACAAAACAAAGAATGCTTGAGAATAGTACTACGAAATGTAGCAATTGTTGGACCAAAGTGTTAACTGAACATTACATTTCAGAGGACCAAACTGTTAACTGAACATCAGATTGCATATTAACATTACAGAGGACAAATCACTAGAAGGCACTGGCGGTGGCCTCGAGAAAACATCATGAACTGTATTTTAAACTAGACAACTATGCGGCAATGTCGATGGTGGCCTTGAAGACGAGGTGCTCCTCCAAGATCTGGCGGTCGACGCGCATGTCAACCATAGCAACCTCGTTCGCACATGAGGCCGCATGCTACTCAGCTCCACATTATACTGTGTGTAAAATGGCTGTGGGCGGCACTTAATTGGAGAATGGGGTAGTGATTTCGGTGGAAGGTGTCGCTCCGTCAGTCGGGGCATGTGGGATGGGAAAGGGGAGGATGGTGTGGGTGGGTGTGGATTACCTAACCATATCGACGAGGCCGCATGGCAAGAAGAAGGGTCGGCGGCGAGGAGGCCGCGCAGCAAGAAGAAGGGTCGCCGGCGAGGAGGCAGTGCTGCAAGAAGAAGGGTAGCCGGCGAGGAGATGGCGCTGCAAGAAGAAGGGTAGCCGGTGAGGAGGCGGCACTTCAAGAAGAAGGGTTGTTGGCGTGGAGGCTGAGCTGCCCGTAAGCAGCAGTGAAGGTTTGAACTTTGAAAGCGAGGAGGAACAGTGGAAATGTGGCTTTTGGTAGGAGGGAGGGGCGGGGAGATAGATATTTTCGTGGTGGAAAAAATATTTCGCTCGGTACCGCGAGAAACTGGCGCGCAAGTGTGGTTCAAGCGGTGGCGGTGGACAGTAGACGACGAAGCTTGCTGCATAAGTGCGCCAAGATATTTTATATCGCATCCCACACAATTCTTTCTAGTAAACTATTTCTGGTATACCTGAATTTTCCATTATGTTTTGAAAGACAAAATGGTGTTTGAATTGCTAGAACATTTACGTACAGTGAACATGCAACTTGTACATGAGTGTCATGTTTAAATTTGGAATTCTGGGTTCGTTTGGCATTTTCATGCATTAATTGAGTTTAGGGGCATTTAATGTGCATGATTCAAATTTGAACTACAAGCACATGCTCCAATGCACCAAAGTTTGCTGAAAAATCACATGTGTGTCTTTGGGTGAATTTATAGGGCCCATGAAAGAAATGGGAATAAAATTGAAACATCTAAGTGTCGTGGCTCGGCCAAAATGATTGAGAAACTTGGTTTTTTAATTCTTGTAAATCCAAAACACGGCTAAAAATAATGAAACTTGGCATGGTGTCATGACATGGCACCAACATGATGCAGTAAATTTTTTGGCCGAATTGGGACAAGCTTCCGTGTAAGCTTCTTGCAAACCGGAGCTTCCCTCAAGAAGGCTCCTGGTTCCGAGAGGGAACGTGTCACCTCCGTGCGAAACGACATACGTACACTGCCTTCTCCCGCCTTAATTTTTTACACAGGCAGATTAGACCAAATAGATGTATCGTGCTAAATTTTGGAATTATTCCGTGTTCGTTTGGCCTTTTTATACATTAGTTGAGTTTCTAGGCATTTAATGTAAATAATTCAAATTTGAACTACATGCACAGGCTCCAGTGCACCAAAGTAGTTTAAAAATCACATGTGTATCCTTGGGTGAATTTCTAGGTCCCATGCCAGAGGTGGGAGTGAAATTCAAACATCTAGGTGTCGTGGTCAGCCGGGAATATTGAGAAACTTGGTTTTTTAATTCCTGTAAATCCAAAACACGCCTAAAAATCATGAAAGTTGGCATGGTGTCATGACATGGCACCAACATGCTGCAGTCATTTTTTTGCCAAATTGGGACAAGATTTGGTGTAGGCCTCTTGCAAACCAGAGCTTCCCTCAAGAAGGCTCGTGGTTCTGAGAGGGAACGTGTCACCTCCGTGTGTGAAATGGCATACATACACTGCCTTCTCCCGCCTTAATTTTTTACACAGCCAGATTAGACCAAATAGAATACCGTGGTAAATTTTGGAATTATTCCGGGCTCGTTTCGCCTTCTTTATACATTAATTGAGTTTCTGGGCATTTAATGTGCATAATTCAAATTTGAACTGCAAGCACGGGCTCTAGTGCACCAAAGTTGTTTGAAAAATCACATGTGTGTCCTTGGGTGAATTTGTAGGTCACATGCAAGAGATGGAAGTGAAATTCAAACATCTGGGCGTCGTGGGTCGACCGAATAGATTGAAAAACTTGGTTTTTTAATTCTTGTAATTCCAAAACACGCCTGAAAATCATGAAACTTGGCATGGTCTCATGACATGGCACCAACATGCTGCGGTAATTTTTTGGCCGAATTGGGACAAGCTTTGGTGTAGGCTTCTTGCGAACCGGAGCTTCCCTCAAGAAGGCTCGTGGTTCCGAGAGGGAACGTGTCACCTCCATGTGCGAAACAACATACATACACTGCCTTATGATACGTCTCCAACGTATCTATAATTTTTGATTGTTCCATGCTATTATATTATTTGTTTTGGAGGTTTTTGGGCTTTATTATGCACTTTTATATTATTTTTGGGACTAACCTATTAACCCAGAGCCCACTGTCAGTTTCTGTTTTTTCCTTGTTTTATAGTATTGCCGAAAAGGAAAAATCAAACAGAGCCCAACTGACCTAAAACTTCATGGAACTTTTTTTGGACCAGAGAAGCCCACGGAGTATTGAGGATGGACCAGGAGAGTCCCGGGCTGCCCACGAGGGTGGGGGGCACGCCCACCCCCATTGGGCGCGCCCCCTGCCTCATGGACAGCCCCTAGATCTACCGACGTACTTCTTCCTCCTATATATACCCATATACCCTCAAAACTTTGAAGAGCACAATAGATCGGGAGTTCCGCCGCCAGAAGCCTCTGTAGCCACCGAAAACCAATCTAGACCCTTTCTGGCACCCTGCCGGAGGGGGCAATCCATCTCCGGTGGCCATCTTCATCATCCTGGCGCTCTCCATGACGAGGAGGGAGTAGTTCTCCCTCGGGGCTGAGGGTATGTACCATTAGCTATGTATTTGATCTCTCTCTTGTGTTCTTGAGGTGATACGATCTTGATGTATCGCGAGCTTTGCTATTATAGTTGGATCTTATGATGTTTCTCCCCCTCTACTCTCTTGTAATGGATTGGGTTTTCCCTTTGAAGTTATCTTATCAGATTGAGTCTTTAAGGATTTGAGAACACTTGATGTATGTCTTGCCGTGCTTATCTGTGGTGACAATGGGATATCACGTGATCCACTTGATGTATGTTTTGGTGATCAACTTGCGGGTTCCGCCCATGAACCTATGCATAGGGGTTGGCACACGTTTTCGTCTTGACTCTCCGGTAGAAACTTTGGGGCACTCTTTGAAGTACTTTGTGTTGGTTGAATAGATGAATTTGAGATTGTGTGATGCATATTGTATAATCATACCCATGGATACTTGAGGTGACATTGGAGTATCTAGGTGACATTAGTGTTTTGGTTGATTTGTGTCTTAAGGTGTTATTCTAGTACAAACTCTATGATAGATTGAATGGAAAGAATAGCTTCGTGTTATTTTACTACGGACTCTTGAATAGATCGATCAGAAAGGATAACTTTGAGGTGGTTTCATACCCTACCATAATCTCTTCGTTTGTTCTCCGCTGACTTTGGAGTGACTCTTTGTTGCATGTTGAGGGATAGTTATATGATCCAATTATGTTATTATTGTTGAGAGAACTTGCACTAGTGAAAGTATGAACCCTAGGCCTTGTTTCAACACATTGCAATACCGTTTCTGCTCACTTTTATCATTAGTTACCTTGCTATTTTTATATTTTCAGATTACAAAAACCTTTATCTACCATCCATATGCCACTTGTATCACCATCTCTTCGCCGAACTAGTGCGCCGATACAATTTACCATTGTATTGGGTGTGTTGGGGACACAAGAGATGATGGGTTTCGTAGTAATTTCAAAAAAATTCCTACACACACGCAAGATCATGTGATGCATAGCAACAAGAGGGGAGAGTGTTGTCTACGTACCCAACACAGACCGACTGCGGAAGCGCTGACACAACGTAGAGGAAGTAGTCGTACGTCTTCACGATCCAACCGATCAAGCACCGAAACTACGGCACCTCCGAGTTCGAGCACACGTTCAGCTCGATGACGATCCCCGGACTCCGATCCAGCAAAGTGTCGGGGAAGAGTACCGTCAGCACGACGGCGTGGTGACGATCTTGATGCACTATAGCAGCAGGGCTTCGCCTAAACTCCGCTACAGTATTATCGAGGACTATGGTGGCAGGGGGCACCGCACACGGCTAAGGAATAGATCACGTGGATCAACTTGTGTGTTTCTGGGGTGCCTCTGCCTTAGTATATAAAGGAGCCAAGGGGGAGGGGGCCGCCGGCCAGGAGGAGGGCGCATGAGGAGTCCTACTCCTCCCGGGAGTAGGACTCCCCCCTAATCCTAGTTGGACTAGGATTCCCCGAGGGGGAAAGAGGGAGAGGGGGGCCGGCCACCTCTCCTAGTCCTAATAGGACTAGGGGAAGGGGGGAGGCGCGCGGCCACCTTGGGCTGCCCCTTTCTCCTTTCCACTAAAGCCCATTAAGGCCCATATGGCTCCCGGGGGGTTCCAGTAACCTCCCGGTACTCCGGTAAAATCCCGATTTCACCCGGAACACTTCCGATATCCAAACATAGGCTTCCAATATATCAATCTTTATGTCTCGACCATTTCGAGACTCCTCATCATGTCTGTGATCACATCCGGGACTCCGAACAACCTTCGGTACATCAAAAATGCATAAACTCATAATATAACTGTCATCGTAACCTTAAGCGTGCGGACCCTACGGGTTCGAGAACAATGTAGACATGACCGAGACACGTCTTCGGTCAATAACCAATAGCGGGACCTGGATGCCCATATTGGCTCCTACGTATTCTATGAAGATCTTTATCGGTCAGACCGCATAACAACATACGTTGTTCCCTTTGTCATCGGTGTGTTACTTGCCCGAGAGTCGATCGTTGGTATTCCAGTACCTAGTTCAATCTCGTTACCAGCAAGTCTCTTTACTCGTTCTGTAATACATCATCCTGCAACTAACTCATTTAGTTGCAATGCTTGCAAGGCTTAAGTGATGTGCATTACCGAGAGGGCCCAGAGATACCTCTCCGACAATCGGAGTGACAAAACCTAATCTCGAAATACGCCAACCCAACATCTACCTTTGGAGACACCTGTAATGCTCCTTTATAATCACCCAGTTACGTTGTGACGTTTGGTAGCACCCAAAGTGTTCCTCTGGCAAACGGGAGTTGCATAATCTCATAGTTATAGGAACATGTATAAGTCATGAAGAAAGCAATAGCAACATACTAAACGATCGGGTGCTAAGCTAATGTAATGGGTCATGTCAATCAGATCATTCAACTAATGATGTGACCTCGTTAATCAAATAACAACTCATTGTTCATGGTTAGGAAACATAACCATCTTTGATTAACGAGCTAGTCAAGTAGAGGCATACTAGTGACACTTTGTTTGTCTATGTATTCACACATGTATTATGTTTCCGGTTAATACAATTCTAGCATGAATAATAAACATTTATCATGATTATAAGGAAATAAATAATAACTTTATTATTTCCTCTAGGGCATATTTCCTTTAGTCTCCCAGTTGCACTAGAGTCAATAATCTAGATTACACCGTAATGATTCTAACACCCATGGAGCCTTGGTGCTGATCATGTTTTGCTCGTGGAAGAGGCTTAGGCAATGGGTCTGCAACATTCAGATCCGTATGTATCTTGCAAATCTCTATGTCTCCCACCTGGACTAGATCCAGGATGGAATTGAAGCGTCTCTTGATGTGCTTGGTCCTCTTGTGAAATCTGGATTCCTTTGCCAAGGCAATTGCACCAGTATTGTCACAAAAGATTTTCATTGGACCCGATGCACTAGGTATGACACCTAGATCGGATATGAACTCCTTCATCCAGACTCCTTCGTTTGCTGCTTCCGAAGCAGCTATGTACTCCGCTTCACATGTAGATCCCGCTACGACACTTTGTTTAGAACTGCACCAACTGACAGCTCCACCGTTTAATGTAAACACGTATCCGGTTTGCGATTTAGAATCGTCCAGATCAGTGTCAAAGCTTGCATCAACGTAACCTTTTACGACGAGTTCTTTGTCACCTCCATATACGAGAAGCATATCCTTAGTCCTTTTCAGGTATTTTAGGATGTTCTTGACCGCTGTCCAGTGATCCACTCCTGGATTACTTTGGTACCTCCCTGCTAGACTTATAGCAAGGCACACATCAGGTCTGGTACACAACATTGCATACATGATAGATCCTATTGCTGATGCATAGGGAACATCATTCATATTCTCTCTATCTTCTGCAGTGGTCGGGCATTGAGTCTTACTCAATTTCACACCTTGTAACACAGGCAAGAATCCTTTCTTTGCTTGATCCATTTTGAACTTCTTCAAAATTTTGTCAAGGTATGTTGTTTGTGAAAGTCCAATTAACCATCTATAGATCTTAATGCCTAATATGTAAGCAGCTTCACCGAGGTCTTTCATTGAAAAACTCTTATTCAAGTATCCCTTTATGCTATCCAGAAATTCTATATCATTTCCAATTAACAATATGTCATCCACATATAATATCAGAAATGCTACAGAGCTCCCACTCACTTTCTTGTAAATACAGGCTTCTCCAAAAGTCTGTATAAAACCAAATGCTTTGATCACTCTATCAAAACGTTTTTTCCAACTCCGAGAGGCTTGCACCAGTCCATAAATGGATCACTGGAGCTTGCACACTTTGTTAGCTCCCTTTGGATCGACAAAACCTTCTGGTTGCATCATATACAACTCTTCTTCCAGAAATCCATTCAGGAATGCAGTTTTGACATCCATCTGCCAAATTTCATAATCATAAAATGCGGCAATTGCTAACATGATTCGGACAGACTTAAGCATCGCTACAGGTGAGAAGGTCTCATCGTAGTCAATCCCTTGAACTTGCCGAAAACCTTTTGCGACAAGTCGAGCTTTCTAGACAGTAATATTACGGTCAGCATCAGTCTTCTTCTTGAAGATCCATTTATTCTCAATTGCTTGCCGATCATCGGGCAAGTCAACCAAAGTCCACACTTTGTTCTCATACATGGATCCCATCTCAGATTTCATGGCTTCAAGCCACTTTGCGGAATCTGGGCTCACCATCGCTTCTTCATAGTTCGTAGGTTCATCATGATCTAATAACATGACTTCCAGAACAGGATTACCGTACCACTCTGGTGCGGATCTTACTCTGGTTGATCTACGAGGTTCAGTAGTATCTTGTTCTGAAGTTTCATGATCATCATCATTAGCTTCCTCACTGACTAGTGTAGGTGTCGCAGAAACAGTTTTCTCTGATGTACTACTTTCCAATAAGGGAGCAGGTACAGTTACCTCATCAAGTTATACTTTCCTCCCACTCACTTCTTTCGAGAGAAACTCCTTCTCCAGAAAGTTTCCGAATTTAGCAAGAAAAGTCTTGCCTTCGGATCTGTGATAGAAGGTGTATCCAATAGTTTCCTTTGGATATCCTATGAAGACACATTTCTCCGATTTGGGTTCGAGCTTATCAGGTTGAAGCTTTTTCACATAAGCATCGCAGCCCCAAACTTTTAGAAATGACAACTTTGGTTTCTTGCCAAACCACAGTTCATAAGGCGTCGTCTCAATGGATTTTGATGGTGCCCTATTTAACGTGAATGCGGCCGTCTCTAGAGCGTATCCCCAAAATGATAGCGGTAAATCAGTAAGAGACATCATAGATCGCACCATATCCAGTAAAGTACGATTACGACGTTCGGACACACCATTACGCTAAGGTGTTCCGGGTGGCGTGAGTTGCGAAACTATTCCACAATTTTTCAAATGTACACCAAACTCGTAACTCAAATATTCTCCTCCACGATCAGATCGTAGAAACTTTATTTTCTTGTTACGATGATTTTCAACTTCACTCTGAAATTCTTTGAACTTTTCAAATGTTTCAGACTTATGTTTCATTAAGTAGATATACCCATATCTTCTTAAATCATCAGTGAAGGTGAGAAAATAACGATATCCGCCACGAGCCTCAATATTCATCGGACCACATACATCTGTATGTATGATTTCCAACAAATCTGTTGCTCTCTCCATAGTACCGGAGAACGGCGTTTTGGTCATCTTGCTTATGAGGCACAGTTCGCAAGTACCAAGTGATTCATAATCAAGTGGTTCCAAAAGTCCATCAGAATAGAGTTTCTTCATGCGCTTTACACCGATATGACCTAAACGGCAGTGCCACAAATAAGTTGCACTATCATTATCAACTCTGCATCTCTTGGCTTCAACATTATGAATATGTGTGTTACTACTATCGAGATCCAACAAGAATAGACCACTCTTCAAGGGTGCATGACCATAAACGATATTACTCATATAAATAGAACAACCATTATTCTCTGATTTAAATGAATAACCGTCTCGCATCAAACAAGATCCAGATATAATGTTCATGCTTAACGCTGGCACCAAATAACAATTATTTAGGTCTAATACTAATCCCGAAGGTAGATGTAGAGGTAGCGTGCCGACTGCGATCACATCGACTTTGGAACCGTTTCCCACGTGCATCGTCACCTCGTCCTTAACCAATCTTCGCTTGATCCGTAGTCCTTGTTTCGAGTTGCAAATATTAGCAACAGAACCAGTATCAAATACCCAGGTGCTACTGCGAGCATTAGTAAGGTACACATCAATAACATGTATATCACATATACCTTTGTTCACCTTGCCATCCTTCTTATCCGCCAAATACTTGGGGCAGTTCCGCTTCCAGTGACCAGTCTGCTTGCAATAGAAGCACTCAGTTTCAGGCTTAGGTCCAGGTTTGGGTTTCTTCTCTTGAGTAGCAACTTGCTTGTCGCTCTTTTTGAAGTTCCCCTTCTTCTTCCCTTTGTCCTTTTTCTTGAAACTAGTGGTCTTGTTGACCATCAACACTTGATGCTCCTTCTTGATTTCTACCTCCGCAGCTTTCAGCATCGCGAAGAGCTCGGGAATAGTCTTGTTCATCCCTTGCATATTATAGTTCATCACGAAGCTCTTGTAGCTTGGTGGCAGTGATTGAAGAATCCTGTCAATGACGCTATCATCTGGAAGATTAGCTCCCAATTGAATCAAGTGATTATTATACCCAGACATTTTGAGTATATGCTCACTGACAGAACTGTTCTCCTCCATCTTGCAGCTATATAACTTATTGGAGACTTCATATCTCTCAATCCGGGCATTTGCTTGAAATATTAACTTCTACTCCTGAAACATCTCATATGCTCCATGACGTTCAAAACGTCGTTGAAGTCCCGATTCTAAGCCGTAAAGCATGGCACACTGAACTATCGAGTAGTCATTAGCTTTGCTCTGCCAGACGTTCATAACATTTGGCGTTGCTCCTGCAGCAGGCCTGGCACCCAGCGGTGCTTCCAGGATGTAATTCTCCTGTGCAGCAATGAGGATAATCCTCAAGTTACTGACCCAGTCCGTGTAATTGCTACCATCATCTTTCAACTTTGCTTTCTCAAGGAACGCATTAAAATTCAACGGAACAATAGCACGAGCCATCTATCTACAATCAAACATAAACAAGCAAGATACTAATCAGGTACTAAGTTTCATGATAAATTTAAGTTCAGTTAATCAAGTTAATTAAAGAACTCCCACTTAGATAGACATCCCTCTAATCCTCTAAGTGATTACGTGATCCAAATCAACTAAACCATAACCGATCATCACGTGAGATGGAGTAGTTTTCAATGGTCAACATCGTTATGTTGATCAAATCTACTATATGATTCACGCTCGACCTTTCGGTCTCCGTGTTCCGAGGCCATATCTGTATATGCTTGGCTCGTCAAGTATAACCTGAGCATTCCGTGTGTGCAACTGTTTTGCACCCGTTGTATTTGAACGTAGAACCTATCACACCCGATCATCACGTGGTATCTCAGCACGAAGAACTTTCGCAACGGTGCATACTCAGGGAGAACACTTCTTGATAATTTAGTGGGAGATCATCTTATAATGCTACCGTCAATCAAAGCAAGATAAGATGCATAAAAGGATAAACATCACATGCAATCAATATAAGTGATATGATATGGCCATCATCATCTTGTGCTTGTGATCTCCATCTCCGAAGCACCGTCGTGACCACCATCGTCACCGGCGTGACACCTTGATCTCCATCGTAGCATCGTTGTCGTCTCGCCAGGCTTATGCTTCCACGACTATCACTACCGCTTAGTAATAAAGTAAAGCATTACATCGCGATTTCATTGCATACAATAAAACGACAACCATGGCTCCTGGCAGTTGCCGATAACTTGGTTACAAAACATGATCATCTCATACAATAAAATTCAGCATCATGTCTTGACCATATCACATCACAACATGCCCTGCAAAAACAAGTTAGATGTCCTCTACTTTGTTGTTGCAAGTTTTACGTGGCTGCTACGGGCTTAAGCAAGAACCAATCTCACCTACGCATCAAAACCACAACGATAGTTTGTCAAATAGACTCCGTTTTAACCTTCGCAAGGACCGGGCGTAGCCATTCTTTGGTTCAACTAAAGTTGGAGAGACAGTCGCCCGCAAGCCACCTATGTGCAAAGCACGTCGGGGGAACCGGTCTTTCGTAAGCGTACGGGTAATGTTGGTCCGGGTCGTCTCATCCAACAATGCCGCCAAACCAAAGTATGACATGCTGGTAGGCAGTATGACTTATATCGCCCACAACTCACTTGTGTTCTACTCGTGCATATAACATCAACATAAATAACCTAGGCTCGGATGCCACTGATGGGTTTCGTAGTAATTTCAAAAAAATTCCTACGCACACGCAAGATCATGTGATGCATAGCAACGAGAGGGGAGAGTGTTGTCTACGTACCCAACGCAGACCGACTGCGGAAGCGCTGCCACAACATAGAGGAAGTAGTCGTACGTCTTCACGATCCAACCGATCAAGCACCGAAACTACAGCACCTCCGAGTTCGAGCACACGTTCAGCTCGATGACGATCCCCGGACTCCGATCCAGCAAAGTGTCGGGGAAGAGTACCGTCAGCACGACGGCGTGGTGACGATCTTGATGCACTACAGCAGCAGGGCTTCGCCTAAACTCCGCTACAGTATTATCGAGGACTATGGTGGCAGGGGGCACCGCACACGGCTAAGGAATAGATCACGTGGATCAACTTGTGTGTTTCTAGGGTGGCTCTGCCTCAGTATATAAAGGAGCCAAGGGGGAGGGGGCCGCCGGCCAGGAGGAGGGCGCAGGAGGAGTCCTACTCCTCCCGGGAGTAGGACTCCCCCCCCCAATCCTAGTTGTACTAGGATTCCCCGAGGGGGAAAGAGGGAGAGGGGGGACGGCCACCTCTCCTAGTCCTAATAGGACTAGGGGAAGGGGGGAGGCGCGCGGCCACCTTGCGCTGCCCCTTTCTCCTTTCCACTAAAGCCCATTAAGGCCCATATGGCTCCCGGGGGGTTCCGGTAACCTCTCGGTACTCCGGTAAAATCCCGATTTCACCCGGAACACTTCCGATATCCAAACATAGGCTTCCAATATATCAACATTTATGTCTCGACCATTTCAAGACTCCTCGTCATGTCCGTGATCACATCCGGGACTCCGAACAACCTTCGGTACATCAAAAATGCATAAACTCATAATATAACTGTCATCGTAACCTTAAGCGTGCGGACCCTACGGGTTCGAGAACAATGTAGACATGACCGAGACACGTCTTCGGTCAATAACCAGTAGCGGGACCTGGATGCCCATATTGGCTCCTACGTATTCTATGAAGATCTTTATCGGTCAGACCGCATAACAACGTACGTTGTTCCCTTTGTCATCGGTGTGTTACTTGCCCGAGATTCGATCGTCGGTATTCCAGTACCTAGTTCAATCTCGTTACCAGCAAGTCTCTTTACTCGTTCTGTAATACATCATCCCGCAACTAACTCATTTAGTTGCAATGCTTGCAAGGCTTAAGTGATGTGCATTACCGAGAGGGCCCAAAGATACCTCTGCGATAATCGGAGTGACAAAACCTAATCTCGAAATACGCCAACCCAACATCTACCTTTGGAGACACCTGTAATGCTCCTTTATAATCACTCAGTTACGTTGTGACGTTTGGTAGCACCCAAAGTGTTCCTCCGGAAAACGGGAGTTGCATAATCTCATAGTTATGGGAACATGTACAAGTCATGAAGAAAGCAATAGGAACATACTAAACATCAGGTGCTAAGCTAATGGAATGGGTCATGTCAATCAGATCATTCAACTAATGATGTGACCTCGTTAATCAAATAACAACTCATTGTTCATGGTTAGGAAACATAACCATCTTTGATTAACGAGCTAGTCAAGTAGAGGCATACTAGTGACACTTTGTTTGTCTATGTATTCACACATGTATTATGTTTCCGGTTAATACAATTCTAGCATGAATAATAAACATTTATCATGATTATAAGGAAATAAATAATAACTTTATTATTGCCTCTAGGGCATATTTCCTTCAAGAGACTCTTTGTTATTTGATTGCAGGGTTGCTTGAGAGACACCATCTTCATCCTACGCCTCCCACCAATTGATAAACCTTAGGTCATCCACTTGAGGGAAATTTGTTACTGTCCTACAAACCTCTGCACTTGGAGGCCCAACAATGTCTACAAGAAGAAGGTTGTGTAGTAGACATCACCTTCTCCCCCCTTAATTTTTTTACACAGCCAGATTAGACCAAATAGAAGTGCCGTGCTAAATTTTAGAATTATTCCGGGCTCGTTTCGCCTTTTTTATACATTAGTTGAGTTTCTAGGCATTTAACGTGCATAATTCAAATTTGAACTGCAAGCACGGGCTCCAGTGCATCGAAGTTGTTTGAAAATCACATGTGCGTCCTTGGGTGACTTTCTAGGTCCCATGCAAGAGATGGGAGTGAAATTCAAACATCTGGGCGTCGTGGCTCGACCGGAAAGATTGAGAAACTTGGTTTTTTAATTCATGTAATTCCATAACATGCCTGGAAATCATGAAACTTGGCATGGTGTCATCACAGGGCACCAACATGCTGCGGTAACTTTTTCGGCCGAATTGGGACAAGCTTTGGTGTAAGCTTCTTGCAAACCGGAGCTTCCATCAAGAAGGCTCGTGGTTCTGAGAGGGAACATGTCACCTCCGTGTGCGAAATGACATACGTACACTGCCTTCTCCCGCCTTATTTTTTTTACAGAGCCAGATTAGACCAAATATAAGTACCATGCTAAATTTTCGAATTATTCTGGGCTCGTTTCGCCTTTTTATACATTAATTGTGTTTCTGGGCATTTAATGTGCATAATTCAAATTTGAACTACAAGTACATGCTCTAGTCCACCAAAGTGTTTTGAAAAATCACATGTATGTCCTTGGGTGAATTTATAGGTTCCATGCAAGAGATGGGAGTGAAATTCAAACATCTGGGCGTCGTGGCTCGGCCGGAAAGATTGAGAAACTAGGTTTTTTAATTCCTCTATTTCCAAAACACGCCTGAAAGTCATGAAACTTGGCATGGTGTCATGACATGGCACCAACATGCTGCAGTAATTTTTTTGGCCGAATTGGGACAAGCTTTGGTGTAAGCTTCTTGCAAACCAGAGCTTCCCCCAAGAAGGCTAGTGGTTCCAAGAGGGAACATGTCACTTCCTTGTGCGAAACGACATACGTACACTGCCTTCTCCCGCCTTAATTTTTTTACACAGCAAGATTAGACCAAATAGAAGTATCGTGCTAAATTTTGGAATTATTTCGGGTTCGTTTGGCCTTTTTTATACATTAATTGAGTTTCCGGGCATTTAATGTGCATAATTCAAATTTGAACTACAAGCACATGCTCCAGTGCACCAAAGTTGTTTGAAAAATCACATGTGTGTCCTTGGGTGAATTTCTAGGTCCCATGCAAGAGATTGGAGTGAAATTCAAACATCTGGGCGTCGTGGCTCGGTCGAAAATATTGAGAAAGTTGGTTTTTTTATTCCAGTAATTCCAAAACACGCCTGAAAATCATGAAACTTGGCATGGTCTCATGACATGGCACCAACATGTTGTGGTAATTTTTCTGTCCGATTTGCGAAGGCGCACACATTGACAATCAACAAAGTCATTTTGGAACAAGTGTTGTCACATTACAAATCGGAAACACAAGTATTATTGAAACCGTGGGCGTTCGACTTACCAATTACGTGCAGCCACATGTCCCCTTTTTCTATTGGCTAGGAGGTGCCGTGCGGGTAGCTATTTGAGTACGGGAGGCGTGCGATCAGACCCCCTGCTCGTGCTCATCGGGAGGAGAGCCCTTTTGACTGCTACCCGCCACACGTCGCCCTCCCAACGTCTCCATTAATGACGCCCGAGCACATGTTCTACAGTGTGGCTATATGTCTCACTGGACTGAGATTTAAGAGAGAAAAATGAAAATCTGAAAAGAAAGTTTTGCACGGATCTTGATGTAAGATCCGACGGACCTACATAGCATCGACTGCGACTTATAGCAATCATGATGAATATAAGGACGATGACATTGGATAATAATTGTCTTACATATTTATAAACATAATTTAAAAAAGCCACATGCGGCAAGGCCCGATATACACAAGGGCAAAAGAAGAAGGAAGACAACTAGTCTCAGCGGCGGGCGGCGACGAGCTCTTTCTTGTCCTCATGATGCCGGTTGAGAGAATCCATGGATTCCTCCACCAGCCTTCTGCGCTCAATGCGTAGCATGGCATTCTCGTCCATAAGTTTCTCGGCGATGACGTCGGTCCACTTCAACAAGGCAGTGGTCTGCTCCTGCTGCTCCGCACTTCCGACGATCTTCGCCCTCAGCAGGTCGCACTCGGCCCGAAGCTTCGAATTGCTCTCATTTAGTTGCCAGATGACGTCAGTAGACTGTTCAGACGAGGCTTCCAGGTCATCCTGCAACCTCTCCCACCTGGAGATCTGATCCATTTGCCTAAGGACAAGGGCACGCATGCGCCTGTAAGAGTCATCGCCTGCCCGTGAGGCATTTTCCTAGGCCACCGCGGTGCGGGAGGACATCTCTGCCGCATTTGCGGCACGGTGGGACATCTCTTCTGCTTCCGTGGCGCGGCCAAACCAGTCTGCTGCTTCGACGGCGCGGCGGGTCCTCCGTGCTTCTTCGGCGGCGCGGCAGTACCTCTCTGGTGCTACGGCCGTGCTGCGGGACAGGCTGCTTTCACAGCGAGGAGGGACATCTCTCGTGCTCCTGCTTCCAAGCTCGCCTCTCCCTGGTGGCAATCTCTCGACCCAGAACTCACGTTGGCCATGGCGGACACAAGGGAACGATGATGAATGACTTGTTTGTTTTTGACTTTTTGTGGGCGAGGAGTTGAGGAGGAATGTGCAGTCATCTTCGAGTAGTAGTATTTATAACCGCGTAGTAATACGCTCCTAAGTGGGAAACCGTTTAGGTTTTGATCGGTGTGAACAGGTTTGCAATTTGGAATGTGACGGGACGCAGCCTCCATGTTCTTCTAAAAAAATTGTGACGGGGCGCATGCTCAAAATTTACTGATGGTTATAAGTGCGGCACTATTCGCGGAAGGTGTAACGTGGGCACGTACGCCTTCTCGGCCCCGTACGTGGCGTTTGCACCATAGGGTGCGCCGCAATAGGCAATGTCAGCACTATCGCGCGCGGTTCTTTTAATTAGAATGTGTGTGCCCGTCTAGCGCACACACGTTGATCTATCTAACCATTTCAGTTTGTTGTGGCTAATCGCAAACAGTTCATCCATGTGAAGTGTATGCCATCAATCGCAGATACTTTGATCTGGCTAACCCGTTTTTGTTCTGTTTCCTAATCGCAAACAGTTAATCCTTCTGAAGTGTATGCCCTCAATCACACACACCTTGATCTGGCTGACCGTTTCTTTTGTGTTGCCTAATCACAAACAGTTCAGTCGAGTGAACCGTATGCTGTGTATCGCACACGCCTTCATCTAGCTGCCCGTTTCTTTTGTTCCTCCTCATCGCAAATAGTTGATTGAACTGAACCGTATGCCCTTCATTGCACACGCAACTGAACCATGTTTGATGCATCCGTCATCGCAAATGTTTTACACATTTCTGACGGTTTTCATACAACACCGTTTGCGATTATGGCATCGCACACAGTTTCTCGAAGGGTCTCTGATCATAGTGTCGCATTAGCAACATCCTGCAGTAGTGTTTGTGAAAGTCCAATTAAGTGTCTTGATCTATGTATATAGATCTTGATGCCCAATATATAAGCAGCTTCACCAAGGTCTTTCATTGAAAAATTCTTATTCAAGTATCCTTTTATGCTATCCATAAATTTTGTGTTATTTCCAATCAATAATATGGCATCCACATATAATATTAGAAATGCTACATAGCTCCCACTCACTTTCTTGTAAATACAGGCTTCTCCAAAAGTCTGTATAAAACCATATGCCTTGATCACACTATCAAAGCATATATTTCAACTCCGAGAGGCTTGCACCAGTCCATAAATGGATCGCTGGAGCTTGCACACTTTGTTAGCTCCTTTAGGATCGACAAAACCTTCTTGTTGCATCATATACAACTCTTCTTTAAGATATCCATTAAGGAATGCAGTTTTTACATCCATTTGCCAAATCATAATCATAAAATGCGGCAATTGCTAACATGATTCGGACAGACTTAAGCATCGCTGTCAGGACCCCGACTCGATGTCACATCGATCTAGCTGGTAACACCTCATATCACTTTGTGGCCTCACGCACGGTATCCCCACGGGTGTCGTCTTACCTTTTCCCGGGACCGTTTGCGCCTTTTGGCTCACGTATATGATAGTGTCGCTAGCATCCATATGATAAAGAGCCCGGGCTGACATGACTAGTCGTAAACCCAAAGTGGCACAGACTTACAGGGACAGGCATCCATGACCCAGCATCGAACATGTCGGTCATCAGCGAGTGAATCCAGGCTGTAGCACTGGGCTAGCAGGACTCCGGTGAACCGGGCTGTAGCGGGCTAACAGGACTCTGATATTCATCGCGTGACATTTCCCCGAAGGGACAGACACAGGAACGAAGAAGGACACATGCCGGCCAGCCTAAGTGTTCCGGAGCAGTAGCAAGCTACCATGGCTCGGTGGAAACACTAGGAGACATTTCCCGGTAAGAGAGGCTACTGAAGATAAACGACTAGATAGTCAGATCCCACACATACCAAGCATTTCAATAACATACACACAATATGCTCGATATGTGCAAACACAACATGGCATCACAACATGACTCTATGACTCAAGTAATTTAATCAATAGGCTCCGAGGAGCGAGATATTACAAACATGGGTCTCATGACCCAACAATCAGAGCATACAAGTCAAAACACAAGCGGAAGCTATCATGTCTGAGTACAGACATCTATAAATGAGAAAGGCTGAGAAGCCTGACTATATATTAGATCCTGCCGAGGGCACAAGATCGTAGCTGAGGTAACAAGCTAAACGTCGAAGACCACGCGGAAAATACTAGTGAGACTAAAGTCTCTCTGCAAAAACATAAAATAGGCAAACGTGAGTACAAATGTACCCAGCAAGACTTACATCAGATCTATCTACATATGCATCATTATCAACAAAGGGGATGGTGGAGTTTGACTGCAGCAAGCCAGCTTTGACTCAGTGGCTATCCTGAACTACGACTGCAATGTAACTTTTGAGGTGGCGCACACGAGTCCACATATTCACCATATCAATACACCACTATGGATCCGCTCCCGTCTCCCTACGAGAACGCCATCCATAGCACTCACGCTTATCTTGCGTATTTTAGAGTATCCACTTTCACTTGTCTATGAACTGATATAAGCAACCCAGAAGTCCTTTTTCCGCGGACACGGCTATTCGAATAGATGATGTTAACCCTGCAGGGGTGTACTTCTTCACACACGCTCTCACCACTTACCGCCGTTTACACGACATGTACTCGGCAACCTTCAAGCGGAAGCCCAACGTGGGTGTCGGCCACGACCTACCTAATCACCTAAGTCTCTAGTCCAGGTTTATCGCCTATTCGGGTTCCATCCATGAGGAGATCCGGCCGGAGTTTCGCTCACAGCCCCAAACGATGTGAACAGGGTTCCCGAGACACCAAACGGGCGCCCGGTACACCGTGCCACGTGCCTACCGCATCACAGCCCACCCCTACGGTCAGCGCTGCCCACGGCCTCCAGCATACTACAAACACCAGAAACTACTTGCAACTCCCGGACAGAGGACAAGGGTGATCAAGAAGCCGAGAGGGTCCATTGGTTTCGGGCCCAATGCGTGGTAGTAGCTGAATCATGGATCACAAACACAGAACTCAGTTCCTGAGGACGGCTGCAATGAGACAACCCACCATGTACTCCTACATGGCCTCTCACCGCTACCTTTACCAAATCGTGTTCACACACTTAGCTCACACACAGTAGGACAGGTTCACACGCCTCTGATTCATCCCCGATGAATCAGACCTGACTCAACTCTAAGCAATAGCAGGCATGACAAACAAACATGAATGAGTAGGCACATCAGGGCTCAAACAACTCCTACTCATGCTAGTGGGTTTCATCTATTTACTGTGGCAATGACAGGTCATGCAAAGGACAAAGGGGTTCAGCTACCGCAGCAAGTAACAGATGAATCGGTGTTGTCCTAATGCAGTAAAAGAGAGCAGGAGCGAGAGAGTAGGATTGTATCGGAATGAACAAGGGGGTTTTGCTTGCCTGGCACTTCTGAAGATAGCATTGAGTCTTCATCAGTGTCAACGATCACATCATCGGTATCACGTCTATCGAGAGGGGACAAATACCGGCAACACAGAAGGGAACACAATCAATGCAATGCACAATATGATGCATGATCATGACATGGCAAAATGAATGTGTTTTGAGCCAATGCAACTAGCAACAGATTAAATGAAGTTGGTTTGAATACAAGATTCAAATTCAAACTCCATATGTGATTATTTAAATGCCCTTTATTTGATTTGTGCTAAACAGCAGCTATAAGTTGTTCTAACATGCATGAAAATGGTACAGATGGATTCTTTGAATTTTTCTGATAATTTTTCATATATAAATTATTTAATTTGGAGTTACGGTTAATTTTCTATGAATTTTAGAAGTTTTTACAATTTTCTGGAATTTTCTGATTATTTAGAATTAAAACAATTCCAGAAAATTAATTATGACATCAGCACTGCGTCATGCTTGCGTCAGCAAGTCAACAGGGCTGCCCCGGGTCAAACCTGACCAGTGGGGTCCACTGGTCAGTGACACAGGGACTAATCTCGCGTTGACCCGGGCTGGTTAGCTCTGACTAAGCCCTGGGGCCCACTGTCAGTGGCCTAGGGGGTTGGTTAGCGGGGGTAGTTAGGCCCTAATGACTGGCCACGTCGGCTCCTGCCGGAGTTTCGCCGGCGGCGACCATTAGCGCGGCGGCGAGAGTGGTTTTGGCCACTCCGGCGACCAAATGGGCCGCGGAGGGCATCTAGGAGGAGCTGGGGACGAGCCGAAGCTCCTGGTGGAGTCAGTTGCACTCGGGGCGGCCGGAATCGGTGCCGACGGCGAGCGAGGCGGCGGCCGGAGCTCGGGTGAGCTCGGAGTCGGCGTTAGGGAGCACGGCAGGAGGGGCTGGGGCGTGCTACGGACTCCTGGGAGTGCTCTGAGTACGCCTGCGTGCTCGATTTGAACGGAGGTGAACCAAAACGACGACGGCGACAAGTCCGGCCCGGTGAGGTCTCGGTCTCGACGGAACTATGGCCTAGGGCTCGCAAACACGAGGGGAGAGAGAGGGGGTCTGCACAGAGGCTCACCGCGGAGCTGTAGGGAGGGTCAGTGGGCTCGGGGTCGCGTCGGAGTGGCCGAATTCGACGGAGAACGGCGCCGGGCCGAAGCTTGGGAATGATGACGATAGCGGCTGCTCGGGGCCCTTCCGGTCACGTGGCTCAGTGAGGGGGTTGGCGACGAGGTGCAGGAGCTCGGGAGCACGTCGGAGAGGGGAGGGGGTGGCCGCGGTCATGGCTACGGCGAGCGGCGCTCCCAGGTGCGTTCGGGGATCACAGGAAGAGAGGGAAAGAGAGAGCCAGGGGAGGGGGAGCGGTCCAGAGGGAGTGAGAAGGGCCAGGGGTTGCGTGGCGTTGCGGACGGAGTCCAGGGCGACGAGAGGAAGCAGGAGGTGGCCGAGGCAGCGTCGGCGCTCGCCACCGAGCTGCTTCGGTGCGAGGGGAGGAAGAAGACAAGGGGAGGAGGTGGGCCGGGCCTGCGCAGGTGGGCTGCACAGTGTTGGGCTGTGGGTGGCTGCTAGGTAAGGTCCAGGTAATTTCTGTGTTATAATTTTCTGTTCTGTTTTGTTTTTATTTAATTCTTTTGCCACTGTTTTCAAATTTAAACAAATTCAAAACAGTGCCAAATATCCTCTGAATAATTTATGTTGCTAGATGGACTTTTCCAAAAAGCTCATAAAATATTTCAGGGGTATTTGAAATTATATTCTAATTATATGAATATAACTCAAATTCAATAGCTAAAGATTTAAATTCAAAGTCCCAAAAATAAATCCTTAAAAATGTTCAATATTTTGGTTGGGACCAGAACCCTTACCAAAAATTATCAAACATTTAAGAAGAGCCTTTTGGAGCAATGAATGAGATTTCTAGGGTTTTTGCCCCTCTTTTATTTAGGGTTTTGAGGCTTCCAATATTCCTCAATTCAAGTTTTCAAAAATATAGACATGAATCACACATGAAGTTAACCTAGAGCAAATCCTGAAGCTAGGGATGTGACAACTCACCCCCACTAAACAAGAATCTCGTCTCGAGATTCAAGCGTAGGGTAAGGTGAAAGGGGAACGCAAACTAGTACAATCTTCACGATCCAGGGTGCACTTCAGTTGAACGTTGATTCATTTACCATCATTGTCTTGATGTCTTGTTCTGAGATCTTCAGCCAATCATGACAAGAAGAGGAAAGGAAAACTCTGGAAGGATCGGTCTTCTCGAAGATCGAACAACTCAGGATTAACTCACGGAATGAGACATAGAACCATCTCTCGGTTGAGACACGAGATACACATCAAGAGGGGGGGGGGAAATGGATGACGAAGGTTCACTAGGTAGACAACGATTCCACGCTTAAGAAGGTGGTAACGATTGCCAACGTAGCGAAGAGTTGAGTTGCCATGATACCACGACGAAACATCCTGGAGGAAGGTGATCGTAGAGTATTACCTTAAGTGGCAAAAAGAATTACTTTTGATTCAGAGATCATTGAAACTCTTCATACCAGCATAAGGCAATTCACAACGATCGTTTGGAGGGGGTCTGTAGAATGGCATACTCGGACTTGGATGATGTGGATTACCTTGTTGAAGACAACGTAATGGATGAATTTGCTTATCACCGGAGGTGGAAGAGACCCATGGTAGAATGGCACATTGGCGGTGCAAGCTGAGAACAAAATGCAAATGCTGGGAATGATTCTGGTAACTGGGGAAGAACCCAACAATAAAGAGTGAATTCACTGTTGGAGTGGTTATAGCATAACCGAAGAATCTGGGGCAATCCCAGCTAGTGCCGATGATAAGACATAGCGCTTGTGCGTGCTCTCAAGAACTTGAGCATTTCCACATTCATCAAGGTTTTACCAACATCCGTGTCAAGGTCCGGTAGCACAGCTTACTACCATGATGAATGGTGATGGAGGATGCAGATGCAAAGGAAGATAACACCTTCTCAGATTACACCTTAGCGAAGCCAAGGAACAAAATCTGGATGATCGACCGAGAGACATTTAGCACTCCGCTTCTAATGTTCTCCTTGATGTGCTAGTGTAACCCACCCATAGATATGGTTTGATATCTAGAACATCAAGTAAAAAGGTCGGACTTCGGAAACACAAAGATCCATAGGGGCAACTAGAGAGTAATTCCTACGAAGTCCTTATGGGAAGGTGGCCAACTGCTTCAGTCAAGATACCACAATAATAGGTCCTTCGGCTGGGTGGTGCTGGCCACGACATCCACTTTACCGGTTATCAAGGGACCAATATTATAGTTCTTGGGAAATGTTCCAAACCATCATATCTGCCTGAGATCCAGATCTGGTTGGTGTCAGGATATTCCAGACTCATCGAGTCTAGGAAGAAAAATGAAAGTTTGCAACACAATTCGACGAGATGACATTGCGAGATTCTCGGGAAATGAACTACGATAGCAAGCTCCAAAACATGAGCTGGTTCTGCTACAAACATGTGAACACGTTGTCCCGGACAAGCATGACCACGTGGTAGTCTTACAATAAAACACTACCGAGTTCTGGTTGGGAACCATCACCGTGGATAACGAAGTCCTTGCATAAGTCATATGATTAGCTCTTATGAAGGAACTTCTTCTCCTTGAACAAATCAATCAGTGGCTTGGTGTGCTCGGGACACATATGGAATGAAGGTTGCAAGTCTCCAGACCACAGAATACTTTGCACGTGTGCATGACTGATTTGGGATGATTCCAAGGAAACAAAACTAGCTTTCTCAAATTCACGGCAGCAACTTTCACCAAATGCACGTGTATAAGAGGAAGTCACTCCTTTCATCAAACAAATACTTCATGAGCTAGCATGAAGGAAATGCTTCAAAAGTTTACAACACTAGCTTAATGTTCAGCAAAATTATGGAGGAGATAAGGATGTTGTCAATGGGCTCAACCACAATTCATCTAGGTTTCCTTTTAAAAGGAATTCCATAGTTAAGTGAACACGGTGATAGCATTGGTCAGGCCAAAGATGTAATGGTGTATGCTCGAGGGATTGACCACGAATATGACAACATTACGAACATCATTGGTACTGATTTGATTTGACGATAGCCCACTCTCAAATCAAAGGATTGATAAGACAATAGGTCCAGCAACTGATCACAGGGACCAATTGATGAAGATACCGTCTTGCTTCAACACACACTACACAAGAATATCCCTTTGGAACGAACTAAGTCAGGCAAGCTTTTATCTTCCAACCCTCCAAGTTGTTGTTTAGCTTAACTAACTAGCTCAGGGATATCTAACACCGATTCTTGGAGAGAAGGTGGTTCACAAGAAACCAACTTGATCACAAGCCCAACATAACAGTCAGGAAATAACCCGGTAATACTTCTGAGAAGATATTCAGAAAAATCACGAACCACCGGTATGTTACTAAGCTCGAGAACAATCTTGCTTTTCAGGGCAAGACGATATGATCAATAGAGCAAGGATTTGAAATAATCCTAACTCATCGATCGAGGAGTGAACCAGGAGAATGGACTAGGTAGCATGATCAACTTTAGAATGATGATTCAAAAACCAACATACTAGGAATAAGATTTTTGTCCATTAACTACCAAGCAATGGGGTTGCTAGGAGTATTGAGTTCACACATCATGATTCACTTGTCGGTATTCCGGTTGCATCAACACGAAGACCGAGGAATGACTAATGATGGCAAGAAGTATCACTGTACCAAGAGTTCATAGGATGGTGTGCAATTCCTATAACAATCTCGATATAAAATAAGGTAATACTCCAAGGTAGAACAGAACAAAAGCTGGATTAGCAATTTGATCTGCGGAGCACAACTACTTTGACCCAATCCTAGATATGGATGAGGTACTGGAGTTTGTTTCTCCAAGTCATTCAGGACAGAATGGCTTGATGTACCACAAGGGTAATAGGCATCGATAAACGAATGCATGCATACTCTTGACTATCGATTGATAGACGAGGGTCAGAATGCAACTAAAGAGAACAACTCAAAGGAACATATAATTTTCTGGGTTGTGGATGCATAAATTAGTATGTCGAACCAAGTTCAACATATTTCTTCCGGATAACCCATGCAGAAAGGTAGAACTGGCAGAGTCACGATTTATGAATGGAGAACTCCTCAAGAGTACTCTAATTGTGATCTTTTGATCCAATAAACATCTGCCATAAGCGGTTCATAGTATTTGGAAGAAGGAAATACCACGGACCTCGAGGACTATCGCAAAGTTACTAATATCCTAAAGGAACTAGCAAACACTATCAACATGAAGTACGTAGAGTGAATCTCGGGTTCAACGCCCAAGGAATAGAATACCTACTACTAAGTGGCATCACGGGATGCTTTTGAGAATAAAAACCAGAATCATCACACTGGGGATCACAAAACATTGCTAGATTACTAGGTGACTCCCTAAACACCTAGGGCCATAATAGTATCTCCAACATATATGTCAAGGTAACGGAGTACCTCAACTCACTGATTAGTGTGGTTAATCTGGCCCAAAGGAACATCGAAACCAGAGGGAAAGGATTTTGCAAATTGCTTCAAACTATTTAGAAACCTGGGATGACTCGGACAGCATAACGGCTGTAAATGCTCGGAAAAGATTTGAGACATTCACAAAAATGGTGGCATAACCACTTAGAAGCACGATATCAAGGTTTCGAGATCAACAATTAACATACGAAAGTAGTAGGAGCTGAACTGAGGCTTAAATCCAACAATCTTATAAGTCCACTGATTAGTAACACGTGATCCTAATAGAAAGAAGAGATAGCCTAGTTCTTAATCCCCGTAGAAGAGAAGATGATGACTCCGATCAGAAGGCCATGAGGTATAAGGAGTAAAAAGAGCCTTACGTTCCATCCCACAATCAATTCCCTTATATAACTAAAGAATTTCTAGACTCAACTTCGACCAGTTTGGCTTGGTAATCCTACAGGCAGTCAAGCTCTGATACCAACGCTGTCAGGACCCCGACTCGATGTCACATCGATCTAGCTGGTAACACCTCATATCACTTTGTGGCCTCACGCACGGTATCCCCACGGGTGTCGTCTTACCTTTTCCCGGGACCGTTTGCGCCTTTTGGCTCACGTATATGATAGTGTCGCTAGCATCCATATGATAAAGAGCCCGGGCTGACATGACTAGTCGTAAACCCAAAGTGGCACAGACTTACAGGGACAGGCATCCATGACCCAGCATCGAACATGTCGGTCATCAGCGAGTGAATCCAGGCTGTAGCACTGGGCTAGCAGGACTCCGGTGAACCGGGCTGTAGCGGGCTAACAGGACTCTGGTATTCATCGCGTGACATTTCCCCGAAGGGACAGACACAGGAACGAAGAAGGACACATGCCGGCCAGCCTAAGTGTTCCGGAGCAGTAGCAAGCTACCATGGCTCGGTGGAAACACTAGGAGACATTTCCCGGTAAGAGAGGCTACTGAAGATAAACGACTAGATAGTCAGATCCCACACATACCAAGCATTTCAATAACATACACACAATATGCTCGATATGTGCAAACACAACATGGCATCACAACATGACTCTATGACTCAAGTAATTTAATCAATAGGCTCCGAGGAGCGAGATATTACAAACATGGGTCTCATGACCCAACAATCAGAGCATACAAGTCAAAACACAAGCGGAAGCTATCATGTCTGAGTACAGACATCTATAAATGAGAAAGGCTGAGAAGCCTGACTATATATCAGATCCTGCCGAGGGCACAAGATCGTAGCTGAGGTAACAAGCTAAACGTCGAAGACCACGCGGAAAATACTAGTGAGACTGAAGTCTCTCTCCAAAAACATAAAATAGGCAAACGTGAGTACAAATGTACCCAGCAAGACTTACATCAGATCTATCTACATATGCATCATTATCAACAAAGGGGATGGTGGAGTTTGACTGCAGCAAGCCAGCTTTGACTCAGTGGCTATCCTGAACTACGACTGCAATGTAACTTTTGAGGTGGCGCACACGAGTCCACATATTCACCATATCAATACACCACTATGGATCCGCTCCCGTCTCCCTACGAGAACGCCATCCATAGCACTCACGCTTATCTTGCGTATTTTAGAGTATCCACTTTCACTTGTCTATGAACTGATATAAGCAACCCAGAAGTCCTTTTTCCGCGGACACGGCTATTCGAATAGATGATGTTAACCCTGCAGGGGTGTACTTCTTCACACACGCTCTCACCACTTACCGCCGTTTACACGACATGTACTCGGCAACCTTCAAGCGGAAGCCCAACGTGGGTGTCGGCCACGACCTACCTAATCACCTAAGTCTCTAGTCCAGGTTTATCGCCTATTCGGGTTCCATCCATGAGGAGATCCGGCCGGAGTTTCGCTCACAGCCCCAAACGATGTGAACAGGGTTCCCGAGACACCAAACGGGCGCTCGGTACACCGTGCCACGTGCCTACCGCATCACAGCCCACCCCTACGGTCAGCGCTGCCCACGGCCTCCAGCATACTACAAACACCAGAAACTACTTGCAACTCCTGGACAGAGGACAAGGGTGATCAAGAAGCCGAGAGGGTCCATTGGTTTCGGGCCCAATGCGTGGTAGTAGCTGAATCATGGATCACAAACACAGAACTCAGTTCCTGAGGACGGCTGCAATGAGACAACCCACCATGTACTCCTACATGGCCTCTCACCGCTACCTTTACCAAATCGTGTTCACACACTTAGCTCACACACAGTAGGACATGTTCACACGCCTCTGATTCATCCCTGATGAATCAGACCTGACTCAACTCTAAGCAATAGCAGGCATGACAAACAAACATGAATGAGTAGGCACATCAGGGCTCAAACAACTCCTACTCATGCTAGTGGGTTTCATCTATTTACTGTGGCAATGACAGGTCATGCAGAGGATAAAGGGGTTCAGCTACCGCAGCAAGTAACAGATAAATCGGTGTTGTCCTAATGCATTAAAAGAGAGCAGGAGCGAGAGAGTAGGATTGTATCGGAATGAACAAGGGGGTTTTGCTTGCCTGGCACTTCTGAAGATAACATTGAGTCTTCATCAGTGTCAACGATCACATCATCGGTATCACGCCTATCGAGAGGGGACAAATACCGGCAAATACAGAAAAAACACGATCAATGCAATGCACAATATGATGCATGCTATGACATGGCAATATGAATGTGTTTTGGGCTAATGCACCTAAAACCAGATTAAATGAAGTTGGTTTGAATACAAGATTCAAATTCAAACTCCGTATGTGGTTATTTAAATGTCATTCACTTCATTTGCCCTAAACAGTAGTGATAAGTTGTTCTAACATGCACGAAAATGGTACAGATGGATTCCTTGAATTTTTCTGATAATTTTTCATATATAAATTATTTAATTTGGAGTTACGGTTAATTTTCTATGATTTTTAGAAGTTTTAGACATTTTCTGGAATTTTCTGATTATTTAGAATTAAAACAATTCCAGAAAATTAATTATGACATCAGCACTGCGTCATGCTTGCGTCAGCAAGTCAACAGGGCTACCCCGGGTCAAACCTGACCAGTGGGGTCCACTGGTCAGTGACACAGGGACTAATCCCGCGTTGACCCGGGCTGGTTAGCTCTGACTAAGCCCTGGGGCCCACTGTCAGTGGCCTAGGGGGTTGGTTAGCGGGGGTAGTTAGGCCCTAATGACTGGCCACGTCGGCTCCTGCCGGAGTTTCGCTGGCGGCGACCATTAGCGCGGCGGCGAGAGTGGTTTTGGCCACTCCGGCGACCAAATGGGCCGCGGAGGGCATCTAGGAGGAGCTGGGGACGAGCCGAAGCTCCTGGTGGAGTCAGTTGCACTCGGGGCGGCCGGAATCGGTGCCGACGGCGAGCGAGGCGGCGGCCGGAGCTCGGGTGAGCTCGGAGTCGGCGTTAGGGAGCACGGCAGGAGGGGCTGGGGCGTGCTACGGACTCCTGGGAGTGCTCTGAGTACGCCTGCGTGCTCGATTTGAACGGAGGTGAACCAAAACGACGACGGCGACAAGTCCGGCGCCGGTGAGGTCTCGGTCTCGACGGAACTATGGCCTAGGGCTCGCAAACACGAGGGGAGAGAGAGGGGGTCTGCACAGAGGCTCACCGCGGAGCTGTAGGGAGGGTCAGTGGGCTCGGGGGCGCGCCGGAGTGGCCGAATTCGACGGAGAACGGCGCCGGGCCGAAGCTTGGGAATGATGACGATGGCGGCTGCTCGGGGCCCTTCCGGTCACGTGGCTCGGTGAGGGGGTTGGCGACGAGGTGCAGGAGCTCGGGAGCACGTCGGAGAGGGGAGGGGGTGGCCGCGGTCATGGCTACGGCGAGCGGCGCTCCCAGGTGCGTTCGGGGATCACAGGAAGAGAGGGAAAGAGAGAGCCAGGGGAGGGGGAGCGGTCCAGAGGGAGTGAGAAGGGCCAGGGGTTGCGTGGCGTTGCGGACGGAGTCCAGGGCGACGAGAGGAAGCAGGAGGTGGCCGAGGCAGCGTCGGCGCTCGCCACCGAGCTGCTTCGGTGCGAGGGGAGGAAGAAGACAAGGGGAGGAGGTGGGCCGGGCCTGCGCAGGTGGGCTGCACAGTGTTGGGCTGTGGGTGGCTGCTAGGTAAGGTCCAGGTAATTTCTGTGTTATAATTTTCTGTTCTGTTTTGTTTTTATTTAATGCTTTTGCCACTGTTTTCAAATTTAAACAAATTCAAAACAGTGCCAAATATCCTCTGAATAATTTATGTTGCTAGATGGACTTTTCCAAAAAGCTCATAAAATATTTCAGGGGTATTTGAAATTATATTCTAATTATATGAATATAACTCAAATTCAATAGCTAAAGATTTAAATTCAAAGTCCCAAAAATAAATCCTTAAAAATGTTCAATATTTTGGTTGGGACCAGAACCCTTACCAAAAATTATCAAACATTTAAGAAGAGCCTTTTGGAGCAATGAATGAGATTTCTAGGGTTTTTGCCCCTCTTTTATTTAGGGTTTTGAGGCTTCCAATATTCCTCAATTCAAGTTTTCAAAAATATAGACATGAATCACACATGAAGTTAACCTAGAGCAAATCCTGAAGCTAGGGATGTGACAATCGCTACGGGTGAGGAGGTCTCATCGTAGTCAACTCCTTGAACTTGTCGAAAACCTTTTGCAACAAGTCGAGCTTTGTAGACAGTAACATTACCGTCAACGTCAGTCTTTGATAACCCACAAGTATAGGGGATCGCAACAGCTTTCGATAAGTAAGAGTGTCGAACCCAACGAGGAGCAAAAGGCAGAACAAATATTCCCTCAAGTTCTATCGACCACTGATACAACTCTACGCACGCTTGATGTTCGCTTTACCTAGAACAAGTATGAAACTAGAAGTACTTTGTAGGTGTTGCTGGATAGGTTTGCAAGATAATAAAGAGCAAGTAAATATAAAGGAGGGGCTATTTAGATAAAGACACAACTAAATTAGTTTTATTAGAGAGCTTGTTGTTAATAGAAAATTATTTGTCCCTAGGCAATCGATAACTAGACCGGTAATCATTATTGCAATTCTATATGAGGGAGAGGCATAAGCTAACATACTTTCTCTACTTGGATCATATGCACTTATGATTGGAACTCTAGAAAGCATCCGCAACTACTAAAGATCATTAAGGTAAAACCCAACCATAGCATTAAAGTGTCAAGTCCTCTTTATCCCATACGCAAACAACCTACTTACTCGGGTTTGTGCTTCTGTCACTCACGCCACCCACCATAAGAAAATCATGAGAATATTTCAAACCCTACAGCGGGAATCCCTCACGCTTGCGCGACATGGAGAGCACCATAGGACAGCACCAATAATAAAACATGCAACTCAAAGCAATATTGATCATCAAATAGCCCATATGACAAAACGGATCTACTCAAACATCATAGGATAGCCATACATCATTGGGAAATAATATATAGCGTTGAGCACCATCTTTAAGTAGAGATTACAGCGGGTAAGAGAGGTTACACCGCTACATAGAGGGGGAAGAGTTGGTGATGATGGCGGTGAAGTTGTTGGTGAAGATTGCGGTGATGATGATGGCCACGACAGCGTTTCGGAGCAACCGGAAGAGAAGGGGAGAGGGGGCCCCTTCGTCTTATTCATCATTGACCCCCTCACTAGATGGGAGAAGGGTTTCCCCTCTGGTCCTTGGCCTCCATGGCGTGGGAGGGGCGAGATCCCCTCCAAGAATGGTTCTGTCTCTCTGTCTCTCTCTGTTTCTGCGTTCTCAGATTCTACCCTTTCACCGTTTCTTATATTCCCGGAGATCCGTAACTCCGATTGGGCTGAAATTTTAACACGGTCTCTATCCGGATATTAGCTTTCTTGCGGCGAAAGAAGGGCATCAACCACCTTATGGGGTGGCCACGAGAGTCAGGGGTGCTTGATACGTCTCCAACATATCTACTTTTCCAAACACTTTTGCCCTTGTTTTGGACTCTAACTTGCATGATTTGAATGGAACTAACCCAGACTGACGTTGTTTTCAGCAGACTTACCATGGTGTTATTTATGTGCAGGAGCAAATGTTCTCGGAATGACCTAAAACTTCACGGAGCCACTTTTCAGAAAATAAGAAAAATACCTGCAAAAGATGAAGGCCAGGGGGCCCACCACCTCTCCATGAGGGTGGGGGGCGCGCCTGCCCCCCTTGGGGGCACCCCCCTACCTCGTGGGCCCCCTGTTGACTCTCCAACTCCAACTCCAACTCCATATATTGAGTTTCGGGATGAAAAAAATTAGGGAGAAGAAATCATCGCGTTTTACGATACGGAGCCGCCGCAAAGCCCTAAAACCTCTTGGGAGGGCTGATCTGGAGTCCGTTCGGGGCTCCGGAGAGGGGAATCCGTCGCCATCGTCATCATCAACCATCCTCCATCACCAATTGGATGATGCTCACTGTCGTGCGTGAGTAATTCCATTGTAGGCTTGTTGGACGGTGATGGGTTGGATGGGATCTATGATGTAATCGAGTTAGTTTTGTTAGGGTTTGATCCCTAGTGTCCACTATGTTCTGAGATTGATGTTGCTATGACTTTGCTATGCTTAATGCTTGTCACTAGGGCCCGAGTGCCATGATTTCAAATCTGAACCTATTATGTTTTCATCAATATATGAGTGTTCTTGATCCTATCTTGCAAGTCTATAGTCACCTATTATGTGTTATGATCCGTTAACCTCGAAGTGACAATAATCGAATACTTACCGGTGATGACCGTAGTTTGAGGATTTCATGTATTCACTATGTGTTAATGCTTTGTCCGGTTCTCTATTGAAAGGAGGCCTTAATATCCCTTAGTTTCCGTAAGGACCCCGCTGCCACAGGAGGGTAGGACAAAAGATGCCATGCAAGTTCTTTTCCATAAGCACGTATGACTATATTCGGAATCCATGCCTACATTATATCAATGAACCGGAGCTAGTTCTGTGTCACCCTAGGTTATGACTGTTACATGATGAACTGCATCCGGCATAATTCTCTATCACCGATCCATTGCCTACAAGCTTTCCACATATTGTTCTTCGCTTATTTACTTTCCTGTTGCTATTGCTATCATCACTACGAAATACCAAAAACATTGTTTTTACTACCGTTACCTTTTGTTACCGTTATCATTACTATCATATTACTTTGCTACTAGATACTTTGCTGCAGATATTAAGTTTCCAGGTGTGGTTGAATTGACAACTCAGCTGCTAATACTTGAGAATATTCTTTGGCTCCCCTTGTGTCGAATCAATAAATTTGGGTTGAATACTCTACCCTCGAAAACTGTTGCGATCCCCTATACTTGTGGGTTATCAAGACTATTTTCTGGTGCCATTGCGGGGGAGCATAGCTCTATTCTTTGAGTCACTTGGGATATATATCTTCTTATCATCATGAAGAACTTGAGACATCCAAAAACCAAGATCTATCCCTCAACTACGAGGGGAGGTAAGGAACTGCCATCTAGCTCTGCACTTGATTCACCTTCTGTTATGAGTAAGTTTGCGACACCTACACCTACACCTGCTTCTGCTATTCGTTCTGATATGTCGCATGTTATTGATGATGCCACTTCTGCTACGCATGATACTTATGATGAAACTACCTCTATGCCTGATACTACTATGCCACTTAGTGATTTTCTTGATGAACAACTTGCTAGGGCTAGACAAATTGAAAATATTGAATCCGATGATACTGATGAAAGTGATGATGAAGAATCACTTGTTATTCCTAAGGGTTATGTTTTTGATCAAGAAGCTTCTTTAGCTATTTTAGCTTGCAAAAATAGAAATGAACTCAAAAGGTTATTAGCTAAATGGAGTAAGCAATCTCTAAATGCTAGAATGAAACCTGACCCTGCTTTTGCCACTTCACCTATCTTTTGTTACTGATAAGGATTATGAATTCTCTGTTGATCCTGATATAATTACTTTGGTTGAATATGATCCTTTTCATGGTTATGAATCTGAAACTGTTGTGGCACATCTTACTAAATTGAATGATATAGCCACCCTGTTCACTGAAGATGAGAGAACTCGTTACTTTTATATCCTTAAAATATTTCCGTTCTCATTAAAGGGTGATGCTAAGATATGGTTTAATTCTCTTGATCCTGGTTGTGTGTGTAGTCCCCAGGATATGATTTATTACTTCTCTACTAAATATTTCCCTGCTCATAAGAAACAAGCTGCTTTAAGGGATATATATAATTTTGTGCAAATTGAAGAAGAGAGTCTCCCACAAGCTTGGGGGAGGCTTCTCCAATTACTTAATGCTTTGCCTGATCATCCTCTTAAGAAAAATGAAATACTTGATATATTTTATAATGGACTAACCGATGCCTCCAGAGATTACCTGGATAGTTGTGCTGGTTCTGTTTTCAGGGAAAGAACACCGGATAAAGCTGAAATTCTATTGAATAATATGTTGACAAATGAAAATAATTGGACACCTCCGGAGCCAGTTCTTGAGCCTATTCCTAAACCAACTCCGAAGAAGAGGGGTATTCTATTTCTCAGTCCTGAAGATATGCAAGAGGCAAAGACATCTATGAAAGAAATAGGTATTAAAGCTGAAGATGTTAAGAATTTACCTCCTATTGAAGAAATACATGGTCTTAATTTACCGCCTGTTGAAGAAACATATAATCTTAATCCTTTACCTATTGAAGAAACTCATGGTCTTGATAACCCGACACAGGTAGTAAAGGTAAATTCTCTCTATAGATATGATAAAGCTTAAATCCCATTTACTAAATTTGCTAGCCCATGCTTAGATGAGTTTGATAAATTTATGGCTAGGCAAGAAGACTTTAATGCTTATTTTGGTAGACAATTGAAATATAATTCAAATATGCTTGAACACTTGGGTGATTATATGGCTAATGTTAAAGGTGAACTTAAACTTATTAGTAAACATGCTTCTATGGTTACCACTCAAGTAGAACAAGTACTTAAAGCTCAAAATGATTTCTCAATGAATTGAATAGTAAAGATAATGATAATGCTGTTAGAGTGACTACTAGAACTGGTAGAATGACTCAGGAACCTTTGTATCCTGAAGGCCACCCTAAGAGAATTGAGCAAGATTCTTAGAGAAATGATATAGATGCACCTAGTCCTTCTAAAAAGAAGAAAAAAAATGATAGGACTTTGCATGCTTCTAGTGATCCTATTGTTGAAACACCTGAGAATCCAAATGATATTTCTATTTCTGATGCTGAAACTCAATCTGGTAATGAACCTGAAACCGGTAATAATGTTAATGATAATGTTCATGATGATGCTCAACCTAGCAATGATAATGATATAGAAATTGAACCTACTGTTGATCTTGATAACCCACAATCAAAGAATCAACGTTATGATAAAAAAAGATTTTGTTGCTAGGAAACATGGTAAAGAAAGATAGCCTTGGGTTCAGAAACCCATGCCTTTTCCTCCCAAACCATCCAAGAAAAAGGATGATGAGGATTTTGAGCGCTTTGCAGAAATGATTAGACCTATCTTTTTGCATATGCGATTAACTGATATGCCCAAAACCAATCCTTATGCTAAGTACATTAAATATATTATTACAAATAAAAGAAAGATACCGGAAGCTGAAATTTCCACCATGCTTGCTAATTATACTTTTAAGGGTGGAATACCAAAGAAACTTGGAGATCCAGGAGTACACACTATCCCATGCTCCATTAAAAGAAACTATGTTAAAACTGCTTTATGTGATCTTGGAGCCGGTGTTAGTGTTATGCCTCTCTCTTTATATCGTAGACTTGATTTGAATAAGTTGACACCTACTGAAATATCTTTGCAAATGGCTGATAAATCAACTGCTATACATGTCGGTATTTGTGAGGATGTGCCTGTTGTAGTTGTAAACGTTACTATTTTAACGGACTTTGTTATTCTTGATATTCCTGAGGACGATAGTATGTCTATTATTCTTGGAAGACCCTTTTTGAATACTGCAGGAGCTGTTATTGATTGCACTAAAGGCAATGTCACTTTTCATGTTAATGATAATGAGCATACGGTACACTTTCTGATGAAACAACCTCAAGTTCATAGTATCAATTGTATTGGAAAAATTCCATCGATTCTATTTGGAGGTTTGAATTTCCTCTTCCTACTGTCAAGAAGAAATATGATATTCTTATTATTGGGTATGTGCATATCCCCATTGGGATAACATAGTGTTATTCAAAATTTCTCCGGTTCCATGTTATTCGGAATGAGTTGGTTAACAAGACTTGATCAACCTTGTTAGTGGATTCCTTTCGATGAGCATGAGATGGATGAAACTAGAAGGCACAACCTTCTGTACCCCACTTTTCCTTTCTTTTATTTACATTAAATAAAAAAATATATTTTTCTGTCTGTTATCTGATTATCCGTGCAATATAAAAATACCACGAAAATAAAAGTTCTCCAAATGCCCTAAAATTTAAATATGATTTTTTCCAGAACATTTGAGAATATTTGGCACAAAGAACACAGCAGGGGGGTCAACCACCTGCCCACGAGGGTGGAGGGCGCACCCTACCCCCCTGGGTGCACCCCCTTGCCTCGTGGGCCCACGGTAGCCCTCCTCCACTTATTCCTGCACCCACACACTTCATCTTCCGCGCACAAACACGAATATCCAGCTCAAGCACGAGTTCTAGCTCACTTTGCTGCCATTTTCGATCTCCTTGCTCAAAGCACCTCTCACAAAACTGCTTGGGGAGATTGTTCCTTGCTATGTGACTCCTCCATTGGTCCAATTAGTTTTTGTTCTAGAGCTTTATTCATTGCAAATTTGTGTTGCTTAGGTGACCCTGTTCTTGAGCTTGCATGTCAAATTTATATGGTCAAAAGTAGTTTTGATGCATCATATAGGCTCTATGCACTTGTAGGAGTAGCTGCTATCAATATTATTGAGTTTGGTTTATTTTTATTATGAAGTTACTAAAAAAATTCAGAATTTTTCAGAGGAAGAAAAATGCTTAGGAATATTATTGAGTTTGGTTCTTCAAGGAAGCAAGGACCCAGGCTTGCAATGCGTGATGCTGATGACGAGCCAACAAGAGACGCTCCAGTGCGTCCTTGTGAATGGCCCTTTGAGAACTTTACGGATCGAGCAGGAATTAAGGAAGAATTCAACGCATATTTGCGTAACGCTGATCTTGTGAGCTTTGAGGAAGAGAAGTGCAGCCAGTATCACAACCTCACCAGTACCTTTGTGAGGAGGTTTGAATTTTCAACTTCACGTAATTCTCCAACTGTCCTGTTTGATCTTTATGATAAATCTTACACTATGGACTTAGAGGATTTTACCACTGCTTGCAAACTTCCACAATGGGGTAGTATAAGGGATCCTCGCAAATCTAAATTTAGGGATTTTCTTGCTAGCATAACTGTGGGAGAATCTAGAGATATTACACAAGCTACCATAGGGAATATTCACTTTCTTGCTATACATTATTTTGCTCTCTTCATAGGTAGATGCATTAATGGTAAAGATGAGGCATGTCACATGTGTGTCCCCGATCTTAGTATTCTTAGGAGTGCTGTGTTAGGAGACAAATCATATAATTTGGGAGCCATTGTTGCATGTAGGTTGCATCTTAATAGACTTAATGGAGATTTCTTTGGTGGAATTTATGCAACCCGCATAGCTAATTTTCTTGGTATAGCCATACGTGAAGATGATATTGAATTAACTCCTACTTATCTAGATTTTAATGCTATGGTTCACCACCAGTATGTTGAGAGGAACGAATCACCTCTCCAGTATCGACTAATCTTTGGCAGATGTCGTGCTATCCGTATTACTCTCCCTGCTCCTGCCTTCTTTGATTATCAGGCAAGAGGAGGATATACTATTACCAGAGAGGAGGCAGATGAGTACGAGAGGAGAGAGCAGGCTGCTCGTCGCCACGCTGCAGCTCAGTAGGCGATAGCTGCTGCATCGCTGTACGACCCCAGCTACTATTATGGATATACGCCAGGCCAGTGGTGCCATAGACCAACTTAGGCAAAAGCCTAAGATTGGGGGAGTACGTATTTCCCACCGACATTACATTTATGTTCACACACTCATTCCTAGATGTTGGTGCTCATACTTTTTCATTGTATCATCCATGCTAGTTTATTTTCCTTTTTATGCTTTCTTCTTGTGTGTTTAATAAACCTTAAGAAAACCCAAAAAAATTAGTTGTAGCTTTTAATTAGTTTACTTTCCATGCTTGCAGTAGTAATTAAAAAGAAAACCCGAAAAGATTTCCTGTTCTTCTTTTGCTTGTTGGGAGCTTTCCCGTGTAAATAGTTTTATTTCTTTTCTTTTCTTGGGGATCGATAGGAGAAGACCATAATTAAATTGTTGAAGTGGCTCTTATATGCATTATTGTTGATCTGACAAAAGAGCCCATATTGCCTTGTCTTCTCCTGTTTATTAAATGCTTGCAGATTCTAGCTTAGTCCAATGCACGTGCACTATTATTATTATTCACATCATTCGATCGTGCAAGTGAAAGGCAATTATGATGTTATATGATGGACTGGCTGAGATGATAAAAGCTGGTATGAACTCGACCTCTTTTGTTTTTGTAAATATGATTAGTTCATCATTCCTGATTCAGCCTATTATGAATAAACATGTTTGCAATGACAACTAGAGATCATAGTTTCTTATGCCATGCTTGATTAGCTATGAGTTATAATGGTTTACCTTGCGTGCCAACATGCTATTAAAATGGTTATGATGTGGTATGATAGGGTGGTATCCTCCTCTGAATGATTTAAGTGACTTGACTTGGCACATGTTCACGCATGTAGTTTAAACAAAATCAACATAGCCTTCACGATATTTATGTTCATGGTGGATTATATCCTACTCATGCTTGCATGTGGTGTTGATTAATTTTAGTGCATGTTCATGACTGTTGTCGCTCTCTAGCTGGTCGCTTCCCAGTCTTTTGCTAGCCTTCACCTGTACTAAGCGGGAATACTGCTTGTGCATCCAATCCCTTAAACCCCAAAGTTATTCCACATGAGTCCACTATACCTACCTATATACGGTATCTACCTGCCGTCCCAAGTAAATTTGTATGTGCCAAACTCTAAACCTTCAAATAAATATCCTGTTTTGTATGCTCGAATAGCTCATGTATCAACTAAGGCTGTCTGTATCTTCCATGTTGGGCGGGTTATTCTCAAGAGGAGTGGACTCCGCTCCTCACTCACGAGATAAATGGCTGGTCACCGAGATGCCCAGTCCCATGATTTATGCAAACTAAATCAAAATAATTGCAAACAAAACCCCCCCTGGGACACTTGTTAGTTGGAGGCACTCGTTGTTTCGAGCAAGCCATGGATTGATGCTTGTTTGTGGAAGGGGGAGTATAAACTTTACCATTCTGTTTGGGAACCGCCTATAATGTGTGTAGCATGGAAGATATTGCCATCTCTTGGTTGTTATGTTGACAATGAAAGTATACCGCTCAAAATATTATTCACCTCTGTTACAAAACCGAGCTCTGGCACCTCTACAAATCCCTTCTTCCCTCTGCAAAGAGCCTATCTATTTACTTTTATGCTGAGTCATCATCCTCTTATTAAAAAGCACCAGTTGGAGAGCACCGTTGTCATTTGCATTCATTGTTGTTAGTTTACATAGAGTATGACTTGACTGGATATCTTTTACCATGAATTACAATGTCTAGTCAGTCCTTGGTCTTTAAAGGTGCTCTACATTTATGTTTTGCGGTCTCAGAAAGGGCTAGTGAGATACCATCTTGTTATATCATATTATGATTGTTTTGAGAAAGTATTGTCATCCAAGATTTATTATTATTGCTCGTTAGTTGATTATGCTATTGATATGAGTAAACTTGAGATCTATGCGTTATTGTGAATGTGGTTAGTTATAATCTTTGCTGGAAACATGAATGTTGGCTTTACATATTTACAACAACAAGAGCAAACAGAGTTTGTAAAAGGTTTTCTTTATCACTTTCAGTTTGTCAACTGAATTGCTTGAGGACAAGCAAAGGTTTAAGCTTGGGGGAGTTGATACATCTCCAACGTATCAACTTTTCCAAACACTTTTGCCCTTGTTTTGGACTCTAACTTGCATGATTTGAATGGAACTAACCCGGACTGACGCTGTTTTTAGCAGAATTACCATGGTGTTATTTATGCGAGGAGCAAACGTTCTCGGAATGACCTGAAACTTCACGGAGCCACTTTTCAGAAAATAAGAAAAATACCTGCAAAAGATGAAGGCCAAGGGGCCCACCACCTCTCCACGAGGGTGGGGGGCACGCCTGCCCCCCTAGGGTGCGCCCCCTACCTCGTGGGCCCCCTGTTGACTCTTCGACTCCAACTCTAACTCCATATATTGAGTTTCGGGGAGAAGAAATCATCGCGTTTTACTATACAGAGTTGCCGCCAAGCCCTAAAACCTCTTGGGAGGGCTGATCTGGAGTCCGTTCGGGGCTCCGGAGAGGGGAATCCGTCGCCATTGCATCATCAACCATCCTCCATCACCAATTTCATGATGCTCACCGCCGTGCGTGAGTAATTCCATCGTAGGCTTGCTGGACGGTGATGGGTTGGATGGGATGTATCATGTAATCGAGTTAGTTTTGTTAGGGTTTGATCCCTAGTGTCCACTATGTTCGGAGATTGATGTTGCTATGATTTTGCTATGCTTAATGCTTGTCACTAGGGCCCGAGTGCCATGATTTCAGATCTGAACCTATTATGTTTTCATAAATATATGAGTGTTCTTGATCCTATCTTACAAGTCTATAGTCACCTATTATGTGTTATGATCCGTTAACCCCGAAGTGACAATAATCGGGATACTTACCGGTGATGACCGTAGTTTGAGGAGTTCATGTATTCACTATGTGTTAATGCTTTGTTCCGGTTCTCTATTAAAAGGAGGCCTTAATATCCCTTAGTTTCCGTAAGAACCCCGCTGCCACAGGAAGGTAGGAAAAAAGATGTCATGCAAGTTCTTTTCCATAGGCACGTATGACTATATTCTGAATACATGCCTACGTTATATCAATGACCTGAAGCTAGTTATGTGTCACCCTAGGTTATGACTGTTAAATGATGAACCACATCTAGCATAATTCTCTATCACCGATCCATTGCCTACGAGCTTTCCACATATTGTTCTTCGCTTATTTACTTTCCCGTTGCTATTGCTATCATCACTACAAAATACCAAAAACATTGCTTTTACTACCGTTACCTTTTGTTACCGTTATCACTACTATCATATTACTTTGCCACTAAATACTTTGCTGCAGATATTAAGTTTCCAAGTGTGGTTGAATTGACAACTCAGCTTCTAATACTTGAGAATATTATTTGGCTCCCCTTGTGTCGAATCAATAAATTTGGGTTGAATACTCTACCCTCGAAAACTGTTGTGATCCCCTATACTTGTGGGTTATCAGCGCTCTCGGGGGGTGGGGCGCGTCCACCTGCCTCGCGCCTCCCTCGGGCACCATCTCACGTGGATTTTTATTCCCAAAAATCATATATATTCCAAAAAAATCTCCGTCAGTTTTTATTCCGTTTGGACTCCGTTTGATATGGATATTCTGTGAGACAAAACACATGCAACAAACAGGAACTGGCACTGGGCACTGGATCAATATGTTAGTCCCAAAATAGTATAAAAAGTTGCCAAAAGTATATGAAAGTTGTAGAATATTGGCATGGAACAATCAAAAATTATATATACGACGGAGACGTATCAGGATCCTCAAGCTTAATTCCTGCTCATCCTCGAGTAGGTAAATGATAAAAAAATATAATTTTTGATGTGGAATGTTGCCTTGCATAATCTTGATCATGTATCTAATCATGGCATGAATATTAATATACGAGTGATTCAAAGCAATAGTCTATTATTTGACATAAAAAATAATACTTTAAGCCTACTAATAAAGCAGTCATGTCTTTTCAAAATAACATGGACAAAGAAAGTTATCCCTACAAAATCATATAGTCTGGCTATGCTCCATCTTCACCACACAAAATATTTACATCATGCACAACCCCGATGACAAGCCAAGCAATTGGTTCATACTTTTGACGTTCTCAAACCTTTTCAACTTTCACGCGATACATGAGCGTGAGCCATGGACATAGCACTATAGGTGGAATAGATTATGATGGTGGGGGGGACAAAAAAGGAGAAAGTCTCACATCAACTAGGCGTATCAACGGGCTATGGAGATGCCCATTAATAGATATCAATGTGAGGAGTAGAGATTTCCATGCAACAGATGCACTAGAGCTATAAGTATATGAAAGCTCAAACTGAAACTAAGTGGGTGTGCATCCAACTTGCTTGCTCATGAAGACCTAGGGCATTTGAGGAAGCCCATCGTTGGAATATACAAGCCAAGTTCTATAATGAAAATTCCCACTAGTATATGAAAGTGATAACTCAAGAGACTCTCTATATGAAGAACATGGTGCTACTCTGAAGCACAAGTGTGGTAAAAGGATAGTAACATTGCCCCTTCTCTCTTTTTCTCTCATTTTTTATTTTTTTTATTTTTTGGGCCTTCTCTTTTTTTGGCCTTTCTCTTTTTTTTCTCTTTTTTTTATTTTCTATTTTTTCGTCTGGAGTCTCATCCCGACTTGTGGGGGAATCATAGTCTCCATCATCCTTTCCTCACTGGGGCAATGCTCTAATAATGATGATCATCACACTTTTATTTACTTACAACTCGATACTAGGACAAAGATATGACTCTATATGAATGCCTCCGGTAGTGTACCGGGATGTGCAATGATCTAGCATAGCAATGACATCAAAAAACGGACAATCCATGAAAACATCATGCAAGCTATCTTACGATCATGCAAAGCAATATGACAATGAATGCTCAAGTCATGTATATGATGATGATGGAAGTTGCATGGCAATATATCTCGGAATGGCTATGGAAATGCCATGATAGGTAGGTATGGTGGCTGTTTTGAGGAAGGTATATGGTGGGTTTATGGTACCGGCGAAAGTTGCGCGATACTAGAGAGGCTAGCAATGATGGGAGGGTGAGAGTACATATAATCCATGGACTCAACATTAGTCATAAAGAACTCACATACTTATTGCAAAAGTTTATTAGCCCTCGAAGAAAAGTACTACTACGCATGCCCCTACGGGGATAGATTGGTAGGAAAAGACCATCGCTCGTCCCTGACCGCCACTCATAAGGAAGACAATCAATAAATACCTCATGCTCCGACTTTGTTACATAATGGTTCACCATAGGTGCATGCTACGGGAATCACAAACCTCAACACAAGTATTTCTACTAATCCACAACTACCCACTAGCATGACTCTAATATCACCATCTTTATATCGCAAAACTGTTGCAAGGAATCAAACATATCATATTTAGTGATCTACAAGTTTTAAGTAGGATTTTATGACTAACCACGTGAATGACCAATTCCTGTCATCTCTCTAAATAGATATAAGTGAAGCAAGAGAGTTTAAATCTTTCTACAAAAGATATGCCCACGCTCTAACAAATATAAGTGAAGCAAAAGAGCATTCTACAAATGGCAGTTTTCTATGTAAAGAGAAACACGCAATCCAAACTTCAAATGATATAAGTGAAGCACATGAAGCATTTTATAAAGCCATACTCAAAAGATATAAGTGAAGTGCAATGAGCATTCTATAAATCAACCAAGGACTATATCATACCAGCATGGTGCATAAAAGAAAAATGAAAACTAAATGCAAAAGACGCTCCAAGATTGCACATATCACATGAACGAAACGAATTTGAAAACATACCGATACTTGTTGAAGAAAGAGGGGATGCCTTCCGGGGCATCCCCATGCTTAGACGCTTGAGTCTCCTTGAATATTTACTTGGGGTGCCTCGGGCATCCCCAAGCTTGAGCCCTTGCCTCTCTTCCTTCTTCTCACATCGAGACCTTCTCGATCATCAAACACTTCATCCACACAAAACTTCAACAGAAAACTCGGTAAGATCCGTTAGTATAATAAAGCAAATCACTACTATAAGTACTGTTTCAAACCAATTCATATTCTGTTTTTGCATTGTGTCTACTGTAATATAGCTTTTCCATGGCTTAATCCACTGATAGGAATTGATAGTTTCATCAAAACAAGCAAACTATGCATCAAAAACAGAATCTGTCTAAAACAGAACAGTCTGTAATAATCTGAACATTCACCATACTTCTGATACTTGAAACATTCTGCCAAAATTAGTAAAAATAAACAATTTGTATATAAAGACAGTGCAAAAGTAATCAGAACCATTTGACATTCCAGTAAAAAAAATGTAAAATCGCGCACTACAGCCAAAGTTTCTGTCCTGCACCGTACAAACCATCCAGCAAATGTAAACATCCTAAAGGCAAACCTTGGCACATTATTTTTATAATACAATGGAATTGTACAAGGGGATAATTATTTTTGTTGAAAAGTTTCTGTAATCAAGATTCACAAAGTTTCTATGAGCATGAACAAAGTTCAAGGCTAGCTCCCACTTCAACAATGCTTGTCTCTCTCACTTTCACTTTCCTTTTTGAAAAAGTTTTGGGTTCACCTCTTTATTTTTGTTGTTTTTAAACTATATGAAAGCACTCAACAAAAATAAATGACTCTCTAAAACTTCTGGGTTGTCTCCCTAGCAGCATTTCTTTAAATCCATTAAGCTAGGCATATAGTGCTCAAGTAATGAATCCACCCGGATCCCAGGGTATATCAAAGCCAATTTTAATTAACAATGATTTGTAATTTAGTAGTGAGCACAAAGCAACATATATTAAGTAATGACAAAGTCTAACTCTCTTCCTATGCATCGGCATGTCATATAAGAACAATTCATGCACATCAAGTAAAGGCCAATACATAGCATAAGTAGTTTCTTGTAATTTTTTTCATATTGGAAACATAAAGAGGCAGAGATGTAGTTCCTCTCTCATAATAATTGCAAATAGGAGCAGCAAGCACATGCATATTATACTCATCAAAATCATCATGTGTAGTAGTAAAAGGCAACCCATCAATATAATCCTTAATAAGCACAAACTTCTCCGACATAGTGTAGTTTGGAGAATTCAAAAAGATAATAGGACTATCATGTGTGGGTGCAATAGAAATAATTTCATGTTTAACATAAGGAACAATAGCAAGTTCATCTCCATAAGCATATTTCATGTTGGCATCTTGGCCACAAGCATAGCAAGCATCATTAAAAAGGAATATTTCAAAAGAATCAACGGGGTCATAGCAATTATCATAGCATTCATCCTTCGGTAAGCACGGAGGGGAATTAAAGAATGTATGAGTTGAAGATTTACTCTCATTAGAAGGTGGGCACGGGTGATCAATCCCCTCTTCCCCCTTTTGTTCTTCGCTCTCCTCCTCATCTTTTTCATCCAATGAGCTCACAGTTTCATCAATTTATTCTTCCATAGACTCCTGCAAAATATTAATCTCTTCTTGGACAGCGGAGACTTTCTCAATAAGCGCATTAATATAGGAATTATTTCATAATTATCATAGCAATATTTCAGTATAGCCAAATTTTTAGGCCTATAAACATCATCATCAAAAGCTTCATACTTTTCAAATAAAGATTCAATTTCATAAGCACCCTTAAAAGCAACAAATTCTTGTATTTGTTCCACATCATAGTAGTCATATATAACATTAGCATAAGAAGCTAAGGTTTCATTATCATTAAATTTGCATGAAAAGGGAAGGTGTGGAGCCTTCATCCTAGAGCAACAAGTATAATCATAACTCAGGCATACTTGCCGAGCATACCACTTAAATATATAAATTTGATCCCATAATAGTTTCCCTTTTTGTGTCAAGCGATAATCCCTAAAGTATTCACGTTGATCCAACGTTACTCCCATTACCAAATTGAATGGGGTTTTCTCAGGATTATCAAAGTAGTACATAATTTCTGTCACATAACGGGCATCGAGGGTTTTAGGAGGTTCCTCATCTCCATGAGCAGCAAGTACACCTAATTTTTTTTGTATTTCGTGTTCCATATCCATAACTAAAGATAAAGAACAACTAAGAACAGCAAATAAAAATTACTTAGTGATAAAGCAAACAAGCACACACGAGAATATTCACCCCACGCTATTGCTCCCCGGCAACGGCGCCAGAAAAAGGTCTTGATAACCCACAAGTATAGGGGATCGCAATAGTTTTTGATAAGTAAGAGTGTCAAACCCAACGAGGAGCTAAAGGCAGAACAAATATTCCCTCAAGTTCTATCGACCACCGATACAACTCTACGCACGCTTGATGTTCTCTTTACCTAGAACAAGTATGAAACTAGAAGTACTTTGTAGGTGTTGTTGGATAGGTTTGCAAGATAATAAGGAGTAAGTAAATAAAAAGTAGGGGCTGTTTAGATAAAGACACAACTAAATTAGTTTTAGTAGAGAGCTTGTTGCTACGAGAAAATTATTTGTCCCTAGGCAATCGATAACTAGACCGGTAATCATTATTTCAATTATATATGAGGGAGAGGCATAAGCTAACATACTTTATCTACTTGGATCATATGCACTTATGATTGGAACTCTATCAAGCATCCGCAACCACTAAAGATCATTAAGGTAAAACCCAGCCATAGCATTAAAGTATCAAGTCCTCTTTTGTGACGCCCCGAGACCGTTGCGCCAGGTGTCGTCCAGTTATTCGCTGTTGTTGCCATGTCTTTTGCTTGCGTCTTGCATTTCATCATATCATCATATGCATTGCATCATCATGTTTTCAAAACCTGCATCCGTCCGGATTTCTCCTTGTTCCGTCCGTTGTCCGTTCTGAGCCCAGAAACACTTGCACGCGCCCACGGCATGTCCGAAATATTATTTTATAAGTGGCCGGAAAAATGTTCTCGGAATGGGTTGAAAGTTGGCATGCGGTGTTGTTATGTTGTAGGTAGGCCGCCTGCCAAGTTTCATCGTATTCGGAGTTCGTTTGATAGCCCAACGAATAACTATAGCGACATTATAGTCGGTCTAACGTCGGACGTTTTCGGATTCCGGAAACAGACGCCGGGTCTCTCCCTTCTCTTGTCTCAGTCCGAGGCCTTCTGCACAGCCCACAAGCTCCAACCTACCCCTCCTCGTGTCCGGAGCCGTCGGATCGCGGTCGGAGGCTCCGAAAACCTCTCCTAACCCCTCAAACCCTAACCCTGCCTATATAAGGAAACCCCTCCTTCCAAATCTGGTCATTCCTTCCCCTCCACCTCCAATTCCGCGCCCCTAATCATCAGCGCCGCCGACCACCTCCATTTCCGTGTCGGCCGAAGCCCCCTCCGCCACTTGGCGCATCTCCACTGGCTAGCGCCACCAAAGCTACCGGCCTCCACCACTCCTACGCTGCCATGTCGCCTCCCTGCCTCTGATCCACCGAGCCAGGCCCGCGAGGCCCATCCACAGCCCGCCTCGCACCACTCCTACATAGCTCCGCAGGTGCCCCTGCCCCGAGCTCCTTCCCGCTTGTCCCCGCCACCTGGAGTTCGTCGCCTCGTCCCACACTTTGCCTCCTCGCCGGACTTCGTCGCTCGTCGCCGGACCTCGTTCAGGCCGCCACCACCCCGTAGATGAGCGCCACTGCCCCGCGCCTCCCTCTTCCTTCCCTGCATCTCCCGCTTGTCCTCACCCAGTCTCTCTCTCTCCAGGGCGTCGTTCGTCACATCTGGAGCCTCCCCGAGCGCCGCCGGCCACCTCCGACACCGGATCCGGCTTCCCAAGTCCCGGATCTGTCCATTCCTATCGGTACCGCCTTGCCCCGCCGCCTCAGGCCACCACCGGTCCCTGCCGCCGCCACCATGGCTCGCCTCGGCCTCGGCGAGAGGTCGGGGACGAGATCCCCCTCGCGCGGGCCGCCTCCCCTTCACCCGATCCACCCCAGCCGCGGCCTCTTGCTTGGCCCAGCTCCAAGCCTGCCCGCCTCACCACCGAACCGGGCCTTAGCCCATGAGTGAGTAGCTCCTCCAGCCCCTCTGTGCGGTTGGGCCAGCCAGATTCGGCCCATGTCACATTTTTTTTTCCATTTTGCGATTTGTCTATTTATCGAGAGTTTGCCTGTTTTACAGAAAACCCCTTGTGCTTCATGCATTTAATACCTTCTCAACTGTGCATCATATGGAAAAACTTTATATATGAAATATGCTTAGAATTTCATCTAGTTTAATAATATGCAACTTTCATCCATGTTAAAAATGCTTAAACTGTTGTTTGCATTAATTTACTCCTATGCCATGCTAAAATGATTTAATTCATAGCTAAATAATCGTAGCTCCAAATTTAATAAAATTTATATGTAAATGGGGTGGAAAAATGCCTAGATTATCATGGTGCACTCATATTGCATGTTTAACAGCTCTAAAATAATGTTTAGGGCAGAACAGTACCAAACCTAAATTATGCACATGAGGAGTTTCCGGACATGTTGTTTTGTTGTTCCGGCCTCATTTAAACTTGCCTAGATTAGATAGTTTCATCATGCTTCCCCTCTTGCCATGTTTAACAACATTTAATATTGTTGGGTACATAAACGAGATCGAACTAAATAACTTGCATGTGGTGTTTCGTCAATATGCAACGGAGTTGCATGTTGAACTCCACTTAATTTGTAGGATTGTTTGTGCATTTCGCCATGCCATGCTTCATTAAACCGGACATGCATCATACTTGTTTGCGCATCATGCCATGTCTATGTGGTGGTTGTTTACTATATTGTTTGCTTCTTTCCGGTGTTGCTTATTCGGGTTGGTTCCGTTAACGTCGTTTGTGAGGAACCGTTCGACTACGTCTGTTTGTCTTCTTCATATACTCGTTCTTCTTCCTTGCGGGATTTCAGGCAAGATGATCATACCCTCGAAATCACTTCTATCTTTGCTTGCTAGATTCTTTCTCTTTTGCTATGCCTATGCTATGATGCCTACCACTTGCTTGTCATGCCTCCCATATTGTTGAACCAAGCCTCTAACCCACCTTGTCCTAGCAAACCGTTGTTTGGCTATGTTACCGCTTTGCTCAGCCCCTCTTATAGCATTGTTAGTTGCAGGTGAAGATTGAAGTCTGTTCCTTGTTGGAACATGGAGATGTTGTTCCTTGTTGGAACATGTTTACTTGTTGGGATATCACTATATATCTTATTAACTTAATGCATCTATATACTTGGTAAAGGGTGGAAGGCTCGGCCTTCTGCCTGGTGTTTTGTTCCACTCTTGCCGCCCTAGTTTCTGTCATATCGGTGTTATGTTCCCGGATTTTGCGTTCCTTACGCGGTTGGGTAATAATGGGAACCCCTTAACAGTTCGCCTTAAGTAAAGCTCTTCCAGCAATGCCCAACATTGGTTTTACCATTCTCCACCTAGCCTCTTTTTCCCTTGGGTTTCGCGGACTCAAGGGTCATCTTTATTTTAACCCCCCCCCCCTAGGCCAGTGCTCCTCTGAGTGTTGGTCCGAACTGAGCTGCCTGTGGGGCCACCTCGGGGAAAACTTGAGGGTTGGTTTTACTCGTAGCTAGTCTCATCTGAGTGTGCCCTGAGAACGAGATATGTGCAGCTCCTATCGGGATTTGTCGGCACATTCGGGCGGTGTTGCTGGTTTAGTTTTACCCTGTCGAAATGTCTTGTTGTACCGGGATACCGAGTCTGATCGGAATGTCTCGAGAGGAGGTATATTCCTTCGTTGACCGTGAGAGCTTGTGATGGGCTAAGTTGGGACTCCCCTGCAGGTATTTGAACTTTCGAAAGCCGTGCCCGCGGTTATGGGCAGATGGGAATTTGTTAATGTCCGGTTGTAGATAACTTGAACCTTAACTTAATTAAAATGAGTCAACAGCGTGTGTTACCGTGATGGTCTCTTTCCGGCGGAGTCTGGGAAGTGAACACGGTGTTGGAGTTATGCTTGACGTGGGTTGTTTTAGGATCACTTCTTGATCATACTTTTATCGACCGTGCTTTGCCTTCTCTTCTCGCTCTCTTTTGTGTATGTTAGCCACCATATATGCTAGTCGCTTGCTGCAGCTCCACCTCTTACCTTTACCCTACCCATAAGCTTAAATAGTCTTGATCGCGAGGGTGTGAGATTGCTGAGTCCCGGTGGCTCACAGATACTTCCAAAACTAGCTTGTAGGTGCCGATGAGACCGTGCAGATGATGCAACCAAGCTCAGGAGGAGCTCGACTAAGATATTGTCCTTTGTGTTGTTTCGTTCTAGTTGATCAGTAGTGGAGCCCAGTTGGGGTCGATCGGGGACCGTGTCACATTTGGGGTTCTTCTTTTATTTTGGTTCCATAGTCGGACCTTGATTGTATCTGGATGATGTAATGCTTTATTCATGTAATTGTGTGAAGTGGCGATTGTAAGCCAACTATGTATCTCTTTCCCTTATGTATTACATGGGTTGTGTGAAGATTACCTCTCTTGCGACATTGCTTTCAATGCGGTTATGCCTCCAAGTCGTGCTTCGACACGTGGGAGATATAGCCACATCGAGGGCGTTACAAGTTTGTAATCAGAGCCTTCCCCGACCTTAGGAGCCCCATTGCTTGATCGTTTTTAGCGGCTGAGTTGTGTCTAGAAAAATGTTTTGAGTCATTTAGGAATTATATATCGGAGAGATTAGCAATTCTTTTTACTTCCAAGTCTCCTCATCGCTCTGGTAAGGCATCCTGACGTAGAGTTTTGACTCTTCTCTTCTCAAATTTCACTAAATTTTTTTTAGGATCACGCGGGTATCTTGGAATCGTTCCGATGGTTTTGTGACGAGAACATTGTCTTGGTGCCTCCTGTCAGGGGTTTTGTGGAAGTGTCCCGGGGAGTTGAGCTCTGAGGTGTTGTCGTCATAATTTTATTGTTGCAGTTCTGGAATACCTGAGTTTAGTACGCCGACATCGAAAATCTCTTTTATGCAGTTGTTGGTGAGATAACCTCGATGCCACCCAGTACTGGGGCGGGAGTTCGGGAGTATTGCCATAACTTGTATAACGGATGCTTTTCGAAGGTTGAGGTAGACGATTTCTGAAGTTTTCTTGGTTATGTGTTGAAGGATGGATACAGCTGGATGTAGGATTTTCTAGATTTGGGTGAGATATTATGCTTCCCCTGTATCCCCAACACCTGATTGCATAACCGGAAAGGTTCGGGAGTTTTATAGGTGGGAATTCAAGTAGCTCTTAGGATATCTTTCCGACAAATGTATGATATGAAATTGGGGTTCGACGCCTAGTGGTCCGCCTATTCACGGTCGGTTTTACAGTGGTCTCGTTGTGTCTTAAAGAGTCCTTGGCTATGCCGACTCGGGGATGCTTCATATGTCATGTGCACTGCCTTGTACATGATGGTGTTGTACGATCGAGCCCGTGTAGGCCCCACCACGAAAACTTCGGACGAAATCTCTATCATATGTTTGTTCCGGTTTATTCTGCAAGCCAATCCTTTGTTTTGTTTTGAGTTGTGGTATTCGAGTTGCTTCAATGTCAAATGTTGATTCCATACCTTCCCCAATTGGTGTTCTCATGTTCCCATGTGAATGCAAATCCTTCTTGACAATCGAGATTGTCATGTCAATCCTCTTCTCAACCGGTGTGTTTCTCTTCAAGTGGATCCGTTCATTTTCATCATCTGCAAGATTCAATCTCAGTTTTCTCAATGGTGTCGTTTTCTTCCATCCCATGTTGCCTTTGTTTTCCCACCCACGCTCCCTTTTTCTTCAAGGATTCAGATTCCTTAATCACTATCCATTTTATTGATGTGAAGCCTCTCCATTCTTTTCCTTCAATGTATTTATCCGGTGATTCTCAAGAAGATGCTAACGGAGCTCCAAGTTCATCATTCTTCGTTTCTTTTACCTTCTCCGGTGGTTTCAAGTCAAGCTTTTGGTGTTGATCATATCCTTTTCCGTATTTCAAATGTTTTCTCATACCGGTGCACCTCATAATCATCCACTTCTCGCTATTCAATTGTTCCGGAGTGCTCTAGATATCTCGGAGATTCGTGTTCTCACTCTGCATTCATTCAAGATCTTTCGAGTTTGTTCCCTCATTCAAGCCATTTATTTCAACCGGTGGAATCTCTCTTTTCAAGCAATCATTCAACGGTGTTTCTGTTGAGTGGGACCTAACCCACAGGTTTTTCCCAGGATATTACCTGACACTTCTTATTTTCCCAGAGCTATCCTCAAATTCTTTTAAAGTTTGACGTAAGAATGATTCATCATCTGTCATATGTTTTTCTCCAAGATCTTTCAAATTCTTTTCATCTTTGGCTCAACCTCTCCTCTTTTCATCATTCCGGAGTGTCTCAACGATTCATGGTGGTGTTTCTCGTCGTCATTCTCAGATTTTGAAGACCGAAGAAGAGTTTCTCTTAAATCTTGCTCCATTCTCTTCAAGATTCGTGATTCTAGCTTGTTGCCATCCTCTCATAATTGTTTTCGACTGTGAGATTTCTTTTCTCCTATCCGGAGCAATTCAAGAGTCTTTTTCAGTTTGTTCATCCGGAGACCATCATCTCAAAATTTATTCATTATCAGCTTTCAGTTATCATTCTCCAATCTTACCGGTGCTTCATTTAAGTGATCTTTAATCCGCTCGTGATCTCTTCGTTCTCATGTATCTAAATTCTCTCAAGCATCTTCATTCATTTGCTAAATTCTTCCCGGTGATTCGTTATCTTTTATTCGTTCTTTTCCGATTCTTACGATGGTTCGTTCAAGATTTCTCTTTCGTATCAATTCATTCATGGTTTCAATTCCACCGGTGGTTCGTTGAAGACCTTCTCAAGTTGGTGCTATATCTCTCTTAATCTTTTCTACGAGAATAAGTAGCATGCCAAATCCGTTGCTTCTCATCAATTAAATTGCTGAAGGATACACATAATGTAATTCTTATTCTTGTTTCATCGAGTGAACTCAATTCCCTATTCTGGAGGCTCATCAAATTCTTGGTTTCAATAGCTCATCTTTCTTTTCCGGAATTATCATCTCAGAGATACATCTAAAGCATTACAAGGTTTCACCTTGTGTTTTTCAACCTCTCTTTCCTTCCGTTTGATCATTTCTTTTGCTACTGGAGTTCTTCATGAAGGTTGTACATAATGGTCCATCAAGGATTTAATTCCTTCTCCAACTTTTTAATCGAGATTGTTTTCTAAGAAGCTCAAGCTTTCTTCATATTGTAATCCGGAGTGCAATTCTTTCTTCTGTATTATTGGAGGTGGTATTAGGTCATTCTTGATAATTTGAGTTCATGTTTCACGAATCACATGTTGTTAAGAATGAGGTATTTTAAATCCATCAAACTGTTCGTTGGAGTTATCTTGGGTTATATTTCTCCGAAAGCTTTCCTTTAAGGATTGTTGCTCTTATGGTGTTTATCAATGATCCAAGTTCTTCATTTATCCTCCCGGTGAAATAAGCTTCTCGTCTCCTTGTTCATGCCAATCCAATTCTTCTTCCCGTGAGTGGCAGGTTGTCACCTCATAATTTGAGATGTATTCCATAAGACCATATCAATCTTATTCCTTTCGTTGTTGGTTTTCCAACAACTCCGCTCGACCCGTTTCCTAAGGATGCCTTCTCAAGCTCTTTTGTGAAATAAGATGGCATTTTCTTCTCCATTCTTTTCCAATTATCTATATTCTATTCTTTCGTCCGGAGGCATTGTGATGTTGCTTTCTTCAACCATCATCTTGTTTCATCAAAGATCATGTTCTTGTCGTGTTTATCCATTTAACCGGAGTGTCATGCCCTCTTCTCAAGTTCTTCCCATTCTGTCAAGTTTTTGGCTTCCTTCTCAACCGGAGTGCCGTCTGAAATCTTTCTTACCCCTTGTTCCATTCATTCAATAGCTCCGGAGGCAGTGTGTCATGTTTTCATCAAGTATCCTCTCATCTTGTCAAGTTCTTGTTAATTCCTTCCATTTTCAGTCAGAGTGCTGTCCAAATTATATCATTCTTAATCCTTCTCTATCTTGACTTAACCGGAGTGGTTTCAATATATATCTTGCCCTCCAACCTCAAGGTTTTTTTCGTAATGTTCTTTGTCCTTTTTTCTAACGGAGTGTTTTCGACTTTGTTCACCTTCGTTGTATTCTTTTCTCGAAATGGCTTAACCTTTTCAAGGTTCTTTGGTCTCACTCGTTTGTCAAAGAAGCAACTTAGTTTTACCTCTTCTCTTTCTCTTCCGTTTTTCCCTCTGGTGCCATTCTAGATCTCGGGACGAGATCCTCTCGTAGTGGTGGAGTGTTGTGACTCCCCGAGACCGTTGCGCCAGGTGTCGTCCAGTTATTCGTTGTTGTTGCCATGTCCTTTGCCTGCGTGTTGCATTTCATCATATCATCATATGCATCGCATCATCATGTTTTCAAAACCTGCATCCGTCCGGGTTTCTCCTCATTCCGTCCGTTGTCCGTTCTGAGCCCAGAAATACTTGCACGCGCCCGCGGCATGTCCAAAATATTATTTTATAAGTGGCCGGAAAAATGTTCTCGGAATGGGTTGAAAGTTGGCATGCGGTGTTTTTATGTTGTAGGTAGGCCGCCTGCCAAGTTTCATCGCATTCGTAGTTCATTTGATAGCCCAACGGATAACTATAGCGACATTATAGTCGGTCTAACGTCGGACGTTTTCGGTTTCCGGAAACAGACGCCGGGTCTCTCCCTTCTCTTGTCTCAGTCCGAGGCCTTCTGCACAGCCCACAAGCTCCAACCTACCCCTCCTCGCGTCCGGAGCCGTCGGATCGCGATCGGAGGCTCCGAAAACCTCTCCTAACCCCTCAAACCCTAACCCTGCCTATATAAGGAAACCCCTCCTTCCAAATCTGGTCATTCCTTCCCCTCCACCTCCAATTCCACGCCCCTAATCATCAGCTCCACCGACCACCTCCATTTCCGTGCCGGCTGAAGCCCCCTCCGCCACTTGGCGCATCTCCACTGGCTAGCGCCACCAAAGCTACCGGCCTCCACCACTCCTACGCTGCCATGTCGCCTCCCTGCCTCTGATCCACCGCGCCAGGCCCGCGAGGCCCATCCACAGCCCGCCTCGCACCGCACCGGGCCCGAGCCGCCGCCATGCGCACACAGCTCCATAGGCGCCCCTGCCCCGAGCTCCTTCCCGCTCGTCCCCGCCACCTGGAGTTCGTCGCCTCGTCCCGCACTTTGCCTCCTCGCCGGACTTCGTCGCTCGTCTCCGGACCTCGTTCAGGCCGCCACCGCCCCGCAGATGAGCGCCGCTGCCCCGCGCCTCCCTCTTCCTTCCCTGCGTCTCCCGCTTGTCCTCACCCAGTCTCTCTCTCTCTCTCCAGGGCGTCGTTCGTCACATCTGGAGCCTCCCCGAGCGCCGCCGGCCACCTCAGACACCGGATCCGGCTTCCCAAGTCCCGGATCTGTCCATTCCTACCGGTACCGCCTCGCCCCGCCGCCTCAGGCCACCACCGGTCCCTGCCGCCGCCACCATGGCTCGCCTCGGCCTCGGCGGGAGGTCGGGGATGAGATCCCCCTCGCGCGGGCCGCCTCCCCTTCGCCCGATCCAGCCCAGCCGCGGCCTCTTGCTTGGCCCAGCTGCAAGCCTGCCCGCCTCACCACCGAACCGTGCCTTAGCCCATGAGTGAGCAGCTCCTCCAGCCCCTCTGTGCGGTTGGGCCAGCCAGATTTGGCACATGTCACATTTTTTTTCGTTCTGCGATTTGTCTATTTATCGAGAGTTTGCCTGTTTTACAGAAAACCCCTTGTGCTCCATGCATTTAATAACTTCTCAACTGTGCATCATATGGAAAAACTTTATATATGAAATATGCTTAGAATTTCATCTAGTTTAATAATATGCAACTTTCATCCATGTTAAAAATGCTTAAACTGTTGTTTGCATTAATTTACTCCTACGCCATGCTAAAATGATTTAATTCATAACTAAATAACCGTAGCTCCAAATTTAATAAACTTTATATGTAAATGTGGTGGAAAATGCCTAGATTATCATGGTGCACTCATCTTGCATATTTAACAACTCTAAAATAATTTTTGGGGCAGAACAGTACCAAACCTAAATTATGCACATGAGGAGTTTCCGGACTTATTGTTTTGTTGTTCCGGCCTCATTTAAACTTGCCTAGATTAGATAGTTTCATCATGCTTCCCCTCTTGCCATGTTTAACAACATTTAATATTGTTGGGAACATAAACGAGATCGAACTAAATAACTTGCATGTGGTGTTTCGTCAATATGCAACGGAGTTGCATGTTGAACTCCACTTAATTTGTAGGATTGTTTGTGCATTTCGCCATGCCATGCTTCATTAAACCGGACATGCATCATACTTGTTTGCACATCATGCCATGTCTATGTGGTGGTTGTTTACTATATTGTTTGCTTCTTTCCGGTGTTGCTTATTCGGGTTGGTTCCGTTAACGTTGTTTGTGAGGAACCGTTCGACTACGTCCGTTTGTCTTCTTGATGGACTCGTTCTTCTTCCTTGCGGGATTTCAGGCAAGATGATCATACCCTCGAAATCACTTCTATCTTTGCTTGCTAGATTCTCGCTCTTTTGCTATGCCTATGCTACGATGCCTACCACTTGCTTGTCATGCCTCCCATATTGTTGAACCAAGCCTCTAACCCACCTTGTCCTAGCAAACCGTTGTTTGGCTATGTTACCGCTTTGCTCAGCCCCTCTTATAGCATTGTTAGTTGTAGGTGAAGATTGAAGTCTGTTCCTTGTTGGAACATGCAGATGTTGTTCCTTGTTGGAACATGTTTACTTGTTGGGATATCACTATATATCTTATTAACTTAATGCATCTATATACTTGGTAAAGGGTGGAAGGCTCGGCCTTATGCCTGGTGTTTTGTTCCACTCTTGCCTCCCTAGTTTCTGTCATAGCGGTGTTATGTTCCCGGATTTTGCGTTCCTTACGCGGTTGGGTAATAATGGGAACCCCTTGATAGTTCGCCTTAAGTAAAGCTCTTCCAGCAATGCCCAACATTGGTTTTACCATTCGCCACCTAGCCTCTTTTTCCCTTGGGTTTTGCGGACTCAAGGGTCATCTTTATTTTAACCACCCCCCCGGGCCAGTGCTCCTCTGAGTGTTGGTCCGAACTGAGCTGCCTGCGGGGCCACCTCGGGGAAAACTTGAGGGTTGGTTTTACTCGTAGCTAGTCTCATCTGAGTGTGCCCTGAGAACGAGATATGTGCAGCTCCTATCGGGATTTGTCGGCACATTCGGGCGGTGTTGCTGGTTTAGTTTTACCCGGTCGAAATGTCTTGTTATACCGGGATACCGAGTCTGATCGGAATGTCTAGGGAGGAGGTCTATTCCTTCGTTGACCGTGAGAGCTTGTGATGGGCTAAGTTGGGACTCCCCTGCAGGTATTTGAACTTTCGAAAGCCGTGCCCGCGGTTATGGGCAAATGGGAATTTGTTAATGTCCGGTTGTAGATAACTTGAACCTTAACTTAATTAAAATGAGTCAACAGCGTGTGTTACCGTGATGGTCTCTTTCCGGCGGAGTCCGGGAAGTGAACACGGTGTTGGAGTTATGCTTGACGTAGGTTGATTTAGGATCACTTCTTGATCATACTTTTATCAACCGTGCTTTGCCTTCTCTTCTCGCTCTCTTTTGCGTATGTTAGCGACCATATATGCTAGTCGCTTGCTGCAGCTCCACCTCTTACCTTTACCCTACCCATAAGCTTAAATAGTCTTGATCGTGAGGGTGTGAGATTGCTGAGTCCCTGTGGCTCACAGATACTTCCAAAACCAGCTTGTAGGTGCCGATGAGACCGTGCAGATGATGCAACCAAGCTCAGGAGGAGCTCGATGAAGATCTTGTCCTTTGTGTTGTTTCGTTCTAGTTGATCAGTAGTGGAGCCCAGTTGGGGTCGATCGGGGACCGTGTCGCATTTGGGGTTCTTCTTTTATTTTGGTTCCGTAGTCAGACCTTGATTGTATTTGGATGATGTAATGCTTTATTCATGTAATTGTGTGAAGTGGCGATTGTAAGCCAACTATGTATCTCTTTCCCTTATGTATTACATGGGTTGTGTGAAGATTACCTCTCTTGCGACATTGCTTTCAATGCGGTTATGCCTCCAAGTCGTGATTCGACACGTGGGAGATATAGCCGCATCGAGGGCGTTACAAGTTTTTAATCAGAGCCTTCCCCGACCTTAGGAGCCCCATTGCTTGATCATTTTTAGCGGCCGAGTTGTGTCTAGAAAAATGTTTTGAGTCATTTAAGAATTATATATCGGAGAGATTAGCAATTCTTTTTACTTCCAAGTCTCCTCATCGCTCTGGTAAGGCATCCTGACGTAGAGTTTTGACTCTTCTCTTCTCAAATTTCACTAATTTTTTTAGGATCACGCGGGTATCTTGGAATCGTTCCGATGGTTTTGTGACGAGAACATTGTCTTGGTGCCTCCTGTCAGGGGTTTTGTGGAAGTGTCCCGGGGAGTTGAGCTCTGAGGTGTTGTCGTCATAATTTTATTGTTGCAGTTCTAGAATACCTGAGTTTAGTACGCCGACATCGAAAATCTCTTTTATGCAGTTGTTGGTGAGATAACCTCGACGCCACCCAGTACTGGGGCGGGAGTTCGGGAGTATTGCCGTAACTTGTATAACGGATGCTTTTCGAAGGTTGAGGTAGGCGATTTCCGAAGTTTTCTTGGTTATGTGTTGAAGGATGGATACAGATGGATGTAGGATTTTCTAGATTTGGGTGAGATATTATGCTTCCCATGTATCCCCAACACCTGATTGCATAACCGGAAAGGTTTGGGAGTTTTATAGGTGGGAATTCAAGTAGCTCTTAGGATATCTTTCCGACAAATGTATGATATGAAATTGGGGTTCGACGTCTAGTGGTCCGCCTATTCACGGTCGGTTTTACAGTGGTCTCGTTGTGTCTTAAAGAGTCCTTGGGTATGCCGACTCGGGGATGCTTCGTATGTCATGTGCACTGCCTTGTACATGATGGTGCTGTACGATCGAGCCCGTGTAGGCCCCACCACGAAAACTTCGGATGAAATCTCTATCATATGTTTGTTCCGGTTTATTCTGCAAGCCAATCCTTTGTTTTGTTTTGAGTTGTGGTATTCGAGTTGCTTCAATGTCAAATGTTGATTCCATACCTTCCCCAATTGGTGTTCTCATGTTCCCATGTGAATGCAAATCCTTCTTGACAATCGAGATTGTCATGTCAATCCTCTTCTCAACCGGTGTGTTTCTCTTCAAGTGGATCCGTTCATTTTCATCATCCGCAAGATTCAATCTCAGTATTCTCAACGGTGTCATTTTCTTCCATCCCAAGTTTTCTTTGTTTTCCCACCCACCCTCCCTTTTTCTTCAAGGATTCAGATTCCTTAATCACTATCCATTTTATTGATGTGAAGCCTCTCCATTCTTTTCCTTCAATGTATTTATCCGGTGATTCTCAAGAAGATGCTAACGGAGCTTCAAGTTCATCATTCTTCGTTTCTTTTACCTTCTCCGGTGGTTTCAAGTCAAGCTTTTGGTGTTGATCATATCCTTTTCCGTATTTCAAATGTTTTCTCATACCGGTGCACCTCATAATCATCCACTTCTCGCTATTCAATTGTTCCGGAGTGCTCTAGATATCTCGGAGATTCGTGTTCTCACTCTGCATTCATTCAAGATCTTTCGAGTTTGTTCCCTCATTCAAGCCATTTATTTCAACCGGTGGAATCTCTCTTTTCAAGCAATCATTCAACGGTGTTTCTGTTGAGTGGGCCCTAACCCACAGGTTTTTCCCAGGATCTTACCTGACTCTTCTTATTTTCCCGGAGCTATCCTCAAATTCTTTTAAAGTTTGACGTAAGAATGATTCATCATCTGTCATATGTTTTTCTCCAAGATCTTTCAAATTCTTTTCATCTTTGGCTCAACCTCTCCTCTTTTCATCATTCCAGAGTGTCTCAACGATTCATGGTGGTGTTTCTCGTCGTCATTCTCAGATTTTGAAGACCGAAGAAGAGTTTCTCTTAAATCTTGCTCCATTCTCTTCAAGATTCATGATTCTAGCTTGTTGCCATCCTCTCATAATTGTTTTCGACTGTGAGATTTCTTTTCTCCTATCCGGAGCAATTCAGGAGTCTTTTTCAGTTTGTTCATCCGGAGACCATCATCTCAAAATTTATTCATTCTCAGCTTTCAGTTATGATTCTCCAATCTTATCGGTGCTTCGTTTAAGTGATCTTTAATCGGCTCGTGATCTCTTCGTTCTCATGTATCTAAATTCTCTCAAGCATCTTCGTTCATTTGCTAAATTCTTCCCGGTGATTCGTTATCTTTTATTCATTCTTTTCCGATTCTTACGATGGTTCGTTCAAGATTTCTCTTTCGTATCAATTCATTCATGGTTTCAATTCTACCGGTGGTTCGTTGAAGACCTTCTCAAGTTGGTGCTATATCTCTCTTAATCTTTTCTACGAGAATAAGTAGTATGCCAAATCCGTTGCTTCTCATCAATTAAATTGGTGAAGGATACGCATAATGTAATTCTTATTCTTGTTTCATCGAGTGAACTCAATTCCCTATTCTGGAGGCTCATCAAATTCTTGGTTTCAATATCTCATCTTTATTTTCCGGAATTCCAAGCTCTCGCAATTATATCATCTCAGAGATACATCTAAAGCATTACAAGGTTTCACCTTGTGTTTTTCGACCTCTCTTTCCTTCCGTTTGATCATTTCTTTTGCTACTGGAGTTCTCCATGAAGGTTGTACATAATGGTCCATCAAGGATTTAATTCCTTCTCCAACTTCTTCATCGAGATTGTTTTCTAAGAAGCTCAAGCTTTCTTCATATTGTAATCCGGAGTGCAATTCTTTCTTCTGTGTTATTGGAGCTGGTATTAGGTCATTCTTGATAATTTGAGTTCATGTTTCACGAATCACATGTTGTTAAGAATGAGGTATTTTAAATCCATCAAACTGTTCGTTGGAGTTATCTTGGGTTATATTTCTCCGAAAGCTTTCCTTTAAGGATTGTTGCTCTTATGGTGTTTATCAATGATCCAAGTTCTTCATTTATCCTCCCGGTGAAATAAGCTTCTCGTCTCCTTGTTCATGCCAATCCAATTCTTCTTCCCATGAGTGGCAGGTTCTCACCTCATAATTTGAGATGTATTCCATCAGACCATATCAATCTTATTCCTTTCGTTGTTGGTTTTCCAACAACTCCGCTCGACCCGTTTCCTAAGGATGCCTTCTCAAGCTCTTTTGTGAAATAAGATGGCATTTTCTTCTCCATTATTTTCCAATTATCTATATTCTATTCTTTCGTCCGGAGGCATTGTGATGTTGCTTTCTTCAACCATCATCTTGTTTCATCAAAGATCATGTTCTTGTCGTGTTTATCCATTTAACCGGAGTGTCATGCCCTCTTCTCAAGTTCTTCCCATTCTGTCAAGTTTTTGGCTTCCTTCTCAACCAGAGTGCCGTCTGAAATCTTTCTTACCCCTTGTTCCATTCATTCAATAGTTCCGGAGGCAGTGTGTCATGTTTTCATCAAGTATCCTCTCATCTTGTCAAGTTCTTGTTAATTCCTTCCATTTTCAGTCAGAGTGCTGTCCAAATTATATCATTCTTAATCCTTCTCTATCTTGATTTAACCGGAGTGGTTTCAATATATATCTTGCCCTCCAACCTCAAGGTTTTTTTTGTAATGTTCTTTGTCCTTTTTTCTAACGGAGTGTTTTCGACTTTGTTCACCTTCGTTGTATTCTTTTCTCGAAATGGCTTAACCTTTTCAAGGTTCTTTGGTCTCACTCGTTTGTCAAAGAAGCAACTTAGTTTTACCTCTTCTCTTTCGCTTCCGTTTTTCCCTCCGGTGCCATTCTAGATCTCGGGACGAGATCCTCTCGTTGTGGTGGAGTGTTGTGACGCCCCGAGACCGTTGCGCCAGGTGTCGTCCAATTATTCGTTGTTATTGCCATGTCTTTTGCCTGCGTGTTGCATTTCATCATATCATCATATGCATTGCATCATCATGTTTTCAAAACCTGCATCCGTCCGGGTTTCTCCTCGTTCCGTCCATTGTCCGTTCTGAGCCCAGAAACACTTGCACGCGCCCGCGGCATGTCTGAAATATTATTTTATAAGTGGCCGGAAAAATGTTCTCGGAATGGGTTGAAAGTTGGCATGAGGTGTTGTTATGTTGTAGGTAGGCCGCCTGCCAAGTTTCATCGCATTCGGAGTTCGTTTGATAGCCCAACGGATAACTATAGCGACATTATAGTCGGTCTAACGTCGGACGTTTTCGGTTTCCGGAAACAGATGCCGGGTCTCTCCCTTCTCTTGTCTCAGTCCGAGGCCTTCTGCACAGCCCACAAGCTCCAACCTACCCCTCCTCGCGTCCGGAGTCGTCGGATCGCGATCGGAGGCTCCGAAAACCTCTCCTAACCCCTCAAACCCTAACCCTGCCTATATAAGGAAACCCCTCCTTCCAAATCTGGTCATTCCTTCCCCTCCACCTCCAATTCCGCGCCCCTAATCATCAGCGCCGCCGACCACCTCCATTTCCGTGCCTGCCGAAGCCCCCTCCGCCACTTGGCGCATCTCCACTGGCTAGCGCCACCGAAGCTACCAGCCTCCACCACTCCTACGTTGCCATGTCGCCTCCCTGCCTCTGATCCACCGCGCCAGGCCCGTGAGGCCCATCCACAGCCCGCCTCGCACCGCACCGGGCCCGAGCTGCCGCCATGCGCAAAACAGCTCCGCAGGTGCCCCTGCCCCGAGCTCCTTCCCGCTCGTCCCCGCCACCTGGAGTTCATCGCCTCGTCCCGCACTTTGCCTCCTCGCCGGACTTCGTCGCTCGTCGCCGGACCTCGTTCAGGCCGCCACCGCCCCGCAGATGAGAGCCACTGCCCCGCGCCTCCCTCTTCCTTCCCTGCGTCTCCCGCTTGTCCTCACCCAGTCTCTCTCTCTCTCTCCAGGGCGTCGTTCGTCACATCTGGAGCCTCCCCGAGCGCCGCCGGCCACCTCCGACACCGGATCCAGCTTCCCAAGTCCCGGATCTGTCCATTCCTACTGGTACTGCCTCGCCCCGCCGCCTCAGGCCACCACCGGTCCCTGCCGCCGCCACCATGGCTCGCCTCGGCCTCGGCGGGAGGTCGGGGATGAGATCCCCCTCGCACGGGCCGCCTCCCCTTCGCCCGATCCAGCCCAGCCGCGGCCTCTTGCTTGGCCCAGCTGCAAGCCTGCCCGCCTCACCACCGAACCGGGCCTTAGCCCATCAGTGAGCAGCTCCTCTAGCCCCTGTGTGCAGTTGGGCCAGCCAGATTCGGCCCATGTCACATTTTTTCCGTTCTGCGATTTATCTATTTATCGAGAGTTTGCCTGTTTTACAGAAAACCCCTTGTGCTTCATGCATTTAATAACTTCTCAACTGTGCATCATATGGAAAAACTTTATATATGAAATATGCTTAGAATTTCATCTAGTTTAATAATATGCAACTTTCATCCATGTTAAAAATGCTTAAACTATTGTTTGCATTAATTTACTCCTATGCCATGCTAAAATGATTTAATTCATAACTAAATAACCGTAGCTCCAAGTTTAATAAACTTTATATGTAAATGGGGTGGAAAAATGCCTAGATTATCATGGTGCACTCATCTTGCATATTTAACAACTCTAAAATAATGTTTAGGGCAGAACAGTACCAAACCTAAATTATGCACATGAGGAGTTTCCAGACTTGTTGTTTTGTTGTTCCGGCCTCATTAAAACTTGCCTAGATTAGATAGTTTCATCATGCTTCCCCTCTTGCCATGTTTAACAACATTTAATATTGTTGGGTACATAAACGAGATTGAACCAAATAACTTGCATGTGGTGTTTCGTTAATATGCAACGGAGTTGCATGTTGAACTCCACTTAATTTGTAGGATTGTTTGTGCATTTCGCCATGCCATGCTTCATTAAACCGGACATGCATCATACTTGTTTGCGCATCATGCCATGTCTATGTGGTGGTTGTTTACTATATTGTTTGCTTCTTTCTGGTGTTGCTTATTCGGGTTGGTTCCGTTAACGTCGTTTGTGAGGAACCGTTCGACTACGTCCGTTTGTCTTCTTGATGGACTCGTTCTTCTTCCTTGCGGGATTTCAGGCAAGATGATCATACCCTCGAAATCACTTCTATCTTTGCTTGCTAGATTCTTGCTCTTTTGCTATGCCGATGCTACGATGCCTACCACTTGCTTGTCATGCCTCCCATATTGTTGAACCAAGCCTCTAACCCACCTTGTCCTAGCAAACCATTGTTTGGCTATGTTACCGCTTTGCTCAGCCCCTCTTATAGCATTGTTAGTTGCAGGTGAAGATTGAAGTCTGTTCCTTGTTGGAACATTGAGATGTTGTTCCTTGTTGGAACATGTTTACTTGTTGGGATATCACTATATATCTTATTAACTTAATGCATCTATATACTTGGTAAAGGGTGGAAGGCTCGGCCTTATGCCTGGTGTTTTGTTCCACTCTTGCCGCCCTAGTTTCTGTCATAGCGGTGTTATGTTCCCGGATTTTGCGTTCCTTACGCGGTTGGGTAATAATGGGAACCCCTTGACAGTTCGCCTTAAGTAAATCTCTTCCAGCAATGCCCAACATTGGTTTTACCATTCGCCACCTACCCTGTTTTTCCCTTGGGTTTCGCAGACTCAAGGGTCATCTTTATTTTA